>NW_027253948.1:0-600453 GCF_044704955.1 Pristiophorus japonicus
AAACTCAAAAAAGTAATGACATAACTCGAAAACCTCTAAAACAGCGGAGAGTAGTTGAGAACCCAGCACAATCCATATGCACCAGGAGAAACTTCGAAAAACTCAAAAAAGTAATGGAATAACTCAAAAACCTCTGAAACAGCGCAGAGTACTTTACAACCCAGCACAACATATAGCCACCAGAACAAACTTCGAAAAACTCAAAAAAGTAAAAAAATATCTCAAAATCTTCTGAAACAGCGGAGAGTAGTTTAGTGCCAAGCACAACCCATATGCACTAGGTGAAAGTTCGAAAACCTCAAAAAAGTATAGAAATAACTCGAAATCTTCTGAGACAGCGTAGAGTAGTGTAGAACCCAGCACAACACATATACACCAGGAGAAACTTCGAAAAACTCAAAAAAGTAATGAAATAACTCGAAAACCTCTAAAACAGCGGACAGTCGTTGAGAACCTAGCACAACACATCCGCAAAATGAGAAACTTCGAAAAACTCAAAAAAGTAATGACATAACTCGAAAACCTATTAAACAGCGGAGAGTAGTTGAGAACCCAGCACAACACATACGCAACATGAGAAACTTCGAAAAACTCAAAAAAGTAATGAAGTAACTCAAAAACCTCTGAAACAGAGCAGAGTAATTTAGAACCCAGCACAACACATAGGCACAAGGAGAAACTTCTAAAAACTCAAAAAAGTAAAAAAAACAACTCAAATTCTTCTGAAACTGCGGAGAGTAGTGTAGTTAAGCAGCACAACACATACGCAACATGAGAACCTTCGAAAAACTCAAATAAGTAATGACATAACTCGAAAACCTCTAAAACAGCGGAGAGTAGTTGAGAACCCAGCACAATCCATATGCACCAGGAGAAACTTCAAAAAACTCAAAAAAGTAAAAAAATATCTCAAAATCTTCTGAAACAGCGGAGAGTAGTTTAGTGCCAAGCACAACCCATATGCACTAGGAGAAAGTTCGAAAACCTCAAAAAAGTATAGAAATAACTCGAAATCTTCTGAAACAGCGTAGAGTAATGTAGAGCCCAGCACAACACATATACACCAGGGGAACCTTCGAAAAACTCAAAAAAGTAATGAAATAACTCGAAAACCTCTAAAACAGCGGACAGTCGTTGTGAACCGAGCACAACACATCCGCAACTTGAGAAAATTCGAAAAACTCAAAAAAGTAATGAAGTAACTCAAAAACCTCTGAAACAGAGCAGAGTAGTTTAGAGCCCAGCACAACACATAGGCACCAGGAGAAACTTCTAAAAACTCAAAAAAGTAGAAAAAAACTCAAATTCTTCTGAAACTGCGGAGAGTAGTGTAGTTAAGCAGCACAACACATACGCAACATGAGAACCTTCGAAAAACTCAAATAAGTAATGACATAACTCGAAAACCTCTAAAAGAGCGGCGAGTAGTTGAGAACCCAGCACAACACATACGCAACTTGAGAAACTTCGAAAAACTCAAAAAAGTAATGGAATAACTCAAAAACCTCTGAAACAGCGCAGAGTAGTTTACAACCCAGCACAACAGATAGCCACCAGAACAAACTTCGAAAAACTCAAAAAAGTAAAAAAATATCTCAAAATCTTCTGAAACAGCGGAGAGTAGTTTAGTGCCAAGCACAACCCATATGCACTAGGAGAAAGTTCGAAAACCTCAAAAAAGTATAGAAATAACTCGAAATCTTCTGAGAAAGCGTAGAGTAGTGTAGAACCCAGCACAACACATATACTTGAGGAGAAACTTCGAAAAACTCAAAAAAGTAATGAAATAACTCGAAAACCTCTAAAACAGCGGACAGTCGTTGAGAACCTAGCACAACACATCCGCAAAATGAGAAACTTCGAAAAACTCAAAAAAGTAATGAAATAACTCGAAAACCTCAAAAACAGCGGAGAGTAGTTGAGAACCCAGCACAACACATACGCAACTTGAGAAACTTCGAAAAACTCAAAAAAGTAATGACATAACTCGAAAACCTCTAAAACAGCGGAGAGTAGTTGAGAACCCAGCACAATCCATATGCACCAGGAGAAACTTCGAAAAACTCAAAAAAGTAATGGAATAACTCAAAAACCTCTGAAACAGCGCAGAGTAGTTTACAACCGAGCACAACATATAGCCACCAGAACAAACTTCGAAAAACTCAAAAAAGTAAAAAAATATCTCAAAATCTTCTGAAACAGCGGAGAGTAGTTTAGTGCCAAGCACAACCCATATGCACTAGGTGAAAGTTCAAAAACCTCAAAAAAGTATAGAAATAACTCGAAATCTTCTGAAACAGCGTAGCGTAGTGTAGAACCCAAAACAACACATATACACCAGGAGAAACTTCGAAAAACTCAAAAAAGTAATGAAATAACTCGAAAACCTCTAAAACAGCGGACTGTCGTTGAGAACCTAGCACAACACATCCGCAAAATGAGAAACTTCGAAAAACTCAAAAAAGTAATGAAATAACTGGAAAACCTCAAAAACAGCGGGGAGTAGTTGAGAACCCAGCACAACACATGCGCAACTTGAGAAACTTCGAAAAACTCAAAAAAGTAATGACATAACTCGAAAACCTCTAAAACAGCGAAGAGTAGTTGAGAACCCAGCACAACACATACGCAACATGAGAAACTTCGAAAAACTCAAAAAAGTAATGAAGTAACTCAAAAACCTCTGAAACAGAGCAGAGTAGTTTAGAACCCAGCACAACACATAGGCACCAGGTGATACTTCTAAAAACTCAAAAAAGTAAAAAAACAACTCAAATTCTTATGAAACTGCGGAGAGTAGTGTAGTTAAGCAGCACAACACATACGCAACATGAGAACCTTCGAAAAACTCAAATAAGTAATGACATAACTCGAAAACCTCTAAAACAGCGGAGAGTAGTTGAGAACCCAGCACAATCCATATGCACCAGGAGAAACTTCGAAAAACTCAAAAAAGTAATGACATAACTCGAAAACCTCTAAAACAGCGGAGAGTAGTTGAGAACCCAGCACAATCCATATGCACCAGGAGAAACTTCGAAAAACTCAAAAAAGTAATGGAATAACTCAAAAACCTCTGAAACAGCGCAGAGTACTTTACAACCCAGCACAACATATAGCCACCAGAACAAACTTCGAAAAACTCAAAAAAGTAAAAAAATATCTCAAAATCTTCTGAAACAGCGGAGAGTAGTTTAGTGCCAAGCACAACCCATATGCACTAGGTGAAAGTTCGAAAACCTCAAAAAAGTATAGAAATAACTCGAAATCTTCTGAGACAGCGTAGAGTAGTGTAGAACCCAGCACAACACATATACACCAGGAGAAACTTCGAAAAACTCAAAAAAGTAATGAAATAACTCGAAAACCTCTAAAACAGCGGACAGTCGTTGAGAACCTAGCACAACACATCCGCAAAATGAGAAACTTCGAAAAACTCAAAAAAGTAATGAAATAACTCGAAAACCTCTTAAACAGCGGAGAGTAGTTGAGAACCCAGCACAACACATACGCAACATGAGAAACTTCGAAAAACTCAAAAAAGTAATGACATAACTCGAAAACCTCTAAAACAGCGAAGAGTAGTTGAGAACCCAGCACAACACATACGCAACTTGAGAAACTTCGAAAAACTCAAAAAAGTAATGAAGTAACTCGAAAACCTCTAAAACAGCGAAGAGTAGTTTAGAACCCAGCACAACACATAGGCACCAGGAGAAACTTCTAAAAACTCAAAAAAGTAAAAAAAACTCAAATTCTTCTGAAACTGCGGAGAGTAGTGTAGTTAAGCAGCACAACATATATCCACCAGAACAAACTTCGAAAAACTCAAAAAAGTAAAAAAATATCTCAAAATCTTCTGAAACAGCGGAGAATAGTTTAGTGCCAAGCACAACCCATATGCACTAGGTGAAAGTTCGAAAACCTCAAAAAAGTATAGAAATAACTCGAAATCTTCTAAAACAGCGTAGCGTAGTGTAGAACCCAAAACAACACATATACACCAGGAGAAACTTCGAAAAACTCAAAAAAGTAATGAAATAACTCGAAAACCTCTAAAACAGCGGACAGTCGTTGAGAACCTAGCACAACACATCCGCAAAATGAGAAACTTCGAAAAACTCAAAAAAGTAATGAAATAACTCGAAAACCTCAAAAACAGCGGGGAGTAGTTGAGAACCCAGCACAACACATACGCAACTTGAGAAACTTCGAAAAACTCAAAAAAGTAATGACATAACTCGAAAACCTCTAAAACAGCGAAGAGTAGTTGAGAACCCAGCACAACACATACGCAACATGAGAAACTTCGAAAAACTCAAAAAAGTAATGAAGTAACTCAAAAACCTCTGAAACAGAGCAGAGTAGTTTAGAACCCAGCACAACACATAGGCACCAGGAGAAACTTCTAAAAACTCAAAAAAGTAAACAAACAACTCAAATTCTTCTGAAACTGCGGAGAGTAGTGTAGTTAAGCAGCACAACACATACGCAACATGAGAACCTTCGAAAAACTCAATTAAGTAATGACATAACTCGAAAACCTCTAAAACAGCGGAGAGTTGTTGAGAACCCAGCACAATCCATATGCACCAGGAGAAACTTCGAAAAACTCAAAACAGTAATGGAATAACTCAAAAACCTCTGAAACAGCGCAGAGTAGTTTACAACCCAGCACAACATATAGCCACCAGAACAAACTACGAAAAACTCAAAAAAGTAAAAAAATATCTCAAAATCTTCTGAAACAGCGGAGAGTAGTTTAGTGCCAAGCACAACCCATATGCACGAGGAGAAAGTTCGAAAACCTCAAAAAAGTATAGAAATAACTCGAAATCTTCTGAGTCAGCGTAGAGTAGTGTAGAACCCAGCACAACACATATACACCAGGAGAAACTTCGAAAAACTCAAAAAAGTAATGAAATAACTCGAAAACCTCTAAAACAGCGGACAGTCGTTGAGAACCTAGCACAACACATCCGCAAAATGAGAAACTTCGAAAAACTCAAAAAAGTAATGAAATAACTCGAAAACCTCAAAAACAGCGGAGAGTAGTTGAGAACCCAGCACAACACATACGCAACTTGAGAAACTTCGAAAAACTCAAAAAAGTAATGACATAACTCGAAAACCTCTAAAACAGCGAAGAGTAGTTGAGAACCTAGCACAACACATACGCAACATGAGAAACTTCGATGAAAAATGAGTGTAGAACCCAGCACAACACATATACACCAGGAGCAACTTCGAAAACCTCAAAAAAGTATAGAAATAACTCGAAATCTTCTGAAACAGCGTAGAGTAGTGTAGAACCCAGCACAACACATATACACCAGGAGAAACTTCAAAAAACTCAAAAAAGTAATGAAATAACTCGGAAACCTCTAAAACAGCGGACAGTCGTTGTGAACCTAGCACAACACATCGGCAACTTGAGAAATTTCGAAAAACTCAAAAAAGTAATGAAATAACTCGAAAACCTCAAAAACAGCGGAGAGTAGTTGAGAACCCAGCACAACACATACGCAACTTGAGAAACTTCGAAAAACTCAAAAAAGTAATGACATAACTCGAAAACCTCTAAAACAGCGAAGAGTAGTTGAGAGCCCAGCACTACACATACGCAACATGAGAAACTTCGAAAAACTCAAAAAAGTAATGAAGTAACTCAAAAACCTCTGAAACAGAGCACAGTAGTTCAGAACCCAGCACAACACATAGGCACCAGGAGAAACTTCTAAAAACTCAAAAAAGTAAAAAAACAACTCAAATTCTTATGAAACTGCGGAGAGTAGTGTAGTTAAGCAGCACAACACATACGCAACATGAGAACCTTCGAAAAACTCAATTAAGTAATGACATAACTCGAAAACCTCTAAAACAGCGGAGAGTAGTTGAGAACCCAGCACAATCCATATGCACCAGGAGAAACTTCAAAAAACTCAAAAAAGTAAAAAAATATCTCAAAATCTTCTGAAACAGCGGAGAGTAGTTTAGTGCCAAGCACAACCCATATGCACTAGGAGAAAGTTCGAAAACCTCAAAAAAGTATAGAAATAACTCGAAATCTTCTGAAACAGCGTAGAGTAATGTAGAGCCCAGCACAACACATATACACCAGGGGAACCTTCGAAAAACTCAAAAAAGTAATGAAATAACTCGAAAACCTCTAAAACAGCGGACAGTCGTTGTGAACCGAGCACAACACATCCGCAACTTGAGAAAATTCGAAAAACTCAAAAAAGTAATGAAGTAACTCAAAAACCTCTGAAACAGAGCAGAGTAGTTTAGAGCCCAGCACAACACATAGGCACCAGGAGAAACTTCTAAAAACTCAAAAAAGTAGAAAAAAACTCAAATTCTTCTGAAACTGCGGAGAGTAGTGTAGTTAAGCAGCACAACACATACGCAACATGAGAACCTTCGAAAAACTCAAATAAGTAATGACATAACTCGAAAACCTCTAAAAGAGCGGCGAGTAGTTGAGAACCCAGCACAACACATACGCAACTTGAGAAACTTCGAAAAACTCAAAAAAGTAATGGAATAACTCAAAAACCTCTGCAACAGCGCAGAGTAGTTTACAACCCAGCACAACAGATAGCCACCAGAACAAACTTCGAAAAACTCAAAAAAGTAAAAAAATATCTCAAAATCTTCTGAAACAGCGGAGAGTAGTTTAGTGCCAAGCACAACCCATATGCACTAGGAGAAAGTTCGAAAACCTCAAAAAAGTATAGAAATAACTCGAAATCTTCTGAGAAAGCGTAGAGTAGTGTAGAACCCAGCACAACACATATACTTGAGGAGAAACTTCGAAAAACTCAAAAAAGTAATGAAATAACTCGAAAACCTCTAAAACAGCGGACAGTCGTTGAGAACCTAGCACAACACATCCGCAAAATGAGAAACTTCGAAAAACTCAAAAAAGTAATGAAATAACTCGAAAACCTCAAAAACAGCGGAGAGTAGTTGAGAACCCAGCACAACACATACGCAACTTGAGAAACTTCGAAAAACTCAAAAAAGTAATGACATAACTCGAAAACCTCTAAAACAGCGGAGAGTAGTTGAGAACCCAGCACAATCCATATGCACCAGGAGAAACTTCGAAAAACTCAAAAAATTAATGGAATAACTCAAAAACATCGGAAACAGCGCAGAGTAGTTTACAACCGAGCACAACATATAGCCACCAGAACAAACTTCGAAAAACTCAAAAAAGTAAAAAAATATCTCAAAATCTTCTGAAACAGCGGAGAGTAGTTTAGTGCCAAGCACAACCCATATGCACTAGGAGAAAGTTCGAAAACCTCAAAAAAGTATAGAAATAACTCGAAATCTTCTGAGACAGCGTAGAGTAGTGTAGAACCCAGCACAACACATATACACCAGGAGAAACTTCGAAAAACTCAAAAAAGTAATGAAATAACTCGAAAACCTCTAAAACAGCGGACAGTCGTTGAGAACCTAGCACAACACATCCGCAAAATGAGAAACTTCGAAAAACTCAAAAAAGTAATGACATAACTCGAAAACCTCTAAAACAGCGAAGAGTAGTTGAGAACCTAGCACAACACATACGCAACATGAGAAACTTCGAAAAACTCAAACAAGTAATGAAGTAACTCAAAAACCTCTGAAACAGAGCAGAGTAATTTAGAACCCAGCACAACACATAGGCACAAGGAGAAACTTCTAAAAACTCAAAAAAGTAAAAAAAACAACTCAAATTCTTCTGAAACTGCGGAGAGTAGTGTAGTTAAGCAGCACAACACATACGCAACATGAGAACCTTCGAAAAACTCAAATAAGTAATGACATAACTCGAAAACCTCTAAAACAGCGGAGAGTAGTTGAGAACCCAGCACAATCCATATGCACCAGGAGAAACTTCAAAAAACTCAAAAAAGTAAAAAAATATCTCAAAATCTTCTGAAACAGCGGAAAGTAGTTTAGTGCCAAGCACAACCCATATGCACTAGGAGAAAGTTCGAAAACCTCAAAAAAGTATAGAAATAACTCGAAATCTTCTGAAACAGCGTAGAGTAATGTAGAGCCCAGCACAACACATATACACCAGGGGAACCTTCGAAAAACTCAAAAAAGTAATGAAATAACTCGAAAACCTCTAAAACAGCGGACAGTCGTTGTGAACCGAGCACAACACATCCGCAACTTGAGAAAATTCGAAAAACTCAAAAAAGTAATGAAGTAACTCAAAAACCTCTGAAACAGAGCAGAGTAGTTTAGAGCCCAGCACAACACATAGGCACCAGGAGAAACTTCTAAAAACTCAAAAAAGTAGAAAAAAACTCAAATTCTTCTGAAACTGCGGAGAGTAGTGTAGTTAAGCAGCACAACACATACGCAACATGAGAACCTTCGAAAAACTCAAATAAGTAATGACATAACTCGAAAACCTCTAAAAGAGCGGCGAGTAGTTGAGAACCCAGCACAACACATACGCAACTTGAGAAACTTCGAAAAACTCAAAAAAGTAATGGAATAACTCAAAAACCTCTGAAACAGCGCAGAGTAGTTTACAACCCAGCACAACATATAGCCACCAGAACAAACTTCGAAAAACTCAAAAAAGTAAAAAAATATCTCAAAATCTTCTGAAACAGCGGAGAGTAGTTTAGTGCCAAGCACAACCCATATGCACGAGGAGAAAGTTCGAAAACCTCAAAAAAGTATAGAAATAACTCGAAATCTTCTGAGACAGCGTAGAGTAGTGTAGAACCCAGCACAACACATATACACCAGGAGAAACTTCGAAAAACTCAAAAAAGTAATGAAATAACTCGAAAACCTCTAAAACAGCGGACAGTCGTTGAGAACCTAGCACAACACATCCGCAAAATGAGAAACTTCGAAAAACTCAAAAAAGTAATGAAGTAACTCAAAAACCTCTGAAACAGAGCAGAGTAATTTAGAACCCAGCACAACACATAGGCACAAGGAGAAACTTCTAAAAACTCAAAAAAGTAAAAAAAACAACTCAAATTCTTCTGAAACTGCGGAGAGTAGTGTAGTTAAGCAGCACAACACATACGCAACATGAGAACCTTCGAAAAACTCAAATAAGTAATGACATAACTCGAAAACCTCTAAAACAGCGGAGAGTAGTTGAGAACCCAGCACAATCCATATGCACCAGGAGAAACTTCAAAAAACTCAAAAAAGTAAAAAAATATCTCAAAATCTTCTGAAACAGCGGAGAGTAGTTTAGTGCCAAGCACAACCCATATGCACTAGGAGAAAGTTCGAAAACCTCAAAAAAGTATAGAAATAACTCGAAATCTTCTGAAACAGCGTAGAGTAATGTAGAGCCCAGCACAACACATATACACCAGGGGAACCTTCGAAAAACTCAAAAAAGTAATGAAATAACTCGAAAACCTCTAAAACAGCGGACAGTCGTTGTGAACCGAGCACAACACATCCGCAACTTGAGAAAATTCGAAAAACTCAAAAAAGTAATGAAGTAACTCAAAAACCTCTGAAACAGAGCAGAGTAGTTTAGAGCCCAGCACAACACATAGGCACCAGGAGAAACTTCTAAAAACTCAAAAAAGTAGAAAAAAACTCAAATTCTTCTGAAACTGCGGAGAGTAGTGTAGTTAAGCAGCACAACACATACGCAACATGAGAACCTTCGAAAAACTCAAATAAGTAATGACATAACTCGAAAACCTCTAAAAGAGCGGCGAGTAGTTGAGAACCCAGCACAACACATACGCAACTTGAGAAACTTCGAAAAACTCAAAAAAGTAATGGAATAACTCAAAAACCTCTGAAACAGCGCAGAGTAGTTTACAACCCAGCACAACAGATAGCCACCAGAACAAACTTCGAAAAACTCAAAAAAGTAAAAAAATATCTCAAAATCTTCTGAAACAGCGGAGAGTAGTTTAGTGCCAAGCACAACCCATATGCACTAGGAGAAAGTTCGAAAACCTCAAAAAAGTATAGAAATAACTCGAAATCTTCTGAGAAAGCGTAGAGTAGTGTAGAACCCAGCACAACACATATACTTGAGGAGAAACTTCGAAAAACTCAAAAAAGTAATGAAATAACTCGAAAACCTCTAAAACAGCGGAGAGTAGTTGAGAACCCAGCACAATCCATATGCACCAGGAGAAACTTCGAAAAACTCAAAAAATTAATGGAATAACTCAAAAACATCGGAAACAGCGCAGAGTAGTTTACAACCGAGCACAACATATAGCCACCAGAACAAACTTCGAAAAACTCAAAAAAGTAAAAAAATATCTCAAAATCTTCTGAAACAGCGGAGAGTAGTTTAGTGCCAAGCACAACCCATATGCACTAGGAGAAAGTTCGAAAACCTCAAAAAAGTATAGAAATAACTCGAAATCTTCTGAGACAGCGTAGAGTAGTGTAGAACCCAGCACAACACATATACACCAGGAGAAACTTCGAAAAACTCAAAAAAGTAATGAAATAACTCGAAAACCTCTAAAACAGCGGACAGTCGTTGAGAACCTAGCACAACACATCCGCAAAATGAGAAACTTCGAAAAACTCAAAAAAGTAATGACATAACTCGAAAACCTCTAAAACAGCGAAGAGTAGTTGAGAACCTAGCACAACACATACGCAACATGAGAAACTTCGAAAAACTCAAAAAAGTAATGAAGTAACTCAAAAACCTCTGAAACAGCGGAGAGTAGTTGAGAACCCAGCACAATCCATATGCACCAGGAGAAACTTCTAAAAACTCAAAAAAGTAAAAAAAACAACTCAAATTCTTCTGAAACTGCGGAGAGTAGTGTAGTTAAGCAGCACAACACATACGCAACATGAGAACCTTCGAAAAACTCAAATAAGTAATGACATAACTCGAAAACCTCTAAAACAGCGGAGAGTAGTTGAGAACCCAGCACAATCCATATGCACCAGGAGAAACTTCAAAAAACTCAAAAAAGTAAAAAAATATCTCAAAATCTTCTGAAACAGCGGAGAGTAGTTTAGTGCCAAGCACAACCCATATGCACTAGGAGAAAGTTCGAAAACCTCAAAAAAGTATAGAAATAACTCGAAATCTTCTGAAACAGCGTAGAGTAATGTAGAGCCCAGCACAACACATATACACCAGGGGAACCTTCGAAAAACTCAAAAAAGTAATGAAATAACTCGAAAACCTCTAAAACAGCGGACAGTCGTTGTGAACCGAGCACAACACATCCGCAACTTGAGAAAATTCGAAAAACTCAAAAAAGTAATGAAGTAACTCAAAAACCTCTGAAACAGAGCAGAGTAGTTTAGAGCCCAGCACAACACATAGGCACCAGGAGAAACTTCTAAAAACTCAAAAAAGTAGAAAAAAACTCAAATTCTTCTGAAACTGCGGAGAGTAGTGTAGTTAAGCAGCACAACACATACGCAACATGAGAACCTTCGAAAAACTCAAATAAGTAATGACATAACTCGAAAACCTCTAAAAGAGCGGCGAGTAGTTGAGAACCCAGCACAACACATACGCAACTTGAGAAACTTCGAAAAACTCAAAAAAGTAATGGAATAACTCAAAAACCTCTGAAACAGCGCAGAGTAGTTTACAACCCAGCACAACAGATAGCCACCAGAACAAACTTCGAAAAACTCAAAAAAGTAAAAAAATATCTCAAAATCTTCTGAAACAGCGGAGAGTAGTTTAGTGCCAAGCACAACCCATATGCACTAGGAGAAAGTTCGAAAACCTCAAAAAAGTATAGAAATAACTCGAAATCTTCTGAGAAAGCGTAGAGTAGTGTAGAACCCAGCACAACACATATACTTGAGGAGAAACTTCGAAAAACTCAAAAAAGTAATGAAATAACTCGAAAACCTCTAAAACAGCGGACAGACGTTGAGAACCTAGCACAACACATCCGCAAAATGAGAAACTTCGAAAAACTCAAAAAAGTAATGAAATAACTCAAAAACCTCATAAACAGCGGAGAGTAGTTGCGAACCCAGCACAACACATACGCAACATGAGAAACTTCGAAAAACTCAAAAAAGTAATGACATAACTCGAAAACCTCTAAAACAGCGAAGAGTAGTTGAGAACCCAGCACAACACATACGCAACATGAGAAACTTCGAAAAACTCAAAAAAGTAATGAAGTAACTCAAAAACCTCTGAAACAGAGCAGAGTAGTTTAGAACCCAGCACAACACATAGGCACCAGGAGAAACTTCTAAAAACTCAAAAAAGTAAAAAAAACTCAAATTCTTCTGAAACTGCGGAGAGTAGTGTAGTTAAGCAGCACAACACATACGCAACATGCGAACCTTCGAAAAACTCAAATAAGTAATGACATAACTGGAAAACCTCTAAAACAGCGGAGAGTAGTTGAGAACCCAGCACAATCCATATGCACCAGGAGAAACTTCGAAAAACTCAAAAAAGTAAAGACATAACTCGAAAACCTCAAAAACAGCGAACAGTAGTTGAGAACCCAGCACAACACATACGCAACATGAGAAACTTCGAAAAACTCAAAAAAGTAATGAAGTAACTCAAAAACCTCTGAAACAGAGCAGAGTAGTTTAGAACCCAGCACAACACATACGCAACTTGAGAAACTTCGAAAAACTCAAAAAAGTAATGACATAACTCGAAAACCTCTAAAACAGCGAAGAGTAGTTGAGAACCCAGCACAACACATCCGCAAAATGAGAAACTTCGAAAACCTCAAAAAAGTATAGAAATAACTCGAAATCTTCTGAAACAGCGTAGAGTAATGTAGAACCCAGCACAACACATAGGCACCAGGAGAAACTTCTAAAAACTCAAAAAAGTAAAAAAACAACTCAAATTCTTCTGAAACTGCGGAGAGTAGTGTAGTTAAGCAGCATAACACATACGCAACATGAGAGCCTTCGAAAAACTCAAATAAGTAATGACATAACTCGAAAACCTCTAAAACAGCGGAGAGTAGTTGAGAACCCAGCACAATCCATATGCACCAGGAGAAACTTCGAAAAACTCAAAAAAGTAATGGAATAACTCAAAAACCTCTGAAACAGCGCAGAGTAGTTTACAACCCAGCACAACATATAGCCACCAGAACAAACTTCGAAAAACTCAAAAAAGTAAAAAAATATCTCAAAATCTTCTGAAACAGCGGAGAGTAGTTTAGTGCCAAGCACAACCCATATGCACGAGGAGAAAGTTCGAAAACCTCAAAAAAGTATAGAAATAACTCGAAATCTTCTGAGACAGCGTAGAGTAGTGTAGAACCCAGCACAACACATATACACCAGGAGAAACTTCGAAAAACTCAAAAAAGTAATGAAATACCTCGAAAACCTCTAAAACAGCGGACAGTCGTTGAGAACCTAGCACAACACATCCGCAAAATGAGAAACTTCGAAAAACTCAAAAAAGTAATGACATAACTCGAAAACCTCTAAAATAGCGAAGAGTAGTTGAGAACCTAGCACAACACATACGCAACATGAGAAACTTCGAAAAACTCAGAAAAGTAATGAAGTAACTCAAAAACCTCTGAAACAGAGCAGAGTAATTTAGAACCCAGCACAACACATAGGCACAAGGAGAAACTTCTAAAAACTCAAAAAAGTAAAAAAAACAACTCAAATTCTTCTGAAACTGCGGAGAGTAGTGTAGTTAAGCAGCACAACACATACGCAACATGAGAACCTTCGAAAAACTCAAATAAGTAATGACATAACTCGAAAACCTCTAAAACAGCGGAGAGTAGTTGAGAACCCAGCACAATCCATATGCACCAGGAGAAACTTCAAAAAACTCAAAAAAGTAAAAAAATATCTCAAAATCTTCTGAAACAGCGGAGAGTAGTTTAGTGCCAAGCACAACCCATATGCACTAGGAGAAAGTTCGAAAACCTCAAAAAAGTATAGAAATAACTCGAAATCTTCTGAAACAGCGTAGAGTAATGTAGAGCCCAGCACAACACATATACACCAGGGGAACCTTCGAAAAACTCAAAAAAGTAATGAAATAACTCGAAAACCTCTAAAACAGCGGACAGTCGTTGTGAACCGAGCACAACACATCCGCAACTTGAGAAAATTCGAAAAACTCAAAAAAGTAATGAAGTAACTCAAAAACCTCTGAAACAGAGCAGAGTAGTTTAGAGCCCAGCACAACACATAGGCACCAGGAGAAACTTCTAAAAACTCAAAAAAGTAGAAAAAAACTCAAATTCTTCTGAAACTGCGGAGAGTAGTGTAGTTAAGCAGCACAACACATACGCAACATGAGAACCTTCGAAAAACTCAAATAAGTAATGACATAACTCGAAAACCTCTAAAAGAGCGGCGAGTAGTTGAGAACCCAGCACAACACATACGCAACTTGAGAAACTTCGAAAAACTCAAAAAAGTAATGGAATAACTCAAAAACCTCTGAAACAGCGCAGAGTAGTTTACAACCCAGCACAACAGATAGCCACCAGAACAAACTTCGAAAAACTCGAAATCTTCTGAAACAGCGTAGCGTAGTGTAGAACCCAAAACAACACATATACACCAGGAGAAACTTCGAAAAACTCAAAAAAGTAATGAAATAACTCGAAAACCTCTAAAACAGCGGACAGTCGTTGAGAACCTAGCACAACACATCCGCAAAATGAGAAACTTCGAAAAACTCAAAAAAGTAATGAAATAACTGGAAAACCTCAAAAACAGCGGGGAGTAGTTGAGAACCCAGCACAACACATGCGCAACTTGAGAAACTTCGAAAAACTCAAAAAAGTAATGACATAACTCGAAAACCTCTAAAACAGCGAAGAGTAGTTGAGAACCCAGCACAACACATACGCAACATGAGAAACTTCGAAAAACTCAAAAAAGTAATGAAGTAACTCAAAAACCTCTGAAACAGAGCAGAGTAGTTTAGAACCCAGCACAACACATAGGCACCAGGTGAAACTTCTAAAAACTCAAAAAAGTAAAAAAACAACTCAAATTCTTATGAAACTGCGGAGAGTAGTGTAGTTAAGCAGCACAACACATAGGCAACATGAGAACCTTCGAAAAACTCAAATAAGTAATGACATAACTCGAAAACCTCTAAAACAGCGGAGAGTAGTTGAGAACCCAGCACAATCCATATGCACCAGGAGAAACTTCGAAAAACTCAAAAAAGTAATGACATAACTCGAAAACCTCTAAAACAGCGGAGAGTAGTTGAGAACCCAGCACAATCCATATGCACCAGGAGAAACTTCGAAAAACTCAAAAAAGTAATGGAATAACTCAAAAACCTCTGAAACAGCGCAGAGTACTTTACAACCCAGCACAACATATAGCCACCAGAACAAACTTCGAAAAACTCAAAAAAGTAAAAAAATATCTCAAAATCTTCTGAAACAGCGGAGAGTAGTTTAGTGCCAAGCACAACCCATATGCACTAGGTGAAAGTTCGAAAACCTCAAAAAAGTATAGAAATAACTCGAAATCTTCTGAGACAGCGTAGAGTAGTGTAGAACCCAGCACAACACATATACACCAGGAGAAACTTCGAAAAACTCAAAAAAGTAATGAAATAACTCGAAAACCTCTAAAACAGCGGACAGTCGTTGAGAACCTAGCACAACACATCCGCAAAATGAGAAACTTCGAAAAACTCAAAAAAGTAATGACATAACTCGAAAACCTATTAAACAGCGGAGAGTAGTTGAGAACCCAGCACAACACATACGCAACATGAGAAACTTCGAAAAACTCAAAAAAGTAATGAAGTAACTCAAAAACCTCTGAAACAGAGCAGAGTAATTTAGAACCCAGCACAACACATAGGCACAAGGAGAAACTTCTAAAAACTCAAAAAAGTAAAAAAAACAACTCAAATTCTTCTGAAACTGCGGAGAGTAGTGTAGTTAAGCAGCACAACACATACGCAACATGAGAACCTTCGAAAAACTCAAATAAGTAATGACATAACTCGAAAACCTCTAAAACAGCGGAGAGTAGTTGAGAACCCAGCACAATCCATATGCACCAGGAGAAACTTCAAAAAACTCAAAAAAGTAAAAAAATATCTCAAAATCTTCTGAAACAGCGGAGAGTAGTTTAGTGCCAAGCACAACCCATATGCACTAGGAGAAAGTTCGAAAACCTCAAAAAAGTATAGAAATAACTCGAAATCTTCTGAAACAGCGTAGAGTAATGTAGAGCCCAGCACAACACATATACACCAGGGGAACCTTCGAAAAACTCAAAAAAGTAATGAAATAACTCGAAAACCTCTAAAACAGCGGACAGTCGTTGTGAACCGAGCACAACACATCCGCAACTTGAGAAAATTCGAAAAACTCAAAAAAGTAATGAAGTAACTCAAAAACCTCTGAAACAGAGCAGAGTAGTTTAGAGCCCAGCACAACACATAGGCACCAGGAGAAACTTCTAAAAACTCAAAAAAGTAGAAAAAAACTCAAATTCTTCTGAAACTGCGGAGAGTAGTGTAGTTAAGCAGCACAACACATACGCAACATGAGAACCTTCGAAAAACTCAAATAAGTAATGACATAACTCGAAAACCTCTAAAAGAGCGGCGAGTAGTTGAGAACCCAGCACAACACATACGCAACTTGAGAAACTTCGAAAAACTCAAAAAAGTAATGGAATAACTCAAAAACCTCTGAAACAGCGCAGAGTAGTTTACAACCCAGCACAACAGATAGCCACCAGAACAAACTTCGAAAAACTCAAAAAAGTAAAAAAATATCTCAAAATCTTCTGAAACAGCGGAGAGTAGTTTAGTGCCAAGCACAACCCATATGCACTAGGAGAAAGTTCGAAAACCTCAAAAAAGTATAGAAATAACTCGAAATCTTCTGAGAAAGCGTAGAGTAGTGTAGAACCCAGCACAACACATATACTTGAGGAGAAACTTCGAAAAACTCAAAAAAGTAATGAAATAACTCGAAAACCTCTAAAACAGCGGACAGTCGTTGAGAACCTAGCACAACACATCCGCAAAATGAGAAACTTCGAAAAACTCAAAAAAGTAATGAAATAACTCGAAAACCTCAAAAACAGCGGAGAGTAGTTGAGAACCCAGCACAACACATACGCAACTTGAGAAACTTCGAAAAACTCAAAAAAGTAATGACATAACTCGAAAACCTCTAAAACAGCGGAGAGTAGTTGAGAACCCAGCACAATCCATATGCACCAGGAGAAACTTCGAAAAACTCAAAAAAGTAATGGAATAACTCAAAAACCTCTGAAACAGCGCAGAGTAGTTTACAACCGAGCACAACATATAGCCACCAGAACAAACTTCGAAAAACTCAAAAAAGTAAAAAAATATCTCAAAATCTTCTGAAACAGCGGAGAGTAGTTTAGTGCCAAGCACAACCCATATGCACTAGGTGAAAGTTCAAAAACCTCAAAAAAGTATAGAAATAACTCGAAATCTTCTGAAACAGCGTAGCGTAGTGTAGAACCCAAAACAACACATATACACCAGGAGAAACTTCGAAAAACTCAAAAAAGTAATGAAATAACTCGAAAACCTCTAAAACAGCGGACTGTCGTTGAGAACCTAGCACAACACATCCGCAAAATGAGAAACTTCGAAAAACTCAAAAAAGTAATGAAATAACTGGAAAACCTCAAAAACAGCGGGGAGTAGTTGAGAACCCAGCACAACACATGCGCAACTTGAGAAACTTCGAAAAACTCAAAAAAGTAATGACATAACTCGAAAACCTCTAAAACAGCGAAGAGTAGTTGAGAACCCAGCACAACACATACGCAACATGAGAAACTTCGAAAAACTCAAAAAAGTAATGAAGTAACTCAAAAACCTCTGAAACAGAGCAGAGTAGTTTAGAACCCAGCACAACACATAGGCACCAGGTGATACTTCTAAAAACTCAAAAAAGTAAAAAAACAACTCAAATTCTTATGAAACTGCGGAGAGTAGTGTAGTTAAGCAGCACAACACATACGCAACATGAGAACCTTCGAAAAACTCAAATAAGTAATGACATAACTCGAAAACCTCTAAAACAGCGGAGAGTAGTTGAGAACCCAGCACAATCCATATGCACCAGGAGAAACTTCGAAAAACTCAAAAAAGTAATGACATAACTCGAAAACCTCTAAAACAGCGGAGAGTAGTTGAGAACCCAGCACAATCCATATGCACCAGGAGAAACTTCGAAAAACTCAAAAAAGTAATGGAATAACTCAAAAACCTCTGAAACAGCGCAGAGTACTTTACAACCCAGCACAACATATAGCCACCAGAACAAACTTCGAAAAACTCAAAAAAGTAAAAAAATATCTCAAAATCTTCTGAAACAGCGGAGAGTAGTTTAGTGCCAAGCACAACCCATATGCACTAGGTGAAAGTTCGAAAACCTCAAAAAAGTATAGAAATAACTCGAAATCTTCTGAGACAGCGTAGAGTAGTGTAGAACCCAGCACAACACATATACACCAGGAGAAACTTCGAAAAACTCAAAAAAGTAATGAAATAACTCGAAAACCTCTAAAACAGCGGACAGTCGTTGAGAACCTAGCACAACACATCCGCAAAATGAGAAACTTCGAAAAACTCAAAAAAGTAATGAAATAACTCGAAAACCTCTTAAACAGCGGAGAGTAGTTGAGAACCCAGCACAACACATACGCAACATGAGAAACTTCGAAAAACTCAAAAAAGTAATGACATAACTCGAAAACCTCTAAAACAGCGAAGAGTAGTTGAGAACCCAGCACAACACATACGCAACTTGAGAAACTTCGAAAAACTCAAAAAAGTAATGAAGTAACTCGAAAACCTCTAAAACAGCGAAGAGTAGTTTAGAACCCAGCACAACACATAGGCACCAGGAGAAACTTCTAAAAACTCAAAAAAGTAAAAAAAACTCAAATTCTTCTGAAACTGCGGAGAGTAGTGTAGTTAAGCAGCACAACATATATCCACCAGAACAAACTTCGAAAAACTCAAAAAAGTAAAAAAATATCTCAAAATCTTCTGAAACAGCGGAGAATAGTTTAGTGCCAAGCACAACCCATATGCACTAGGTGAAAGTTCGAAAACCTCAAAAAAGTATAGAAATAACTCGAAATCTTCTAAAACAGCGTAGCGTAGTGTAGAACCCAAAACAACACATATACACCAGGAGAAACTTCGAAAAACTCAAAAAAGTAATGAAATAACTCGAAAACCTCTAAAACAGCGGACAGTCGTTGAGAACCTAGCACAACACATCCGCAAAATGAGAAACTTCGAAAAACTCAAAAAAGTAATGAAATAACTCGAAAACCTCAAAAACAGCGGGGAGTAGTTGAGAACCCAGCACAACACATACGCAACTTGAGAAACTTCGAAAAACTCAAAAAAGTAATGACATAACTCGAAAACCTCTAAAACAGCGAAGAGTAGTTGAGAACCCAGCACAACACATACGCAACATGAGAAACTTCGAAAAACTCAAAAAAGTAATGAAGTAACTCAAAAACCTCTGAAACAGAGCAGAGTAGTTTAGAACCCAGCACAACACATAGGCACCAGGAGAAACTTCTAAAAACTCAAAAAAGTAAACAAACAACTCAAATTCTTCTGAAACTGCGGAGAGTAGTGTAGTTAAGCAGCACAACACATACGCAACATGAGAACCTTCGAAAAACTCAATTAAGTAATGACATAACTCGAAAACCTCTAAAACAGCGGAGAGTTGTTGAGAACCCAGCACAATCCATATGCACCAGGAGAAACTTCGAAAAACTCAAAACAGTAATGGAATAACTCAAAAACCTCTGAAACAGCGCAGAGTAGTTTACAACCCAGCACAACATATAGCCACCAGAACAAACTACGAAAAACTCAAAAAAGTAAAAAAATATCTCAAAATCTTCTGAAACAGCGGAGAGTAGTTTAGTGCCAAGCACAACCCATATGCACGAGGAGAAAGTTCGAAAACCTCAAAAAAGTATAGAAATAACTCGAAATCTTCTGAGTCAGCGTAGAGTAGTGTAGAACCCAGCACAACACATATACACCAGGAGAAACTTCGAAAAACTCAAAAAAGTAATGAAATAACTCGAAAACCTCTAAAACAGCGGACAGTCGTTGAGAACCTAGCACAACACATCCGCAAAATGAGAAACTTCGAAAAACTCAAAAAAGTAATGAAATAACTCGAAAACCTCAAAAACAGCGGAGAGTAGTTGAGAACCCAGCACAACACATACGCAACTTGAGAAACTTCGAAAAACTCAAAAAAGTAATGACATAACTCGAAAACCTCTAAAACAGCGAAGAGTAGTTGAGAACCTAGCACAACACATACGCAACATGAGAAACTTCGATGAAAAATGAGTGTAGAACCCAGCACAACACATATACACCAGGAGCAACTTCGAAAACCTCAAAAAAGTATAGAAATAACTCGAAATCTTCTGAAACAGCGTAGAGTAGTGTAGAACCCAGCACAACACATATACACCAGGAGAAACTTCAAAAAACTCAAAAAAGTAATGAAATAACTCGGAAACCTCTAAAACAGCGGACAGTCGTTGTGAACCTAGCACAACACATCGGCAACTTGAGAAATTTCGAAAAACTCAAAAAAGTAATGAAATAACTCGAAAACCTCAAAAACAGCGGAGAGTAGTTGAGAACCCAGCACAACACATACGCAACTTGAGAAACTTCGAAAAACTCAAAAAAGTAATGACATAACTCGAAAACCTCTAAAACAGCGAAGAGTAGTTGAGAGCCCAGCACTACACATACGCAACATGAGAAACTTCGAAAAACTCAAAAAAGTAATGAAGTAACTCAAAAACCTCTGAAACAGAGCACAGTAGTTCAGAACCCAGCACAACACATAGGCACCAGGAGAAACTTCTAAAAACTCAAAAAAGTAAAAAAACAACTCAAATTCTTATGAAACTGCGGAGAGTAGTGTAGTTAAGCAGCACAACACATACGCAACATGAGAACCTTCGAAAAACTCAAATAAGTAATGACATAACTCGAAAACCTCTAAAACAGCGGAGAGTAGTTGAGAACCCAGCACGATCCATATGCACCAGGAGAAACTTCGAAAAACTCAAAAAAGTAATGACATAACTCGAAAACCTCTAAAACAGCGGAGAGTAGTTGAGAACCCAGCACAATCCATATGCACCAGGAGGAACTTCGAAAAACTCAAAAAAGTAATGGAATAACTCCAAAACCTCTGAAACAGCGCAGAGTAGTTTACAACCCAGCACAACATATAGCCACCAGAACAAACTTCGAAAAACTCAAAAAAGTAAAAAAATATCTCAAAATCTTCTGAAACAGCGGAGAGTAGTTTAGTGCCAAGCACAACCCATATGCACTAGGAGAAAGTTCGAAAACCTCAAAAAAGTATAGAAATAACTCGAAATCTTCTGAAACAGCGTAGAGTAGTGTAGAACCCAGCACAACACATATACACCAGGAGCAACTTCGAAAACCTCAAAAAAGTATAGAAATAACTCGAAATCTTCTGAAACAGCGTAGAGTAGTGTAGAACCCAGCACAACACATATACACCAGGAGAAATTTCGAAAAACTGAAAAAAGTAATGAAATAACTCGAAAACCTCAAAAACAGCGGAGAGTAGTTGAGAACCCAGCACAACACATACGCAACTTGAGAAACTTCGAAAAACTCAAAAAAGTAATGACATAACTCGAAAACCTCTAAAACAGCGAAGAGTAGTTGAGAACCCAGCACAACACATACGCAACATGAGAAACTTCGAAAAACTCAAAAAAGTAATGAAGTAACTCAAAAACCTCTGAAACAGAGCAGAGTAGTTTAGAACCCAGCACAACACATAGGCACCAGGAGAAACTTCTACAAACTCAAAAAAGTAAACAAACAACTCAAATTCTTCTGAAACTGCGGAGAGTAGTGTAGTTAAGCAGCACAACACATACGCAACATGAGAACCTTCGAAAAACTCAAATAAGTAATGACATAACTCGAAAACCTCAAAAACAGCGGGGAGTAGTTGAGAACCCAGCACAACACATACGCAACTTGAGAAACTTCGAAAAACTCAAAAAAGTAATGACATAACTCGAAAACCTCTAAAACAGCGAAGAGTAGTTGAGAACCCAGCACAACACATACGCAACATGAGAAACTTCGAAAAACTCAAAAAAGTAATGAAGTAACTCAAAAACCTCTGAAACAGAGCAGAGTAGTTTAGAACCCAGCACAACACATAGGCACCAGGAGAAACTTCTACAAACTCAAAAAAGTAAACAAACAACTCAAATTCTTCTGAAACTGCGGAGAGTAGTGTAGTTAAGCAGCACAACACATACGCAACATGAGAACCTTCGAAAAACTCAAATAAGTAATGACATAACTCGAAAACCTCTAAAAGAGCGGCGAGTAGTTGAGAACCCAGCACAACACATACGCAACTTGAGAAACTTCGAAAAACTCAAAAAAGTAATGGAATAACTCAAAAACCTCTGAAACAGCGCAGAGTAGTTTACAACCCAGCACAACAGATAGCCACCAGAACAAACTTCGAAAAACTCAAAAAAGTAAAAAAATATCTCAAAATCTTCTGAAACAGCGGAGAGTAGTTTAGTGCCAAGCACAACCCATATGCACTAGGAGAAAGTTCGAAAACCTCAAAAAAGTATAGAAATAACTCGAAATCTTCTGAGAAAGCGTAGAGTAGTGTAGAACCCAGCACAACACATATACTTGAGGAGAAACTTCGAAAAACTCAAAAAAGTAATGAAATAACTCGAAAACCTCTAAAACAGCGGAGAGTAGTTGAGAACCCAGCACAATCCATATGCACCAGGAGAAACTTCGAAAAACTCAAAAAATTAATGGAATAACTCAAAAACATCGGAAACAGCGCAGAGTAGTTTACAACCGAGCACAACATATAGCCACCAGAACAAACTTCGAAAAACTCAAAAAAGTAAAAAAATATCTCAAAATCTTCTGAAACAGCGGAGAGTAGTTTAGTGCCAAGCACAACCCATATGCACTAGGAGAAAGTTCGAAAACCTCAAAAAAGTATAGAAATAACTCGAAATCTTCTGAGACAGCGTAGAGTAGTGTAGAACCCAGCACAACACATATACACCAGGAGAAACTTCGAAAAACTCAAAAAAGTAATGAAATAACTCGAAAACCTCTAAAACAGCGGACAGTCGTTGAGAACCTAGCACAACACATCCGCAAAATGAGAAACTTCGAAAAACTCAAAAAAGTAATGACATAACTCGAAAACCTCTAAAACAGCGAAGAGTAGTTGAGAACCTAGCACAACACATACGCAACATGAGAAACTTCGAAAAACTCAAAAAAGTAATGAAGTAACTCAAAAACCTCTGAAACAGAGCAGAGTAATTTAGAACCCAGCACAACACATAGGCACAAGGAGAAACTTCTAAAAACTCAAAAAAGTAAAAAAAACAACTCAAATTCTTCTGAAACTGCGGAGAGTAGTGTAGTTAAGCAGCACAACACATACGCAACATGAGAACCTTCGAAAAACTCAAATAAGTAATGACATAACTCGAAAACCTCTAAAACAGCGGAGAGTAGTTGAGAACCCAGCACAATCCATATGCACCAGGAGAAACTTCAAAAAACTCAAAAAAGTAAAAAAATATCTCAAAATCTTCTGAAACAGCGGAGAGTAGTTTAGTGCCAAGCACAACCCATATGCACTAGGAGAAAGTTCGAAAACCTCAAAAAAGTATAGAAATAACTCGAAATCTTCTGAGACAGCGTAGAGTAGTGTAGAACCCAGCACAACACATATACACCAGGAGAAACTTCGAAAAACTCAAAAAAGTAATGAAATAACTCGAAAACCTCTAAAACAGCGGACAGTCGTTGAGAACCTAGCACAACACATCCGCAAAATGAGAAACTTCGAAAAACTCAAAAAAGTAATGACATAACTCGAAAACCTCTAAAACAGCGAAGAGTAGTTGAGAACCCAGCACAATCCATATGCACCAGGAGAAACTTCAAAAAACTCAAAAAAGTAAAAAAATATCTCAAAATCTTCTGAAACAGCGGAGAGTAGTTTAGTGCCAAGCACAACCCATATGCACTAGGAGAAAGTTCGAAAACCTCAAAAAAGTATAGAAATAACTCGAAATCTTCTGAAACAGCGTAGAGTAATGTAGAGCCCAGCACAACACATATACACCAGGGGAACCTTCGAAAAACTCAAAAAAGTAATGAAATAACTCGAAAACCTCTAAAACAGCGAAGAGTAGTTGAGAACCCAGCACAACACATACGCAACATGAGAAACTTCGAAAAACTCAAAAAAGTAATGAAGTAACTCAAAAACCTCTGAAACAGAGCAGAGTAGTTTAGAACCCAGCACAACACATAGGCACCAGGAGAAACTTCTAAAAACTCAAAAAAGTAAAAAAAACTCAAATTCTTCTGAAACTGCGGAGAGTAGTGTAGTTAAGCAGCACAACACATACGCAACATGCGAACCTTCGAAAAACTCAAATAAGTAATGACATAACTGGAAAACCTCTAAAACAGCGGAGAGTAGTTGAGAACCCAGCACAATCCATATGCACCAGGAGAAACTTCGAAAAACTCAAAAAAGTAAAGACATAACTCGAAAACCTCAAAAACAGCGAACAGTAGTTGAGAACCCAGCACAACACATACGCAACATGAGAAACTTCGAAAAACTCAAAAAAGTAATGAAGTAACTCAAAAACCTCTGAAACAGAGCAGAGTAGTTTAGAACCCAGCACAACACATACGCAACTTGAGAAACTTCGAAAAACTCAAAAAAGTAATGACATAACTCGAAAACCTCTAAAACAGCGAAGAGTAGTTGAGAACCCAGCACAACACATCCGCAAAATGAGAAACTTCGAAAACCTCAAAAAAGTATAGAAATAACTCGAAATCTTCTGAAACAGCGTAGAGTAATGTAGAACCCAGCACAACACATAGGCACCAGGAGAAACTTCTAAAAACTCAAAAAAGTAAAAAAACAACTCAAATTCTTCTGAAACTGCGGAGAGTAGTGTAGTTAAGCAGCATAACACATACGCAACATGAGAGCCTTCGAAAAACTCAAATAAGTAATGACATAACTCGAAAACCTCTAAAACAGCGGAGAGTAGTTGAGAACCCAGCACAATCCATATGCACCAGGAGAAACTTCGAAAAACTCAAAAAAGTAATGGAATAACTCAAAAACCTCTGAAACAGCGCAGAGTAGTTTACAACCCAGCACAACATATAGCCACCAGAACAAACTTCGAAAAACTCAAAAAAGTAAAAAAATATCTCAAAATCTTCTGAAACAGCGGAGAGTAGTTTAGTGCCAAGCACAACCCATATGCACGAGGAGAAAGTTCGAAAACCTCAAAAAAGTATAGAAATAACTCGAAATCTTCTGAGACAGCGTAGAGTAGTGTAGAACCCAGCACAACACATATACACCAGGAGAAACTTCGAAAAACTCAGAAAAGTAATGAAGTAACTCAAAAACCTCTGAAACAGAGCAGAGTAATTTAGAACCCAGCACAACACATAGGCACAAGGAGAAACTTCTAAAAACTCAAAAAAGTAAAAAAAACAACTCAAATTCTTCTGAAACTGCGGAGAGTAGTGTAGTTAAGCAGCACAACACATACGCAACATGAGAACCTTCGAAAAACTCAAATAAGTAATGACATAACTCGAAAACCTCTAAAACAGCGGAGAGTAGTTGAGAACCCAGCACAATCCATATGCACCAGGAGAAACTTCAAAAAACTCAAAAAAGTAAAAAAATATCTCAAAATCTTCTGAAACAGCGGAGAGTAGTTTAGTGCCAAGCACAACCCATATGCACTAGGAGAAAGTTCGAAAACCTCAAAAAAGTATAGAAATAACTCGAAATCTTCTGAAACAGCGTAGAGTAATGTAGAGCCCAGCACAACACATATACACCAGGGGAACCTTCGAAAAACTCAAAAAAGTAATGAAATAACTCGAAAACCTCTAAAACAGCGGACAGTCGTTGTGAACCGAGCACAACACATCCGCAACTTGAGAAAATTCGAAAAACTCAAAAAAGTAATGAAGTAACTCAAAAACCTCTGAAACAGAGCAGAGTAGTTTAGAGCCCAGCACAACACATAGGCACCAGGAGAAACTTCTAAAAACTCAAAAAAGTAGAAAAAAACTCAAATTCTTCTGAAACTGCGGAGAGTAGTGTAGTTAAGCAGCACAACACATACGCAACATGAGAACCTTCGAAAAACTCAAATAAGTAATGACATAACTCGAAAACCTCTAAAAGAGCGGCGAGTAGTTGAGAACCCAGCACAACACATACGCAACTTGAGAAACTTCGAAAAACTCAAAAAAGTAATGGAATAACTCAAAAACCTCTGAAACAGCGCAGAGTAGTTTACAACCCAGCACAACAGATAGCCACCAGAACAAACTTCGAAAAACTCGAAATCTTCTGAAACAGCGTAGCGTAGTGTAGAACCCAAAACAACACATATACACCAGGAGAAACTTCGAAAAACTCAAAAAAGTAATGAAATAACTCGAAAACCTCTAAAACAGCGGACAGTCGTTGAGAACCTAGCACAACACATCCGCAAAATGAGAAACTTCGAAAAACTCAAAAAAGTAATGAAATAACTGGAAAACCTCAAAAACAGCGGGGAGTAGTTGAGAACCCAGCACAACACATGCGCAACTTGAGAAACTTCGAAAAACTCAAAAAAGTAATGACATAACTCGAAAACCTCTAAAACAGCGAAGAGTAGTTGAGAACCCAGCACAACACATACGCAACATGAGAAACTTCGAAAAACTCAAAAAAGTAATGAAGTAACTCAAAAACCTCTGAAACAGAGCAGAGTAGTTTAGAACCCAGCACAACACATAGGCACCAGGTGAAACTTCTAAAAACTCAAAAAAGTAAAAAAACAACTCAAATTCTTATGAAACTGCGGAGAGTAGTGTAGTTAAGCAGCACAACACATAGGCAACATGAGAACCTTCGAAAAACTCAAATAAGTAATGACATAACTCGAAAACCTCTAAAACAGCGGAGAGTAGTTGAGAACCCAGCACAATCCATATGCACCAGGAGAAACTTCGAAAAACTCAAAAAAGTAATGACATAACTCGAAAACCTCTAAAACAGCGGAGAGTAGTTGAGAACCCAGCACAATCCATATGCACCAGGAGAAACTTCGAAAAACTCAAAAAAGTAATGGAATAACTCAAAAACCTCTGAAACAGCGCAGAGTACTTTACAACCCAGCACAACATATAGCCACCAGAACAAACTTCGAAAAACTCAAAAAAGTAAAAAAATATCTCAAAATCTTCTGAAACAGCGGAGAGTAGTTTAGTGCCAAGCACAACCCATATGCACTAGGTGAAAGTTCGAAAACCTCAAAAAAGTATAGAAATAACTCGAAATCTTCTGAGACAGCGTAGAGTAGTGTAGAACCCAGCACAACACATATACACCAGGAGAAACTTCGAAAAACTCAAAAAAGTAATGAAATAACTCGAAAACCTCTAAAACAGCGGACAGTCGTTGAGAACCTAGCACAACACATCCGCAAAATGAGAAACTTCGAAAAACTCAAAAAAGTAATGACATAACTCGAAAACCTATTAAACAGCGGAGAGTAGTTGAGAACCCAGCACAACACATACGCAACATGAGAAACTTCGAAAAACTCAAAAAAGTAATGAAGTAACTCAAAAACCTCTGAAACAGAGCAGAGTAATTTAGAACCCAGCACAACACATAGGCACAAGGAGAAACTTCTAAAAACTCAAAAAAGTAAAAAAAACAACTCAAATTCTTCTGAAACTGCGGAGAGTAGTGTAGTTAAGCAGCACAACACATACGCAACATGAGAACCTTCGAAAAACTCAAATAAGTAATGACATAACTCGAAAACCTCTAAAACAGCGGAGAGTAGTTGAGAACCCAGCACAATCCATATGCACCAGGAGAAACTTCAAAAAACTCAAAAAAGTAAAAAAATATCTCAAAATCTTCTGAAACAGCGGAGAGTAGTTTAGTGCCAAGCACAACCCATATGCACTAGGAGAAAGTTCGAAAACCTCAAAAAAGTATAGAAATAACTCGAAATCTTCTGAAACAGCGTAGAGTAATGTAGAGCCCAGCACAACACATATACACCAGGGGAACCTTCGAAAAACTCAAAAAAGTAATGAAATAACTCGAAAACCTCTAAAACAGCGGACAGTCGTTGTGAACCGAGCACAACACATCCGCAACTTGAGAAAATTCGAAAAACTCAAAAAAGTAATGAAGTAACTCAAAAACCTCTGAAACAGAGCAGAGTAGTTTAGAGCCCAGCACAACACATAGGCACCAGGAGAAACTTCTAAAAACTCAAAAAAGTAGAAAAAAACTCAAATTCTTCTGAAACTGCGGAGAGTAGTGTAGTTAAGCAGCACAACACATACGCAACATGAGAACCTTCGAAAAACTCAAATAAGTAATGACATAACTCGAAAACCTCTAAAAGAGCGGCGAGTAGTTGAGAACCCAGCACAACACATACGCAACTTGAGAAACTTCGAAAAACTCAAAAAAGTAATGGAATAACTCAAAAACCTCTGAAACAGCGCAGAGTAGTTTACAACCCAGCACAACAGATAGCCACCAGAACAAACTTCGAAAAACTCAAAAAAGTAAAAAAATATCTCAAAATCTTCTGAAACAGCGGAGAGTAGTTTAGTGCCAAGCACAACCCATATGCACTAGGAGAAAGTTCGAAAACCTCAAAAAAGTATAGAAATAACTCGAAATCTTCTGAGAAAGCGTAGAGTAGTGTAGAACCCAGCACAACACATATACTTGAGGAGAAACTTCGAAAAACTCAAAAAAGTAATGAAATAACTCGAAAACCTCTAAAACAGCGGACAGTCGTTGAGAACCTAGCACAACACATCCGCAAAATGAGAAACTTCGAAAAACTCAAAAAAGTAATGAAATAACTCGAAAACCTCAAAAACAGCGGAGAGTAGTTGAGAACCCAGCACAACACATACGCAACTTGAGAAACTTCGAAAAACTCAAAAAAGTAATGACATAACTCGAAAACCTCTAAAACAGCGGAGAGTAGTTGAGAACCCAGCACAATCCATATGCACCAGGAGAAACTTCGAAAAACTCAAAAAAGTAATGGAATAACTCAAAAACCTCTGAAACAGCGCAGAGTAGTTTACAACCGAGCACAACATATAGCCACCAGAACAAACTTCGAAAAACTCAAAAAAGTAAAAAAATATCTCAAAATCTTCTGAAACAGCGGAGAGTAGTTTAGTGCCAAGCACAACCCATATGCACTAGGTGAAAGTTCAAAAACCTCAAAAAAGTATAGAAATAACTCGAAATCTTCTGAAACAGCGTAGCGTAGTGTAGAACCCAAAACAACACATATACACCAGGAGAAACTTCGAAAAACTCAAAAAAGTAATGAAATAACTCGAAAACCTCTAAAACAGCGGACTGTCGTTGAGAACCTAGCACAACACATCCGCAAAATGAGAAACTTCGAAAAACTCAAAAAAGTAATGAAATAACTGGAAAACCTCAAAAACAGCGGGGAGTAGTTGAGAACCCAGCACAACACATGCGCAACTTGAGAAACTTCGAAAAACTCAAAAAAGTAATGACATAACTCGAAAACCTCTAAAACAGCGAAGAGTAGTTGAGAACCCAGCACAACACATACGCAACATGAGAAACTTCGAAAAACTCAAAAAAGTAATGAAGTAACTCAAAAACCTCTGAAACAGAGCAGAGTAGTTTAGAACCCAGCACAACACATAGGCACCAGGTGATACTTCTAAAAACTCAAAAAAGTAAAAAAACAACTCAAATTCTTATGAAACTGCGGAGAGTAGTGTAGTTAAGCAGCACAACACATACGCAACATGAGAACCTTCGAAAAACTCAAATAAGTAATGACATAACTCGAAAACCTCTAAAACAGCGGAGAGTAGTTGAGAACCCAGCACAATCCATATGCACCAGGAGAAACTTCGAAAAACTCAAAAAAGTAATGACATAACTCGAAAACCTCTAAAACAGCGGAGAGTAGTTGAGAACCCAGCACAATCCATATGCACCAGGAGAAACTTCGAAAAACTCAAAAAAGTAATGGAATAACTCAAAAACCTCTGAAACAGCGCAGAGTACTTTACAACCCAGCACAACATATAGCCACCAGAACAAACTTCGAAAAACTCAAAAAAGTAAAAAAATATCTCAAAATCTTCTGAAACAGCGGAGAGTAGTTTAGTGCCAAGCACAACCCATATGCACTAGGTGAAAGTTCGAAAACCTCAAAAAAGTATAGAAATAACTCGAAATCTTCTGAGACAGCGTAGAGTAGTGTAGAACCCAGCACAACACATATACACCAGGAGAAACTTCGAAAAACTCAAAAAAGTAATGAAATAACTCGAAAACCTCTAAAACAGCGGACAGTCGTTGAGAACCTAGCACAACACATCCGCAAAATGAGAAACTTCGAAAAACTCAAAAAAGTAATGAAATAACTCGAAAACCTCTTAAACAGCGGAGAGTAGTTGAGAACCCAGCACAACACATACGCAACATGAGAAACTTCGAAAAACTCAAAAAAGTAATGACATAACTCGAAAACCTCTAAAACAGCGAAGAGTAGTTGAGAACCCAGCACAACACATACGCAACTTGAGAAACTTCGAAAAACTCAAAAAAGTAATGAAGTAACTCGAAAACCTCTAAAACAGCGAAGAGTAGTTTAGAACCCAGCACAACACATAGGCACCAGGAGAAACTTCTAAAAACTCAAAAAAGTAAAAAAAACTCAAATTCTTCTGAAACTGCGGAGAGTAGTGTAGTTAAGCAGCACAACATATATCCACCAGAACAAACTTCGAAAAACTCAAAAAAGTAAAAAAATATCTCAAAATCTTCTGAAACAGCGGAGAATAGTTTAGTGCCAAGCACAACCCATATGCACTAGGTGAAAGTTCGAAAACCTCAAAAAAGTATAGAAATAACTCGAAATCTTCTAAAACAGCGTAGCGTAGTGTAGAACCCAAAACAACACATATACACCAGGAGAAACTTCGAAAAACTCAAAAAAGTAATGAAATAACTCGAAAACCTCTAAAACAGCGGACAGTCGTTGAGAACCTAGCACAACACATCCGCAAAATGAGAAACTTCGAAAAACTCAAAAAAGTAATGAAATAACTCGAAAACCTCAAAAACAGCGGGGAGTAGTTGAGAACCCAGCACAACACATACGCAACTTGAGAAACTTCGAAAAACTCAAAAAAGTAATGACATAACTCGAAAACCTCTAAAACAGCGAAGAGTAGTTGAGAACCCAGCACAACACATACGCAACATGAGAAACTTCGAAAAACTCAAAAAAGTAATGAAGTAACTCAAAAACCTCTGAAACAGAGCAGAGTAGTTTAGAACCCAGCACAACACATAGGCACCAGGAGAAACTTCTAAAAACTCAAAAAAGTAAACAAACAACTCAAATTCTTCTGAAACTGCGGAGAGTAGTGTAGTTAAGCAGCACAACACATACGCAACATGAGAACCTTCGAAAAACTCAATTAAGTAATGACATAACTCGAAAACCTCTAAAACAGCGGAGAGTTGTTGAGAACCCAGCACAATCCATATGCACCAGGAGAAACTTCGAAAAACTCAAAACAGTAATGGAATAACTCAAAAACCTCTGAAACAGCGCAGAGTAGTTTACAACCCAGCACAACATATAGCCACCAGAACAAACTACGAAAAACTCAAAAAAGTAAAAAAATATCTCAAAATCTTCTGAAACAGCGGAGAGTAGTTTAGTGCCAAGCACAACCCATATGCACGAGGAGAAAGTTCGAAAACCTCAAAAAAGTATAGAAATAACTCGAAATCTTCTGAGTCAGCGTAGAGTAGTGTAGAACCCAGCACAACACATATACACCAGGAGAAACTTCGAAAAACTCAAAAAAGTAATGAAATAACTCGAAAACCTCTAAAACAGCGGACAGTCGTTGAGAACCTAGCACAACACATCCGCAAAATGAGAAACTTCGAAAAACTCAAAAAAGTAATGAAATAACTCGAAAACCTCAAAAACAGCGGAGAGTAGTTGAGAACCCAGCACAACACATACGCAACTTGAGAAACTTCGAAAAACTCAAAAAAGTAATGACATAACTCGAAAACCTCTAAAACAGCGAAGAGTAGTTGAGAACCTAGCACAACACATACGCAACATGAGAAACTTCGATGAAAAATGAGTGTAGAACCCAGCACAACACATATACACCAGGAGCAACTTCGAAAACCTCAAAAAAGTATAGAAATAACTCGAAATCTTCTGAAACAGCGTAGAGTAGTGTAGAACCCAGCACAACACATATACACCAGGAGAAACTTCAAAAAACTCAAAAAAGTAATGAAATAACTCGGAAACCTCTAAAACAGCGGACAGTCGTTGTGAACCTAGCACAACACATCGGCAACTTGAGAAATTTCGAAAAACTCAAAAAAGTAATGAAATAACTCGAAAACCTCAAAAACAGCGGAGAGTAGTTGAGAACCCAGCACAACACATACGCAACTTGAGAAACTTCGAAAAACTCAAAAAAGTAATGACATAACTCGAAAACCTCTAAAACAGCGAAGAGTAGTTGAGAGCCCAGCACTACACATACGCAACATGAGAAACTTCGAAAAACTCAAAAAAGTAATGAAGTAACTCAAAAACCTCTGAAACAGAGCACAGTAGTTCAGAACCCAGCACAACACATAGGCACCAGGAGAAACTTCTAAAAACTCAAAAAAGTAAAAAAACAACTCAAATTCTTATGAAACTGCGGAGAGTAGTGTAGTTAAGCAGCACAACACATACGCAACATGAGAACCTTCGAAAAACTCAAATAAGTAATGACATAACTCGAAAACCTCTAAAACAGCGGAGAGTAGTTGAGAACCCAGCACGATCCATATGCACCAGGAGAAACTTCGAAAAACTCAAAAAAGTAATGACATAACTCGAAAACCTCTAAAACAGCGGAGAGTAGTTGAGAACCCAGCACAATCCATATGCACCAGGAGGAACTTCGAAAAACTCAAAAAAGTAATGGAATAACTCCAAAACCTCTGAAACAGCGCAGAGTAGTTTACAACCCAGCACAACATATAGCCACCAGAACAAACTTCGAAAAACTCAAAAAAGTAAAAAAATATCTCAAAATCTTCTGAAACAGCGGAGAGTAGTTTAGTGCCAAGCACAACCCATATGCACTAGGAGAAAGTTCGAAAACCTCAAAAAAGTATAGAAATAACTCGAAATCTTCTGAAACAGCGTAGAGTAGTGTAGAACCCAGCACAACACATATACACCAGGAGCAACTTCGAAAACCTCAAAAAAGTATAGAAATAACTCGAAATCTTCTGAAACAGCGTAGAGTAGTGTAGAACCCAGCACAACACATATACACCAGGAGAAATTTCGAAAAACTGAAAAAAGTAATGAAATAACTCGAAAACCTCAAAAACAGCGGAGAGTAGTTGAGAACCCAGCACAACACATACGCAACTTGAGAAACTTCGAAAAACTCAAAAAAGTAATGACATAACTCGAAAACCTCTAAAACAGCGAAGAGTAGTTGAGAACCCAGCACAACACATACGCAACATGAGAAACTTCGAAAAACTCAAAAAAGTAATGAAGTAACTCAAAAACCTCTGAAACAGAGCAGAGTAGTTTAGAACCCAGCACAACACATAGGCACCAGGAGAAACTTCTACAAACTCAAAAAAGTAAACAAACAACTCAAATTCTTCTGAAACTGCGGAGAGTAGTGTAGTTAAGCAGCACAACACATACGCAACATGAGAACCTTCGAAAAACTCAAATAAGTAATGACATAACTCGAAAACCTCAAAAACAGCGGGGAGTAGTTGAGAACCCAGCACAACACATACGCAACTTGAGAAACTTCGAAAAACTCAAAAAAGTAATGACATAACTCGAAAACCTCTAAAACAGCGAAGAGTAGTTGAGAACCCAGCACAACACATACGCAACATGAGAAACTTCGAAAAACTCAAAAAAGTAATGAAGTAACTCAAAAACCTCTGAAACAGAGCAGAATAGTTTAGAACCCAGCACAACACATAGGCACCAGGAGAAACTTCTAAAAACTCAAAAAAGTAAAAAAACAACTCAAATTCTTATGAAACTGCGGAGAGTAGTGTAGTTAAGCAGCACAACACATACGCAACATGAGAACCTTCGGAAAACTCAAATAAGTAATGACATAACTCGAAAACCTCTAAAACAGCGGAGAGTAGTTGAGAACCCAGCACAATCCATATGCACCAGTAGAAACTTCGAAAAACTCAAAAAAGTAATGACATAACTCGAAAACCTCTAAAACAGCGGAGAGTAGTTGAGAACCCAGCACAATCCATATGCACCAGGAGGAACTTCGAAAAACTCAAAAAAGTAATGGAATAACTCCAAAACCTCTCAAACAGCGCAGAGTAGTTTACAACCCAGCACAACATATAGCCACCAGAACAAACTTCGAAAAACTCAAAAAAGTAAAAAAAATATCTCACAATCTTCTGAAACAGCGGAGAGTAGTTTAGTGCCAAGCACAACCCATATGCACTAGGAGAAAGTTCGAAAACCTCAAAAAAGTATAGAAATAACTCGAAATCTTCTGAAACAGCGTAGAGTAGTGTAGAACCCAGCACAACACATATACACCAGGAGCAACTTCGAAAACCTCAAAAAAGTAATGAAATAACTCGGAAACCTCTAAAACAGCGGACAGTCGTTGTGAACCTAGCACAACACATCGGCAACTTGAGAAATTTCGAAAAACTCAAAAAAGTAATGAAATAACTCGAAAACCTCAAAAACAGCGGAGAGTAGTTGAGAACCCAGCACAACACATACGCAACTTGAGAAACTTCGAAAAACTCAAAAAAGTAATGACATAACTCGAAAACCTCTAAAACAGCGAAGAGTAGTTGAGAACACAGCACAACACATACGCAACATGAGAAACTTCGAAAAACTCAAAAAAGTAATGAAGTAACTCAAAAACCTCTGAAACAGAGCAGAGTAGTTTAGAACCCAGCACAACACATAGGCACCAGGAGAAACTTCTAAAAACTCAAAAAAGTAAAAAAATATCTCAAAATCTTCTGAAACAGCGGAGAGTAGTTTAGTGCCAAGCACAACCCATATTAACTAGGTGAAAGTTCGAAAACCTTAAAAAAAGTATAGAAATAACTCGAAATCTTCTGAAACAGCGTAGCGTAGTGTAGAACCCAAAACAACACATATACACCAGGAGAAACTTCGAAAAACTCAAAAAAGTAATGAAATAACTCGAAAACCTCTAAAACAGCGGACAGTCGTTGAGAACCTAGCACAACACATCCGCAAAATGAGAAACTTCGAAAAACTCAAAAAAGTAATGAAATAACTCGAAAACCTCAAAAACAGCGGAGAGTAGTTGAAAACCTAGCACAACACATACGCAACATGAGAAACTTCGAAAAACTCAAAAAAGTAATGACATAACTCGAAAACCTCTAAAACAGCAAAGAGTAGTTGAGAACCCAGCACAACACATACGCAACATGAGAAACTTCGAAAAACTCAAAAGAGTAATGAAGTAACTCAAAAACCTCTGAAACAGAGCAGATTAGTTTAGAACCCAGCACAACACATAGGCACCAGGAGAAACTTCTAAAAACTCAAAAAAGTAAAAAAAAACTCAAATTCTTCTGAAACTGCGGAGAGTAGTGTAGTTAAGCAGCACAACACATACGCAACATGAGAACCTTCGAAAAACTCAAATAAGTAATGACATAACTCGAAAACCTCTAAAACAGCGGAGAGTAGTTGAGAACCCAGCACGATCCATATGCACCAGGAGAAACTTCGAAAAACTCAAAAAAGTAATGACATAACTCGAAAACCTCTAAAACAGCGGAGAGTAGTTGAGAACCCAGCACAATCCATATGCACCAGGAGGAACTTCGAAAAACTCAAAAAAGTAATGGAATAACTCCAAAACCTCTGAAACAGCGCAGAGTAGTTTACAACCCAGCACAACATATAGCCACCAGAACAAACTTCGAAAAACTCAAAAAAGTAAAAAAATATCTCAAAATCTTCTGAAACAGCGGAGAGTAGTTTAGTGCCAAGCACAACCCATATGCACTAGGAGAAAGTTCGAAAACCTCAAAAAAGTATAGAAATAACTCGAAATCTTCTGAAACAGCGTAGAGTAGTGTAGAACCCAGCACAACACATATACACCAGGAGCAACTTCGAAAACCTCAAAAAAGTATAGAAATAACTCGAAATCTTCTGAAACAGCGTAGAGTAGTGTAGAACCCAGCACAACACATATACACCAGGAGAAACTTCAAAAAACTCAAAAAAGTAATGAAATAACTCGAAAACCTCTAAAACAGCGGACAGTCGTTGTGAACCTAGCACAACACATCCGCAACTTGAGAAATTTCGAAAAACTGAAAAAAGTAATGAAATAACTCGAAAACCTCAAAAACAGCGGGCAGTAGTTGAGAACCCAGCACAACACATGCGCAACTTGAGAAACTTCGAAAAACTCAAAAAAGTAATGACATAACTCGAAAACCTCTAAAACAGCGAAGAGTAGTTGAGAACCCAGCACAACACATACGCAACATGAGAAACTTCGAAAAACTCAAAAAAGTAATGAAGTAACTCAAAAACCTCTGAAACAGAGCAGAGTAGTTTAGAACCCAGCACAACACATAGGCACCAGGTGATACTTCTAAAAACTCAAAAAAGTAAAAAAACAACTCAAATTCTTATGAAACTGCGGAGAGTAGTGTAGTTAAGCAGCACAACACATACGCAACATGAGAACCTTCGAAAAACTCAAATAAGTAATGACATAACTCGAAAACCTCTAAAACAGCGGAGAGTAGTTGAGAACCCAGCACAATCCATATGCACCAGGAGAAACTTCGAAAAACTCAAAAAAGTAATGACATAACTCGAAAACCTCTAAAACAGCGGAGAGTTGTTGAGAACCCAGCACAATCCATATGCACCAGGAGAAACTTCGAAAAACTCAAAACAGTAATGGAATAACTCAAAAACCTCTGAAACAGCGCAGAGTAGTTTACAACCCAGCACAACATATAGCCACCAGAACAAACTACGAAAAACTCAAAAAAGTAAAAAAATATCTCAAAATCTTCTGAAACAGCGGAGAGTAGTATAGTGCCAAGCACAACCCATATGCACGAGGAGAAAGTTCGAAAACCTCAAAAAAGTATAGAAATAACTCGAAATCTTCTGAAACAGCGTAGAGTAGTGTAGAACCCAGCACAACACATATACACCAGGAGCAACTTCGAAAACCTCAAAAAAGTATAGAAATAACTCGAAATCTTCTGAAACAGCGTAGAGTAGTGTAGAACCCAGCACAACACATATACACCAGGAGAAATTTCGAAAAACTGAAAAAAGTAATGAAATAACTCGAAAACCTCAAAAACAGCGGAGAGTAGTTGAGAACCCAGCACAACACATACGCAACTTGAGAAACTTCGAAAAACTCAAAAAAGTAATGACATAACTCGAAAACCTCTAAAACAGCGAAGAGTAGTTGAGAACCCAGCACAACACATACGCAACATGAGAAACTTCGAAAAACTCAAAAAAGTAATGAAGTAACTCAAAAACCTCTGAAACAGAGCAGAGTAGTTTAGAACCCAGCACAACACATAGGCACCAGGAGAAACTTCTACAAACTCAAAAAAGTAAACAAACAACTCAAATTCTTCTGAAACTGCGGAGAGTAGTGTAGTTAAGCAGCACAACACATACGCAACATGAGAACCTTCGAAAAACTCAAATAAGTAATGACATAACTCGAAAACCTCAAAAACAGCGGGGAGTAGTTGAGAACCCAGCACAACACATACGCAACTTGAGAAACTTCGAAAAACTCAAAAAAGTAATGACATAACTCGAAAACCTCTAAAACAGCGAAGAGTAGTTGAGAACCCAGCACAACACATACGCAACATGAGAAACTTCGAAAAACTCAAAAAAGTAATGAAGTAACTCAAAAACCTCTGAAACAGAGCAGAATAGTTTAGAACCCAGCACAACACATAGGCACCAGGAGAAACTTCTAAAAACTCAAAAAAGTAAAAAAACAACTCAAATTCTTATGAAACTGCGGAGAGTAGTGTAGTTAAGCAGCACAACACATACGCAACATGAGAACCTTCGGAAAACTCAAATAAGTAATGACATAACTCGAAAACCTCTAAAACAGCGGAGAGTAGTTGAGAACCCAGCACAATCCATATGCACCAGTAGAAACTTCGAAAAACTCAAAAAAGTAATGACATAACTCGAAAACCTCTAAAACAGCGGAGAGTAGTTGAGAACCCAGCACAATCCATATGCACCAGGAGGAACTTCGAAAAACTCAAAAAAGTAATGGAATAACTCCAAAACCTCTCAAACAGCGCAGAGTAGTTTACAACCCAGCACAACATATAGCCACCAGAACAAACTTCGAAAAACTCAAAAAAGTAAAAAAAATATCTCACAATCTTCTGAAACAGCGGAGAGTAGTTTAGTGCCAAGCACAACCCATATGCACTAGGAGAAAGTTCGAAAACCTCAAAAAAGTATAGAAATAACTCGAAATCTTCTGAAACAGCGTAGAGTAGTGTAGAACCCAGCACAACACATATACACCAGGAGCAACTTCGAAAACCTCAAAAAAGTATAGAAATAACTCGAAATCTTCTGAAACAGCGTAGAGTAGTGTAGAACCCAGCACAACACATATACACCAGGAGAAACTTCAAAAAACTCAAAAAAGTAATGAAATAACTCGGAAACCTCTAAAACAGCGGACAGTCGTTGTGAACCTAGCACAACACATCGGCAACTTGAGAAATTTCGAAAAACTCAAAAAAGTAATGAAATAACTCGAAAACCTCAAAAACAGCGGAGAGTAGTTGAGAACCCAGCACAACACATACGCAACTTGAGAAACTTCGAAAAACTCAAAAAAGTAATGACATAACTCGAAAACCTCTAAAACAGCGAAGAGTAGTTGAGAACACAGCACAACACATACGCAACATGAGAAACTTCGAAAAACTCAAAAAAGTAATGAAGTAACTCAAAAACCTCTGAAACAGAGCAGAGTAGTTTAGAACCCAGCACAACACATAGGCACCAGGAGAAACTTCTAAAAACTCAAAAAAGTAAAAAAATATCTCAAAATCTTCTGAAACAGCGGAGAGTAGTTTAGTGCCAAGCACAACCCATATTAACTAGGTGAAAGTTCGAAAACCTTAAAAAAAGTATAGAAATAACTCGAAATCTTCTGAAACAGCGTAGCGTAGTGTAGAACCCAAAACAACACATATACACCAGGAGAAACTTCGAAAAACTCAAAAAAGTAATGAAATAACTCGAAAACCTCTAAAACAGCGGACAGTCGTTGAGAACCTAGCACAACACATCCGCAAAATGAGAAACTTCGAAAAACTCAAAAAAGTAATGAAATAACTCGAAAACCTCAAAAACAGCGGAGAGTAGTTGAAAACCTAGCACAACACATACGCAACATGAGAAACTTCGAAAAACTCAAAAAAGTAATGACATAACTCGAAAACCTCTAAAACAGCAAAGAGTAGTTGAGAACCCAGCACAACACATACGCAACATGAGAAACTTCGAAAAACTCAAAAGAGTAATGAAGTAACTCAAAAACCTCTGAAACAGAGCAGATTAGTTTAGAACCCAGCACAACACATAGGCACCAGGAGAAACTTCTAAAAACTCAAAAAAGTAAAAAAAAACTCAAATTCTTCTGAAACTGCGGAGAGTAGTGTAGTTAAGCAGCACAACACATACGCAACATGAGAACCTTCGAAAAACTCAAATAAGTAATGACATAACTCGAAAACCTCTAAAACAGCGGAGAGTAGTTGAGAACCCAGCACAATCCATATGCACCAGGAGAAACTTCGAAAAACTCAAAAAAGTAAAAAAATATCTCAAAATCTTCTGAAACAGCGGAGAGTAGTTTAGTGCCAAGCACAACCCATATGCACTAGGTGAAAGTTCGAACACCTCAAAAAAGTATAGAAATAACTCGAAATCTTCTGAAACAGCGTAGCGTAGTGTAGAACCCAAAGCAACACATATAGACCAGGAGAAACTTCGAAAAACTCAAAAAAGTAATGAAATAACTCGAAAACCTCTAAAACAGCGGAGAGTAGTTGAGAACCCAGCACAACACATACGCAACTTGAGAAACTTCGAAAAACTCAAAAAAGTAATGACATAACTCGAAAACCTCTAAAACAGCGAAGAGTAGTTGAGAACCCAGCACAACACATACGCAACATGAGAAACTTCGAAAAACTCAAAAAAGTAATGAAGTAACTCAAAAACCTCTGAAACAGAGCAGAGTAGTTTAGAACCCAGCACAACACATAGGCACCAGGAGAAACTTCTAAAAACTCAAAAAAGTAAAAAAACAACTCAAATTCTTATGAAACTGCGGAGAGTAGTGTAGTTAAGCAGCACAACACATACGCAACATGAGAACCTTCGAAAAACTCAAATAAGTAATGACATAACTCGAAAACCTCTAAAACAGCGGAGAGTAGTTGAGAACCCAGCACGATCCATATGCACCAGGAGAAACTTCGAAAAACTCAAAAAAGTAATGACATAACTCGAAAACCTCTAAAACAGCGGAGAGTAGTTGAGAACCCAGCACAATCCATATGCACCAGGAGGAACTTCGAAAAACTCAAAAAAGTAATGGAATAACTCCAAAACCTCTGAAACAGCGCAGAGTAGTTTACAACCCAGCACAACATATAGCCACCAGAACAAACTTCGAAAAACTCAAAAAAGTAAAAAAATATCTCAAAATCTTCTGAAACAGCGGAGAGTAGTTTAGTGCCAAGCACAACCCATATGCACTAGGAGAAAGTTCGAAAACCTCAAAAAAGTATAGAAATAACTCGAAATCTTCTGAAACAGCGTAGAGTAGTGTAGAACCCAGCACAACACATATACACCAGGAGCAACTTCGAAAACCTCAAAAAAGTATAGAAATAACTCGAAATCTTCTGAAACAGCGTAGAGTAGTGTAGAACCCAGCACAACACATATACACCAGGAGAAACTTCAAAAAACTCAAAAAAGTAATGAAATAACTCGAAAACCTCTAAAACAGCGGACAGTCGTTGTGAACCTAGCACAACACATCCGCAACTTGAGAAATTTCGAAAAACTGAAAAAAGTAATGAAATAACTCGAAAACCTCAAAAACAGCGGAGAGTAGTTGAGAACCCAGCACAACACATACGCAACATGAGAAACTTCGAAAAACTCAAAAAAGTAATGAAGTAACTCAAAAACCTCTGAAACAGAGCAGAGTAGTTTAGAACCCAGCACAACACATAGGCACCAGGAGAAACTTCTACAAACTCAAAAAAGTAAACAAACAACTCAAATTCTTCTGAAACTGCGGAGAGTAGTGTAGTTAAGCAGCACAACACATACGCAACATGAGAACCTTCGAAAAACTCAAATAAGTAATGACATAACTCGAAAACCTCAAAAACAGCGGGGAGTAGTTGAGAACCCAGCACAACACATACGCAACTTGAGAAACTTCGAAAAACTCAAAAAAGTAATGACATAACTCGAAAACCTCTAAAACAGCGAAGAGTAGTTGAGAACCCAGCACAACACATACGCAACATGAGAAACTTCGAAAAACTCAAAAAAGTAATGAAGTAACTCAAAAACCTCTGAAACAGAGCAGAATAGTTTAGAACCCAGCACAACACATAGGCACCAGGAGAAACTTCTAAAAACTCAAAAAAGTAAAAAAACAACTCAAATTCTTATGAAACTGCGGAGAGTAGTGTAGTTAAGCAGCACAACACATACGCAACATGAGAACCTTCGGAAAACTCAAATAAGTAATGACATAACTCGAAAACCTCTAAAACAGCGGAGAGTAGTTGAGAACCCAGCACGATCCATATGCACCAGGAGAAACTTCGAAAAACTCAAAAAAGTAATGACATAACTCGAAAACCTCTAAATCAGCGGAGAGTAGTTGAGAACCCAGCACAATCCATATGCACCAGGAGGAAATTCGAAAAACTCAAAAAAGTAATGGAATAACTCCAAAACCTCTGAAACAGCGCAGAGTAGTTTACAACCCAGCACAACATATAGCCACCAGAACAAACTTCGAAAAACTCAAAAAAGTAAAAAAATATCTCAAAATCTTCTGAAACAGCGGAGAGTAGTTTAGTGCCAAGCACAACCCATATGCACTAGGAGAAAGTTCGAAAACCTCAAAAAAGTATAGAAATAACTCGAAATCTTCTGAAACAGCGTAGAGTAGTGTAGAACCCAGCACAACACATATACACCAGGAGCAACTTCGAAAACCTCAAAAAAGTATAGAAATAACTCGAAATCTTCTGAAACAGCGTAGAGTAGTGTAGAACCCAGCACAACACATATACACCAGGAGAAACTTCAAAAAACTCAAAAAAGTAATGAAATAACTCGAAAACCTCTAAAACAGCGGACAGTCGTTGTGAACCTAGCACAACACATCCGCAACTTGAGAAATTTCGAAAAACTGAAAAAAGTAATGAAATAACTCGAAAACCTCAAAAACAGCGGAGAGTAGTTGAGAACCCAGCACAACACATACGCAACTTGAGAAACTTCGAAAAACTCAAAAAAGTAATGACATAACTCGAAAACCTCTAAAACAGCGAAGAGTAGTTGAGAACCCAGCACAACACATACGCAACATGAGAAACTTCGAAAAACTCAAAAAAGTAATGAAGTAACTCAAAAACCTCTGAAACAGAGCAGAGTAGTTTAGAACCCAGCACAACACATAGGCACCAGGAGAAACTTCTACAAACTCAAAAAAGTAAACAAACAACTCAAATTCTTCTGAAACTGCGGAGAGTAGTGTAGTTAAGCATCACAACACATACGCAACATGAGAACCTTCGAAAAACTCAAATAAGTAATGACATAACTCGAAAACCTCAAAAACAGCGGGGAGTAGTTGAGAACCCAGCACAACACATACGCAACTTGAGAAACTTCGAAAAACTCAAAAAAGTAATGACATAACTCGAAAACCTCTAAAACAGCGAAGAGTAGTTGAGAACCCAGCACAACACATACGCAACATGAGAAACTTCGAAAAACTCAAAAAAGTAATGAAGTAACTCAAAAACCTCTGAAACAGAGCAGAATAGTTTAGAACCCAGCACAACACATAGGCACCAGGAGAAACTTCTAAAAACTCAAAAAAGTAAAAAAACAACTCAAATTCTTATGAAACTGCGGAGAGTAGTGTAGTTAAGCAGCACAACACATACGCAACATGAGAACCTTCGGAAAACTCAAATAAGTAATGACATAACTCGAAAACCTCTAAAACAGCGGAGAGTAGTTGAGAACCCAGCACGATCCATATGCACCAGGAGAAACTTCGAAAAACTCAAAAAAGTAATGACATAACTCGAAAACCTCTAAAACAGCGGAGAGTAGTTGAGAACCCAGCACAATCCATATGCACCAGGAGGAACTTCGAAAAACTCAAAAAAGTAATGGAATAACTCCAAAACCTCTGAAACAGCGCAGAGTAGTTTACAACCCAGCACAACATATAGCCACCAGAACAAACTTCGAAAAACTCAAAAAAGTAAAAAAATATCTCAAAATCTTCTGAAACAGCGGAGAGTAGTTTAGTGCCAAGCACAACCCATATGCACTAGGAGAAAGTTCGAAAACCTCAAAAAAGTATAGAAATAACTCGAAATCTTCTGAAACAGCGTAGAGTAGTGTAGAACCCAGCACAACACATATACACCAGGAGCAACTTCGAAAACCTCAAAAGAGTATAGAAATAACTCGAAATCTTCTGAAACAGCGTAGAGTAGTGTAGAACCCAGCACAACACATATACACCAGGAGAAACTTCAAAAAACTCAAAAAAGTAATGAAATAACTCGAAAACCTCTAAAACAGCGGACAGTCGTTGTGAACCTAGCACAACACATCCGCAACTTGAGAAATTTCGAAAAACTGAAAAAAGTAATGAAATAACTCGAAAACCTCTAAAACAGCGAAGAGTAGTTGAGAACCCAGCACAACACATACGCAACATGAGAAACTTCGAAAAACTCAAAAAAGTAATGAAGTAACTCAAAAACCTCTGAAACAGAGCAGAGTAGTTTAGAACCCAGCACAACACATAGGCACCAGGAGAAACTTCTACAAACTCAAAAAAGTAAACAAACAACTCAAATTCTTCTGAAACTGCGGAGAGTAGTGTAGTTAAGCAGCACAACACATACGCAACATGAGAACCTTCGAAAAACTCAAATAAGTAATGACATAACTCGAAAACCTCAAAAACAGCGGGGAGTAGTTGAGAACCCAGCACAACACATACGCAACTTGAGAAACTTCGGAAAACTCAAAAAAGTAATGACATAACTCGAAAACCTCTAAAACAGCGAAGAGTAGTTGAGAACCCAGCACAACACATACGCAACATGAGAAACTTCGAAAAACTCAAAAAAGTAATGAAGTAACTCAAAAACCTCTGAAACAGAGCAGAATAGTTTAGAACCCAGCACAACACATAGGCACCAGGAGAAACTTCTAAAAACTCAAAAAAGTAAAAAAACAACTCAAATTCTTATGAAACTGCGGAGAGTAGTGTAGTTAAGCAGCACAACACATACGCAACATGAGAACCTTCGGAAAACTCAAATAAGTAATGACATAACTCGAAAACCTCTAAAACAGCGGAGAGTAGTTGAGAACCCAGCACAATCCATATGCACCAGTAGAAACTTCGAAAAACTCAAAAAAGTAATGACATAACTCGAAAACCTCTAAAACAGCGGAGAGTAGTTGAGAACCCAGCACAATCCATATGCACCAGGAGGAACTTCGAAAAACTCAAAAAAGTAATGGAATAACTCCAAAACCTCTGAAACAGCGCAGAGTAGTTTACAACCCAGCACAACATATAGCCACCAGAACAAACTTCGAAAAACTCAAAAAAGTAAAAAAATATCTCAAAATCTTCTGAAACAGCGGAGAGTAGTTTAGTGCCAAGCACAACCCATATGCACTAGGAGAAAGTTCGAAAACCTCAAAAAAGTATAGAAATAACTCGAAATCTTCTGAAACAGCGTAGAGTAGTGTAGAACCCAGCACAACACATATACACCAGGAGCAACTTCGAAAACCTCAAAAAAGTATAGAAATAACTCGAAATCTTCTGAAACAGCGTAGAGTAGTGTAGAACCCAGCACAACACATATACACCAGGAGAAACTTCAAAAAACTCAAAAAAGTAATGAAATAACTCGAAAACCTCTAAAACAGCGGACAGTCGTTGTGAACCTAGCACAACACATCCGCAACTTGAGAAATTTCGAAAAACTGAAAAAAGTAATGAAATAACTCGAAAACCTCAAAAACAGCGGAGAGTAGTTGAGAACCCAGCACAACACATACGCAACTTGAGAAACTTCGAAAAACTCAAAAAAGTAATGACATAACTCGAAAACCTCTAAAACAGCGAAGAGTAGTTGAGAACCCAGCACAACACATACGCAACATGAGAAACTTCGAAAAACTCAAAAAAGTAATGAAGTAACTCAAAAACCTCTGAAACAGAGCAGAGTAGTTTAGAACCCAGCACAACACATAGGCACCAGGAGAAACTTCTACAAACTCAAAAAAGTAAACAAACAACTCAAATTCTTCTGAAACTGCGGAGAGTAGTGTAGTTAAGCAGCACAACACATACGCAACATGAGAACCTTCGAAAAACTCAAATAAGTAATGACATAACTCGAAAACCTCTAAAACAGCGGAGAGTAGTTGAGAACCCAGCACAATCCATATGCACCAGGAGGAACTTCGAAAAACTCAAAAAAGTAATGGAATAACTCCAAAACCTCTGAAACAGCGCAGAGTAGTTTACAACCCAGCACAACATATAGCCACCAGAACAAACTTCGAAAAACTCAAAAAAGTAAAAAAAATATCTCAAAATCTTCTGAAACAGCGGAGAGTAGTTTAGTGCCAAGCACAACCCATATGCACTAGGAGAAAGTTCGAAAACCTCAAAAAAGTATAGAAATAACTCGAAATCTTCTGAAACAGCGTAGAGTAGTGTAGAACCCAGCACAACACATATACACCAGGAGCAACTTCGAAAACCTCAAAAAAGTATAGAAATAACTCGAAATCTTCTGAAACAGCGTAGAGTAGTGTAGAGCCCAGCACAACACATATACACCAGGAGAAACTTCAAAAAACTCAAAAAAGTAATGAAATAACTCGGAAACCTCTAAAACAGCGGACAGTCGTTGTGAACCTAGCACAACACATCGGCAACTTGAGAAATTTCGAAAAACTCAAAAAAGTAATGAAATAACTCGAAAACCTCAAAAACAGCGGAGAGTAGTTGAGAACCCAGCACAACACATACGCAACTTGAGAAACTTCGAAAAACTCAAAAAAGTAATGACATAACTCGAAAACCTCTAAAACAGCGAAGAGTAGTTGAGAACACAGCACAACACATACGCAACATGAGAAACTTCGAAAAACTCAAAAAAGTAATGAAGTAACTCAAAAACCTCTGAAACAGAGCAGAGTAGTTTAGAACCCAGCACAACACATAGGCACCAGGAGAAACTTCTAAAAACTCAAAAAAGTAAAAAAATATCTCAAAATCTTCTGAAACAGCGGAGAGTAGTTTAGTGCCAAGCACAACCCATATTAACTAGGTGAAAGTTCGAAAACCTTAAAAAAAGTATAGAAATAACTCGAAATCTTCTGAAACAGCGTAGCGTAGTGTAGAACCCAAAACAACACATATACACCAGGAGAAACTTCGAAAAACTCAAAAAAGTAATGAAATAACTCGAAAACCTCTAAAACAGCGGACAGTCGTTGAGAACCTAGCACAACACATCCGCAAAATGAGAAACTTCGAAAAACTCAAAAAAGTAATGAAATAACTCGAAAACCTCAAAAACAGCGGAGAGTAGTTGAAAACCTAGCACAACACATACGCAACATGAGAAACTTCGAAAAACTCAAAAAAGTAATGACATAACTCGAAAACCTCTAAAACAGCGGAGAGTAGTTGAGAACCCAGCACAACACATACGCAACATGAGAAACTTCGAAAAACTCAAAAAAGTAATGAAGTAACTCAAAAACCTCTGAAACAGAGCAGAGTAGTTTAGAACCCAGCACAACACATAGGCACCAGGAGAAACTTCTACAAACTCAAAAAAGTAAACAAACAACTCAAATTCTTCTGAAACTGCGGAGAGTAGTGTAGTTAAGCAGCACAACACATACGCAACATGAGAACCTTCGAAAAACTCAAATAAGTAATGACATAACTCGAAAACCTCAAAAACAGCGGGGAGTAGTTGAGAACCCAGCACAACACATACGCAACTTGAGAAACTTCGAAAAACTCAAAAAAGTAATGACATAACTCGAAAACCTCTAAAACAGCGAAGAGTAGTTGAGAACCCAGCACAACACATACGCAACATGAGAAACTTCGAAAAACTCAAAAAAGTAATGAAGTAACTCAAAAACCTCTGAAACAGAGCAGAATAGTTTAGAACCCAGCACAACACATAGGCACCAGGAGAAACTTCTAAAAACTCAAAAAAGTAAAAAAACAACTCAAATTCTTATGAAACTGCGGAGAGTAGTGTAGTTAAGCAGCACAACACATACGCAACATGAGAACCTTCGGAAAACTCAAATAAGTAATGACATAACTCGAAAACCTCTAAAACAGCGGAGAGTAGTTGAGAACCCAGCACAATCCATATGCACCAGTAGAAACTTCGAAAAACTCAAAAAAGTAATGACATAACTCGAAAACCTCTAAAACAGCGGAGAGTAGTTGAGAACCCAGCACAATCCATATGCACCAGGAGGAACTTCGAAAAACTCAAAAAAGTAATGGAATAACTCCAAAACCTCTGAAACAGCGCAGAGTAGTTTACAACCCAGCACAACATATAGCCACCAGAACAAACTTCGAAAAACTCAAAAAAGTAAAAAAATATCTCAAAATCTTCTGAAACAGCGGAGAGTAGTTTAGTGCCAAGCACAACCCATATGCACTAGGAGAAAGTTCGAAAACCTCAAAAAAGTATAGAAATAACTCGAAATCTTCTGAAACAGCGTAGAGTAGTGTAGAACCCAGCACAACACATATACACCAGGAGCAACTTCGAAAACCTCAAAAAAGTATAGAAATAACTCGAAATCTTCTGAAACAGCGTAGAGTAGTGTAGAACCCAGCACAACACATATACACCAGGAGAAACTTCAAAAAACTCAAAAAAGTAATGAAATAACTCGAAAACCTCTAAAACAGCGGACAGTCGTTGTGAACCTAGCACAACACATCCGCAACTTGAGAAATTTCGAAAAACTGAAAAAAGTAATGAAATAACTCGAAAACCTCAAAAACAGCGGAGAGTAGTTGAGAACCCAGCACAACACATACGCAACTTGAGAAACTTCGAAAAACTCAAAAAAGTAATGACATAACTCGAAAACCTCTAAAACAGCGAAGAGTAGTTGAGAACCCAGCACAACACATACGCAACATGAGAAACTTCGAAAAACTCAAAAAAGTAATGAAGTAACTCAAAAACCTCTGAAACAGAGCAGAGTAGTTTAGAACCCAGCACAACACATAGGCACCAGGAGAAACTTCTACAAACTCAAAAAAGTAAACAAACAACTCAAATTCTTCTGAAACTGCGGAGAGTAGTGTAGTTAAGCAGCACAACACATACGCAACATGAGAACCTTCGAAAAACTCAAATAAGTAATGACATAACTCGAAAACCTCAAAAACAGCGGGGAGTAGTTGAGAACCCAGCACAACACATACGCAACTTGAGAAACTTCGAAAAACTCAAAAAAGTAATGACATAACTCGAAAACCTCTAAAACAGCGAAGAGTAGTTGAGAACCCAGCACAACACATACGCAACATGAGAAACTTCGAAAAACTCAAAAAAGTAATGAAGTAACTCAAAAACCTCTGAAACAGAGCAGAATAGTTTAGAACCCAGCACAACACATAGGCACCAGGAGAAACTTCTAAAAACTCAAAAAAGTAAAAAAACAACTCAAATTCTTATGAAACTGCGGAGAGTAGTGTAGTTAAGCAGCACAACACATACGCAACATGAGAACCTTCGGAAAACTCAAATAAGTAATGACATAACTCGAAAACCTCTAAAACAGCGGAGAGTAGTTGAGAACCCAGCACAATCCATATGCACCAGTAGAAACTTCGAAAAACTCAAAAAAGTAATGACATAACTCGAAAACCTCTAAAACAGCGGAGAGTAGTTGAGAACCCAGCACAATCCATATGCACCAGGAGGAACTTCGAAAAACTCAAAAAAGTAATGGAATAACTCCAAAACCTCTGAAACAGCGCAGAGTAGTTTACAACCCAGCACAACATATAGCCACCAGAACAAACTTCGAAAAACTCAAAAAAGTAAAAAAAATATCTCAAAATCTTCTGAAACAGCGGAGAGTAGTTTAGTGCCAAGCACAACCCATATGCACTAGGAGAAAGTTCGAAAACCTCAAAAAAGTATAGAAATAACTCGAAATCTTCTGAAACAGCGTAGAGTAGTGTAGAACCCAGCACAACACATATACACCAGGAGCAACTTCGAAAACCTCAAAAAAGTATAGAAATAACTCGAAATCTTCTGAAACAGCGTAGAGTAGTGTAGAACCCAGCACAACACATATACACCAGGAGAAACTTCAAAAAACTCAAAAAAGTAATGAAATAACTCGAAAACCTCTAAAACAGCGGACAGTCGTTGTGAACCTAGCACAACACATCCGCAACTTGAGAAATTTCGAAAAACTGAAAAAAGTAATGAAATAACTCGAAAACCTCAAAAACAGCGGAGAGTAGTTGAGAACCCAGCACAACACATACGCAACTTGAGAAACTTCGAAAAACTCAAAAAAGTAATGACATAACTCGAAAACCTCTAAAACAGCGAAGAGTAGTTGAGAACCCAGCACAACACATACGCAACATGAGAAACTTCGAAAAACTCAAAAAAGTAATGAAGTAACTCAAAAACCTCTGAAACAGAGCAGAGTAGTTTAGAACCCAGCACAACACATAGGCACCAGGAGAAACTTCTACAAACTCAAAAAAGTAAACAAACAACTCAAATTCTTCTGAAACTGCGGAGAGTAGTGTAGTTAAGCAGCACAACACATACGCAACATGAGAACCTTCGAAAAACTCAAATAAGTAATGACATAACTCGAAAACCTCAAAAACAGCGGGGAGTAGTTGAGAACCCAGCACAACACATACGCAACTTGAGAAACTTCGAAAAACTCAAAAAAGTAATGACATAACTCGAAAACCTCTAAAACAGCGAAGAGTAGTTGAGAACCCAGCACAACACATACGCAACATGAGAAACTTCGAAAAACTCAAAAAAGTAATGAAGTAACTCAAAAACCTCTGAAACAGAGCAGAATAGTTTAGAACCCAGCACAACACATAGGCACCAGGAGAAACTTCTAAAAACTCAAAAAAGTAAAAAAACAACTCAAATTCTTATGAAACTGCGGAGAGTAGTGTAGTTAAGCAGCACAACACATACGCAACATGAGAACCTTCGGAAAACTCAAATAAGTAATGACATAACTCGAAAACCTCTAAAACAGCGGAGAGTAGTTGAGAACCCAGCACAATCCATATGCACCAGTAGAAACTTCGAAAAACTCAAAAAAGTAATGACATAACTCGAAAACCTCTAAAACAGCGGAGAGTAGTTGAGAACCCAGCACAATCCATATGCACCAGGAGGAACTTCGAAAAACTCAAAAAAGTAATGGAATAACTCCAAAACCTCTGAAACAGCGCAGAGTAGTTTACAACCCAGCACAACATATAGCCACCAGAACAAACTTCGAAAAACTCAAAAAAGTAAAAAAAATATCTCAAAATCTTCTGAAACAGCGGAGAGTAGTTTAGTGCCAAGCACAACCCATATGCACTAGGAGAAAGTTCGAAAACCTCAAAAAAGTATAGAAATAACTCGAAATCTTCTGAAACAGCGTAGAGTAGTGTAGAACCCAGCACAACACATATACACCAGGAGCAACTTCGAAAACCTCAAAAAAGTATAGAAATAACTCGAAATCTTCTGAAACAGCGTAGAGTAGTGTAGAACCCAGCACAACACATATACACCAGGAGAAACTTCAAAAAACTCAAAAAAGTAATGAAATAACTCGGAAACCTCTAAAACAGCGGACAGTCGTTGTGAACCTAGCACAACACATCGGCAACTTGAGAAATTTCGAAAAACTCAAAAAAGTAATGAAATAACTCGAAAACCTCAAAAACAGCGGAGAGTAGTTGAGAACCCAGCACAACACATACGCAACTTGAGAAACTTCGAAAAACTCAAAAAAGTAATGACATAACTCGAAAACCTCTAAAACAGCGAAGAGTAGTTGAGAACACAGCACAACACATACGCAACATGAGAAACTTCGAAAAACTCAAAAAAGTAATGAAGTAACTCAAAAACCTCTGAAACAGAGCAGAGTAGTTTAGAACCCAGCACAACACATAGGCACCAGGAGAAACTTCTAAAAACTCAAAAAGGTAAAAAAATATCTCAAAATCTTCTGAAACAGCGGAGAGTAGTTTAGTGCCAAGCACAACCCATATTAACTAGGTGAAAGTTCGAAAACCTTAAAAAAAGTATAGAAATAACTCGAAATCTTCTGAAACAGCGTAGCGTAGTGTAGAACCCAAAACAACACATATACACCAGGAGAAACTTCGAAAAACTCAAAAAAGTAATGAAATAACTCGAAAACCTCTAAAACAGCGGACAGTCGTTGAGAACCTAGCACAACACATCCGCAAAATGAGAAACTTCGAAAAACTCAAAAAAGTAATGAAATAACTCGAAAACCTCAAAAACAGCGGAGAGTAGTTGAAAACCTAGCACAACACATACGCAACATGAGAAACTTCGAAAAACTCAAAAAAGTAATGACATAACTCGAAAACCTCTAAAACAGCGGAGAGTAGTTGAGAACCCAGCACAACACATACGCAACATGAGAAACTTCGAAAAACTCAAAAAAGTAATGAAGTAACTCAAAAACCTCTGAAACAGAGCAGAGTAGTTTAGAACCCAGCACAACACATAGGCACCAGGAGAAACTTCTACAAACTCAAAAAAGTAAACAAACAACTCAAATTCTTCTGAAACTGCGGAGAGTAGTGTAGTTAAGCAGCACAACACATACGCAACATGAGAACCTTCGAAAAACTCAAATAAGTAATGACATAACTCGAAAACCTCAAAAACAGCGGGGAGTAGTTGAGAACCCAGCACAACACATACGCAACTTGAGAAACTTCGAAAAACTCAAAAAAGTAATGACATAACTCGAAAACCTCTAAAACAGCGAAGAGTAGTTGAGAACCCAGCACAACACATACGCAACATGAGAAACTTCGAAAAACTCAAAAAAGTAATGAAGTAACTCAAAAACCTCTGAAACAGAGCAGAATAGTTTAGAACCCAGCACAACACATAGGCACCAGGAGAAACTTCTAAAAACTCAAAAAAGTAAAAAAACAACTCAAATTCTTATGAAACTGCGGAGAGTAGTGTAGTTAAGCAGCACAACACATACGCAACATGAGAACCTTCGGAAAACTCAAATAAGTAATGACATAACTCGAAAACCTCTAAAACAGCGGAGAGTAGTTGAGAACCCAGCACAATCCATATGCACCAGTAGAAACTTCGAAAAACTCAAAAAAGTAATGACATAACTCGAAAACCTCTAAAACAGCGGAGAGTAGTTGAGAACCCAGCACAATCCATATGCACCAGGAGGAACTTCGAAAAACTCAAAAAAGTAATGGAATAACTCCAAAACCTCTGAAACAGCGCAGAGTAGTTTACAACCCAGCACAACATATAGCCACCAGAACAAACTTCGAAAAACTCAAAAAAGTAAAAAAATATCTCAAAATCTTCTGAAACAGCGGAGAGTAGTTTAGTGCCAAGCACAACCCATATGCACTAGGAGAAAGTTCGAAAACCTCAAAAAAGTATAGAAATAACTCGAAATCTTCTGAAACAGCGTAGAGTAGTGTAGAACCCAGCACAACACATATACACCAGGAGCAACTTCGAAAACCTCAAAAAAGTATAGAAATAACTCGAAATCTTCTGAAACAGCGTAGAGTAGTGTAGAACCCAGCACAACACATATACACCAGGAGAAACTTCAAAAAACTCAAAAAAGTAATGAAATAACTCGAAAACCTCTAAAACAGCGGACAGTCGTTGTGAACCTAGCACAACACATCCGCAACTTGAGAAATTTCGAAAAACTGAAAAAAGTAATGAAATAACTCGAAAACCTCAAAAACAGCGGAGAGTAGTTGAGAACCCAGCACAACACATACGCAACTTGAGAAACTTCGAAAAACTCAAAAAAGTAATGACATAACTCGAAAACCTCTAAAACAGCGAAGAGTAGTTGAGAACCCAGCACAACACATACGCAACATGAGAAACTTCGAAAAACTCAAAAAAGTAATGAAGTAACTCAAAAACCTCTGAAACAGAGCAGAGTAGTTTAGAACCCAGCACAACACATAGGCACCAGGAGAAACTTCTACAAACTCAAAAAAGTAAACAAACAACTCAAATTCTTCTGAAACTGCGGAGAGTAGTGTAGTTAAGCAGCACAACACATACGCAACATGAGAACCTTCGAAAAACTCAAATAAGTAATGACATAACTCGAAAACCTCAAAAACAGCGGGGAGTAGTTGAGAACCCAGCACAACACATACGCAACTTGAGAAACTTCGAAAAACTCAAAAAAGTAATGACATAACTCGAAAACCTCTAAAACAGCGAAGAGTAGTTGAGAACCCAGCACAACACATACGCAACATGAGAAACTTCGAAAAACTCAAAAAAGTAATGAAGTAACTCAAAAACCTCTGAAACAGAGCAGAATAGTTTAGAACCCAGCACAACACATAGGCACCAGGAGAAACTTCTAAAAACTCAAAAAAGTAAAAAAACAACTCAAATTCTTATGAAACTGCGGAGAGTAGTGTAGTTAAGCAGCACAACACATACGCAACATGAGAACCTTCGGAAAACTCAAATAAGTAATGACATAACTCGAAAACCTCTAAAACAGCGGAGAGTAGTTGAGAACCCAGCACAATCCATATGCACCAGTAGAAACTTCGAAAAACTCAAAAAAGTAATGACATAACTCGAAAACCTCTAAAACAGCGGAGAGTAGTTGAGAACCCAGCACAATCCATATGCACCAGGAGGAACTTCGAAAAACTCAAAAAAGTAATGGAATAACTCCAAAACCTCTGAAACAGCGCAGAGTAGTTTACAACCCAGCACAACATATAGCCACCAGAACAAACTTCGAAAAACTCAAAAAAGTAAAAAAATATCTCAAAATCTTCTGAAACAGCGGAGAGTAGTTTAGTGCCAAGCACAACCCATATGCACTAGGAGAAAGTTCGAAAACCTCAAAAAAGTATAGAAATAACTCGAAATCTTCTGAAACAGCGTAGAGTAGTGTAGAACCCAGCACAACACATATACACCAGGAGCAACTTCGAAAACCTCAAAAAAGTATAGAAATAACTCGAAATCTTCTGAAACAGCGTAGAGTAGTGTAGAACCCAGCACAACACATATACACCAGGAGAAACTTCAAAAATCTCAAAAAAGTAATGAAATAACTCGGAAACCTCTAAAACAGCGGACAGTCGTTGTGAACCTAGCACAACACATCGGCAACTTGAGAAATTTCGAAAAACTCAAAAAAGTAATGAAATAACTCGAAAACCTCAAAAACAGCGGAGAGTAGTTGAGAACCCAGCACAACACATACGCAACTTGAGAAACTTCGAAAAACTCAAAAAAGTAATGACATAACTCGAAAACCTCTAAAACAGCGAAGAGTAGTTGAGAACACAGCACAACACATACGCAACATGAGAAACTTCGAAAAACTCAAAAAAGTAATGAAGTAACTCAAAAACCTCTGAAACAGAGCAGAGTAGTTTAGAACCCAGCACAACACATAGGCACCAGGAGAAACTTCTAAAAACTCAAAAAAGTAAAAAAATATCTCAAAATCTTCTGAAACAGCGGAGAGTAGTTTAGTGCCAAGCACAACCCATATTAACTAGGTGAAAGTTCGAAAACCTTAAAAAAAGTATAGAAATAACTCGAAATCTTCTGAAACAGCGTAGCGTAGTGTAGAACCCAAAACAACACATATACACCAGGAGAAACTTCGAAAAACTCAAAAAAGTAATGAAATAACTCGAAAACCTCTAAAACAGCGGACAGTCGTTGAGAACCTAGCACAACACATCCGCAAAATGAGAAACTTCGAAAAACTCAAAAAAGTAATGAAATAACTCGAAAACCTCAAAAACAGCGGAGAGTAGTTGAAAACCTAGCACAACACATACGCAACATGAGAAACTTCGAAAAACTCAAAAAAGTAATGACATAACTCGAAAACCTCTAAAACAGCAAAGAGTAGTTGAGAACCCAGCACAACACATACGCAACATGAGAAACTTCGAAAAACTCAAAAGAGTAATGAAGTAACTCAAAAACCTCTGAAACAGAGCAGATTAGTTTAGAACCCAGCACAACACATAGGCACCAGGAGAAACTTCTAAAAACTCAAAAAAGTAAAAAAAAACTCAAATTCTTCTGAAACTGCGGAGAGTAGTGTAGTTAAGCAGCACAACACATACGCAACATGAGAACCTTCGAAAAACTCAAATAAGTAATGACATAACTCGAAAACCTCTAAAACAGCGGAGAGTAGTTGAGAACCCAGCACAATCCATATGCACCAGGAGAAACTTCGAAAAACTCAAAAAAGTAAAAAAATATCTCAAAATCTTCTGAAACAGCGGAGAGTAGTTTAGTGCCAAGCACAACCCATATGCACTAGGTGAAAGTTCGAACACCTCAAAAAAGTATAGAAATAACTCGAAATCTTCTGAAACAGCGTAGCGTAGTGTAGAACCCAAAGCAACACATATAGACCAGGAGAAACTTCGAAAAACTCAAAAAAGTAATGAAATAACTCGAAAACCTCTAAAACAGCGGGGAGTAGTTGAGAACCCAGCACAACACATACGCAACTTGAGAAACTTCGAAAAACTCAAAAAAGTAATGACATAACTCGAAAACCTCTAAAACAGCGAAGAGTAGTTGAGAACCCAGCACAACACATACGCAACATGAGAAACTTCGAAAAACTCAAAAAAGTAATGAAGTAACTCAAAAACCTCTGAAACAAAGCAGAGTAGTTTAGAACCCAGCACAACACATAGGCACCAGGAGAAACTTCTAAAAACTCAAAAAAGTAAAAAAACAACTCAAATTCTTATGAAACTGCGGAGAGTAGTGTAGTTAAGCAGCACAACACATACGCAACATGAGAAACTTCGAAAAACTCAAAAAAGTAATGAAGTAACTCAAAAACCTCTAAAACAGCGGAGAGTAGTTGAGAACCCAGCACGATCCATATGCACCAGGAGAAACTTCGAAAAACTCAAAAAAGTAATGACATAACTCGAAAACCTCTAAAACAGCGGAGAGTAGTTGAGAACCCAGCACAATCCATATGCACCAGTAGAAACTTCGAAAAACTCAAAAAAGTAATGACATAACTCGAAAACCTCTAAAACAGCGGAGAGTAGTTGAGAACCCAGCACAATCCATATGCACCAGGAGGAACTTCGAAAAACTCAAAAAAGTAATGGAATAACTCCAAAACCTCTGAAACAGCGCAGAGTAGTTTACAACCCAGCACAACATATAGCCACCAGAACAAACTTCGAAAAACTCAAAAAAGTAAAAAAATATCTCAAAATCTTCTGAAACAGCGGAGAGTAGTTTAGTGCCAAGCACAACCCATATGCACTAGGAGAAAGTTCGAAAACCTCAAAAAAGTATAGAAATAACTCGAAATCTTCTGAAACAGCGTAGAGTAGTGTAGAACCCAGCACAACACATATACACCAGGAGCAACTTCGAAAACCTCAAAAAAGTATAGAAATAACTCGAAATCTTCTGAAACAGCGTAGAGTAGTGTAGAACCCAGCACAACACATATACACCAGGAGAAACTTCAAAAAACTCAAAAAAGTAATGAAATAACTCGAAAACCTCTAAAACAGCGGACAGTCGTTGTGAACCTAGCACAACACATCCGCAACTTGAGAAATTTCGAAAAACTGAAAAAAGTAATGAAATAACTCGAAAACCTCAAAAACAGCGGAGAGTAGTTGAGAACCCAGCACAACACATACGCAACTTGAGAAACTTCGAAAAACTCAAAAAAGTAATGACATAACTCGAAAACCTCTAAAACAGCGAAGAGTAGTTGAGAACCCAGCACAACACATACGCAACATGAGAAACTTCGAAAAACTCAAAAAAGTAATGAAGTAACTCAAAAACCTCTGAAACAGAGCAGAGTAGTTTAGAACCCAGCACAACACATAGGCACCAGGAGAAACTTCTACAAACTCAAAAAAGTAAACAAACAACTCAAATTCTTCTGAAACTGCGGAGAGTAGTGTAGTTAAGCAGCACAACACATACGCAACATGAGAACCTTCGAAAAACTCAAATAAGTAATGACATAACTCGAAAACCTCAAAAACAGCGGGGAGTAGTTGAGAACCCAGCACAACACATACGCAACTTGAGAAACTTCGAAAAACTCAAAAAAGTAATGACATAACTCGAAAACCTCTAAAACAGCGAAGAGTAGTTGAGAACCCAGCACAACACATACGCAACATGAGAAACTTCGAAAAACTCAAAAAAGTAATGAAGTAACTCAAAAACCTCTGAAACAGAGCAGAATAGTTTAGAACCCAGCACAACACATAGGCACCAGGAGAAACTTCTAAAAACTCAAAAAAGTAAAAAAACAACTCAAATTCTTATGAAACTGCGGAGAGTAGTGTAGTTAAGCAGCACAACACATACGCAACATGAGAACCTTCGGAAAACTCAAATAAGTAATGACATAACTCGAAAACCTCTAAAACAGCGGAGAGTAGTTGAGAACCCAGCACAATCCATATGCACCAGTAGAAACTTCGAAAAACTCAAAAAAGTAATGACATAACTCGAAAACCTCTAAAACAGCGGAGAGTAGTTGAGAACCCAGCACAATCCATATGCACCAGGAGGAACTTCGAAAAACTCAAAAAAGTAATGGAATAACTCCAAAACCTCTGAAACAGCGCAGAGTAGTTTACAACCCAGCACAACATATAGCCACCAGAACAAACTTCGAAAAACTCAAAAAAGTAAAAAAAATATCTCAAAATCTTCTGAAACAGCGGAGAGTAGTTTAGTGCCAAGCACAACCCATATGCACTAGGAGAAAGTTCGAAAACCTCAAAAAAGTATAGAAATAACTCGAAATCTTCTGAAACAGCGTAGAGTAGTGTAGAACCCAGCACAACACATATACACCAGGAGCAACTTCGAAAACCTCAAAAAAGTATAGAAATAACTCGAAATCTTCTGAAACAGCGTAGAGTAGTGTAGAACCCAGCACAACACATATACACCAGGAGAAACTTCAAAAAACTCAAAAAAGTAATGAAATAACTCGGAAACCTCTAAAACAGCGGACAGTCGTTGTGAACCTAGCACAACACATCGGCAACTTGAGAAATTTCGAAAAACTCAAAAAAGTAATGAAATAACTCGAAAACCTCAAAAACAGCGGAGAGTAGTTGAGAACCCAGCACAACACATACGCAACTTGAGAAACTTCGAAAAACTCAAAAAAGTAATGACATAACTCGAAAACCTCTAAAACAGCGAAGAGTAGTTGAGAACACAGCACAACACATACGCAACATGAGAAACTTCGAAAAACTCAAAAAAGTAATGAAGTAACTCAAAAACCTCTGAAACAGAGCAGAGTAGTTTAGAACCCAGCACAACACATAGGCACCAGGAGAAACTTCTAAAAACTCAAAAAAGTAAAAAAATATCTCAAAATCTTCTGAAACAGCGGAGAGTAGTTTAGTGCCAAGCACAACCCATATTAACTAGGTGAAAGTTCGAAAACCTTAAAAAAAGTATAGAAATAACTCGAAATCTTCTGAAACAGCGTAGCGTAGTGTAGAACCCAAAACAACACATATACACCAGGAGAAACTTCGAAAAACTCAAAAAAGTAATGAAATAACTCGAAAACCTCTAAAACAGCGGACAGTCGTTGAGAACCTAGCACAACACATCCGCAAAATGAGAAACTTCGAAAAACTCAAAAAAGTAATGAAATAACTCGAAAACCTCAAAAACAGCGGAGAGTAGTTGAAAACCTAGCACAACACATACGCAACATGAGAAACTTCGAAAAACTCAAAAAAGTAATGACATAACTCGAAAACCTCTAAAACAGCAAAGAGTAGTTGAGAACCCAGCACAACACATACGCAACATGAGAAACTTCGAAAAACTCAAAAGAGTAATGAAGTAACTCAAAAACCTCTGAAACAGAGCAGATTAGTTTAGAACCCAGCACAACACATAGGCACCAGGAGAAACTTCTAAAAACTCAAAAAAGTAAAAAAAAACTCAAATTCTTCTGAAACTGCGGAGAGTAGTGTAGTTAAGCAGCACAACACATACGCAACATGAGAACCTTCGAAAAACTCAAATAAGTAATGACATAACTCGAAAACCTCTAAAACAGCGGAGAGTAGTTGAGAACCCAGCACAATCCATATGCACCAGGAGAAACTTCGAAAAACTCAAAAAAGTAAAAAAATATCTCAAAATCTTCTGAAACAGCGGAGAGTAGTTTAGTGCCAAGCACAACCCATATGCACTAGGTGAAAGTTCGAACACCTCAAAAAAGTATAGAAATAACTCGAAATCTTCTGAAACAGCGTAGCGTAGTGTAGAACCCAAAGCAACACATATAGACCAGGAGAAACTTCGAAAAACTCAAAAAAGTAATGAAATAACTCGAAAACCTCTAAAACAGCGGGGAGTAGTTGAGAACCCAGCACAACACATACGCAACTTGAGAAACTTCGAAAAACTCAAAAAAGTAATGACATAACTCGAAAACCTCTAAAACAGCGAAGAGTAGTTGAGAACCCAGCACAACACATACGCAACATGAGAAACTTCGAAAAACTCAAAAAAGTAATGAAGTAACTCAAAAACCTCTGAAACAAAGCAGAGTAGTTTAGAACCCAGCACAACACATAGGCACCAGGAGAAACTTCTAAAAACTCAAAAAAGTAAAAAAACAACTCAAATTCTTATGAAACTGCGGAGAGTAGTGTAGTTAAGCAGCACAACACATACGCAACATGAGAAACTTCGAAAAACTCAAAAAAGTAATGAAGTAACTCAAAAACCTCTAAAACAGCGGAGAGTAGTTGAGAACCCAGCACGATCCATATGCACCAGGAGAAACTTCGAAAAACTCAAAAAAGTAATGACATAACTCGAAAACCTCTAAAACAGCGGAGAGTAGTTGAGAACCCAGCACAATCCATATGCACCAGGAGGAACTTCGAAAAACTCAAAAAAGTAATGGAATAACTCCAAAACCTCTGAAACAGCGCAGAGTAGTTTACAACCCAGCACAACATATAGCCACCAGAACAAACTTCGAAAAACTCAAAAAAGTAAAAAAAATCTCAAAATCTTCTGAAACAGCGTAGAGTAGTTTAGTGCCAAGCACAACCCATATGCACTAGGAGAAAGTTCGAAAACCTCAAAAAAGTATAGAAATAACTCGAAATCTTCTGAAACAGCGTAGAGTAGTGTAGAACCCAGCACAACACATATACACCAGGAGCAACTTCGAAAACCTCAAAAAAGTATAGAAATAACTCGAAATCTTCTGAAACAGCGTAGAGTAGTGTAGAACCCAGCACAACACATATACACCAGGAGAAACTTCAAAAAACTCAAAAAAGTAATGAAATAACTCGAAAACCTCTAAAACAGCGGACAGTCGTTGTGAACCTAGCACAACACATCCGCAACTTGAGAAATTTCGAAAAACTGAAAAAAGTAATGAAATAACTCGAAAACCTCAAAAACAGCGGAGAGTAGTTGAGAACCCAGCACAACACATACGCAACTTGAGAAACTTCGAAAAACTCAAAAAAGTAATGACATAACTCGAAAACCTCTAAAACAGCGAAGAGTAGTTGAGAACCCAGCACAACACATACGCAACATGAGAAACTTCGAAAAACTCAAAAAAGTAATGAAGTAACTCAAAAACCTCTGAAACAGAGCAGAGTAGTTTAGAACCCAGCACAACACATAGGCACCAGGAGAAACTTCTACAAACTCAAAAAAGTAAACAAACAACTCAAATTCTTCTGAAACTGCGGAGAGTAGTGTAGTTAAGCAGCACAACACATACGCAACATGAGAACCTTCGAAAAACTCAAATAAGTAATGACATAACTCGAAAACCTCAAAAACAGCGGAGAGTAGTTGAAAACCTAGCACAACACATACGCAACATGAGAAACTTCGAAAAACTCAAAAAAGTAATGACATAACTCGAAAACCTCTAAAACAGCGAAGAGTAGTTGAGAACCCAGCACAACACATACGCAACATGAGAAACTTCGAAAAACTCAAAAAAGTAATGAAGTAACTCAAAAACCTCTGAAACAGAGCAGAATAGTTTAGAACCCAGCACAACACATAGGCACCAGGAGAAACTTCTAAAAACTCAAAAAAGTAAAAAAACAACTCAAATTCTTATGAAACTGCGGAGAGTAGTGTAGTTAAGCAGCACAACACATACGCAACATGAGAACCTTCGGAAAACTCAAATAAGTAATGACATAACTCGAAAACCTCTAAAACAGCGGAGAGTAGTTGAGAACCCAGCACAATCCATATGCACCAGTAGAAACTTCGAAAAACTCAAAAAAGTAATGACATAACTCGAAAACCTCTAAAACAGCGGAGAGTAGTTGAGAACCCAGCACAATCCATATGCACCAGGAGGAACTTCGAAAAACTCAAAAAAGTAATGGAATAACTCCAAAACCTCTGAAACAGCGCAGAGTAGTTTACAACCCAGCACAACATATAGCCACCAGAACAAACTTCGAAAAACTCAAAAAAGTAAAAAAATATCTCAAAATCTTCTGAAACAGCGGAGAGTAGTTTAGTGCCAAGCACAACCCATATGCACTAGGAGAAAGTTCGAAAACCTCAAAAAAGTATAGAAATAACTCGAAATCTTCTGAAACAGCGTAGAGTAGTGTAGAACCCAGCACAACACATATACACCAGGAGCAACTTCGAAAACCTCAAAAAAGTATAGAAATAACTCGAAATCTTCTGAAACAGCGTAGAGTAGTGTAGAACCCAGCACAACACATATACACCAGGAGAAACTTCAAAAAACTCAAAAAAGTAATGAAATAACTCGAAAACCTCTAAAACAGCGGACAGTCGTTGTGAACCTAGCACAACACATCCGCAACTTGAGAAATTTCGAAAAACTGAAAAAAGTAATGAAATAACTCGAAAACCTCAAAAACAGCGGAGAGTAGTTGAGAACCCAGCACAACACATACGCAACTTGAGAAACTTCGAAAAACTCAAAAAAGTAATGACATAACTCGAAAACCTCTAAAACAGCGAAGAGTAGTTGAGAACCCAGCACAACACATACGCAACATGAGAAACTTCGAAAAACTCAAAAAAGTAATGAAGTAACTCAAAAACCTCTGAAACAGAGCAGAGTAGTTTAGAACCCAGCACAACACATAGGCACCAGGAGAAACTTCTACAAACTCAAAAAAGTAAACAAACAACTCAAATTCTTCTGAAACTGCGGAGAGTAGTGTAGTTAAGCAGCACAACACATACGCAACATGAGAACCTTCGAAAAACTCAAATAAGTAATGACATAACTCGAAAACCTCAAAAACAGCGGGGAGTAGTTGAGAACCCAGCACAACACATACGCAACTTGAGAAACTTCGAAAAACTCAAAAAAGTAATGACATAACTCGAAAACCTCTAAAACAGCGAAGAGTAGTTGAGAACCCAGCACAACACATACGCAACATGAGAAACTTCGAAAAACTCAAAAAAGTAATGAAGTAACTCAAAAACCTCTGAAACAGAGCAGAATAGTTTAGAACCCAGCACAACACATAGGCACCAGGAGAAACTTCTAAAAACTCAAAAAAGTAAAAAAACAACTCAAATTATGAAACTGCGGAGAGTAGTGTAGTTAAGCAGCACAACACATACGCAACATGAGAACCTTCGGAAAACTCAAATAAGTAATGACATAACTCGAAAACCTCTAAAACAGCGGAGAGTAGTTGAGAACCCAGCACAATCCATATGCACCAGTAGAAACTTCGAAAAACTCAAAAAAGTAATGACATAACTCGAAAACCTCTAAAACAGCGGAGAGTAGTTGAGAACCCAGCACAATCCATATGCACCAGGAGGAACTTCGAAAAACTCAAAAAAGTAATGGAATAACTCCAAAACCTCTGAAACAGCGCAGAGTAGTTTACAACCCAGCACAACATATAGCCACCAGAACAAACTTCGAAAAACTCAAAAAAGTAAAAAAAATATCTCAAAATCTTCTGAAACAGCGGAGAGTAGTTTAGTGCCAAGCACAACCCATATGCACTAGGAGAAAGTTCGAAAACCTCAAAAAAGTATAGAAATAACTCGAAATCTTCTGAAACAGCGTAGAGTAGTGTAGAACCCAGCACAACACATATACACCAGGAGCAACTTCGAAAACCTCAAAAAAGTATAGAAATAACTCGAAATCTTCTGAAACAGCGTAGAGTAGTGTAGAACCCAGCACAACACATATACACCAGGAGAAACTTCAAAAAACTCAAAAAAGTAATGAAATAACTCGGAAACCTCTAAAACAGCGGACAGTCGTTGTGAACCTAGCACAACACATCGGCAACTTGAGAAATTTCGAAAAACTCAAAAAAGTAATGAAATAACTCGAAAACCTCAAAAACAGCGGAGAGTAGTTGAGAACCCAGCACAACACATACGCAACTTGAGAAACTTCGAAAAACTCAAAAAAGTAATGACATAACTCGAAAACCTCTAAAACAGCGAAGAGTAGTTGAGAACACAGCACAACACATACGCAACATGAGAAACTTCGAAAAACTCAAAAAAGTAATGAAGTAACTCAAAAACCTCTGAAACAGAGCAGAGTAGTTTAGAACCCAGCACAACACATAGGCACCAGGAGAAACTTCTAAAAACTCAAAAAAGTAAAAAAATATCTCAAAATCTTCTGAAACAGCGGAGAGTAGTTTAGTGCCAAGCACAACCCATATTAACTAGGTGAAAGTTCGAAAACCTTAAAAAAAGTATAGAAATAACTCGAAATCTTCTGAAACAGCGTAGCGTAGTGTAGAACCCAAAACAACACATATACACCAGGAGAAACTTCGAAAAACTCAAAAAAGTAATGAAATAACTCGAAAACCTCTAAAACAGCGGACAGTCGTTGAGAACCTAGCACAACACATCCGCAAAATGAGAAACTTCGAAAAACTCAAAAAAGTAATGAAATAACTCGAAAACCTCAAAAACAGCGGAGAGTAGTTGAAAACCTAGCACAACACATACGCAACATGAGAAACTTCGAAAAACTCAAAAAAGTAATGACATAACTCGAAAACCTCTAAAACAGCAAAGAGTAGTTGAGAACCCAGCACAACACATACGCAACATGAGAAACTTCGAAAAACTCAAAAGAGTAATGAAGTAACTCAAAAACCTCTGAAACAGAGCAGATTAGTTTAGAACCCAGCACAACACATAGGCACCAGGAGAAACTTCTAAAAACTCAAAAAAGTAAAAAAAAACTCAAATTCTTCTGAAACTGCGGAGAGTAGTGTAGTTAAGCAGCACAACACATACGCAACATGAGAACCTTCGAAAAACTCAAATAAGTAATGACATAACTCGAAAACCTCTAAAACAGCGGAGAGTAGTTGAGAACCCAGCACAATCCATATGCACCAGGAGAAACTTCGAAAAACTCAAAAAAGTAAAAAAATATCTCAAAATCTTCTGAAACAGCGGAGAGTAGTTTAGTGCCAAGCACAACCCATATGCACTAGGTGAAAGTTCGAACACCTCAAAAAAAGTATAGAAATAACTCGAAATCTTCTGAAACAGCGTAGCGTAGTGTAGAACCCAAAGCAACACATATAGACCAGGCGAAACTTCGAAAAACTCAAAAAAGTAATGAAATAACTCGAAAACCTCTAAAACAGCGGGGAGTAGTTGAGAACCCAGCACAACACATACGCAACTTGAGAAACTTCGAAAAACTCAAAAAAGTAATGACATAACTCGAAAACCTCTAAAACAGCGAAGAGTAGTTGAGAACCCAGCACAACACATACGCAACATGAGAAACTTCGAAAAACTCAAAAAAGTAATGAAGTAACTCAAAAACCTCTGAAACAAAGCAGAGTAGTTTAGAACCCAGCACAACACATAGGCACCAGGAGAAACTTCTAAAAACTCAAAAAAGTAAAAAAACAACTCAAATTCTTATGAAACTGCGGAGAGTAGTGTAGTTAAGCAGCACAACACATACGCAACATGAGAAACTTCGAAAAACTCAAAAAAGTAATGAAGTAACTCAAAAACCTCTAAAACAGCGGAGAGTAGTTGAGAACCCAGCACGATCCATATGCACCAGGAGAAACTTCGAAAAACTCAAAAAAGTAATGACATAACTCGAAAACCTCTAAAACAGCGGAGAGTAGTTGAGAACCCAGCACAATCCATATGCACCAGGAGGAACTTCGAAAAACTCAAAAAAGTAATGGAATAACTCCAAAACCTCTGAAACAGCGCAGAGTAGTTTACAACCCAGCACAACATATAGCCACCAGAACAAACTTCGAAAAACTCAAAAAAGTAAAAAAATATCTCAAAATCTTCTGAAACAGCGTAGAGTAGTTTAGTGCCAAGCACAACCCATATGCACTAGGAGAAAGTTCGAAAACCTCAAAAAAGTATAGAAATAACTCGAAATCTTCTGAAACAGCGTAGAGTAGTGTAGAACCCAGCACAACACATATACACCAGGAGCAACTTCGAAAACCTCAAAAAAGTATAGAAATAACTCGAAATCTTCTGAAACAGCGTAGAGTAGTGTAGAACCCAGCACAACACATATACACCAGGAGAAACTTCAAAAAACTCAAAAAAGTAATGAAATAACTCGAAAACCTCTAAAACAGCGGACAGTCGTTGTGAACCTAGCACAACACATCCGCAACTTGAGAAATTTCGAAAAACTGAAAAAAGTAATGAAATAACTCGAAAACCTCAAAAACAGCGGAGAGTAGTTGAGAACCCAGCACAACACATACGCAACTTGAGAAACTTCGAAAAACTCAAAAAAGTAATGACATAACTCGAAAACCTCTAAAACAGCGAAGAGTAGTTGAGAACCCAGCACAACACATACGCAACATGAGAAACTTCGAAAAACTCAAAAAAGTAATGAAGTAACTCAAAAACCTCTGAAACAGAGCAGAGTAGTTTAGAACCCAGCACAACACATAGGCACCAGGAGAAACTTCTACAAACTCAAAAAAGTAAACAAACAACTCAAATTCTTCTGAAACTGCGGAGAGTAGTGTAGTTAAGCAGCACAACACATACGCAACATGAGAACCTTCGAAAAACTCAAATAAGTAATGACATAACTCGAAAACCTCAAAAACAGCGGGGAGTAGTTGAGAACCCAGCACAACACATACGCAACTTGCGAAACTTCGAAAAACTCAAAAAAGTAATGACATAACTCGAAAACCTCTAAAACAGCGAAGAGTAGTTGAGAACACAGCACAACACATACGCAACATGAGAAACTTCGAAAAACTCAAAAAAGTAATGAAGTAACTCAAAAACCTCTGAAACAGAGCAGAGTAGTTTAGAACCCAGCACAACACATAGGCACCAGGAGAAACTTCTAAAAACTCAAAAAAGTAAAAAAATATCTCAAAATCTTCTGAAACAGCGGAGAGTAGTTTAGTGCCAAGCACAACCCATATTAACTAGGTGAAAGTTCGAAAACCTTAAAAAAAGTATAGAAATAACTCGAAATCTTCTGAAACAGCGTAGCGTAGTGTAGAACCCAAAACAACACATATACACCAGGAGAAACTTCGAAAAACTCAAAAAAGTAATGAAATAACTCGAAAACCTCTAAAACAGCGGACAGTCGTTGAGAACCTAGCACAACACATCCGCAAAATGAGAAACTTCGAAAAACTCAAAAAAGTAATGAAATAACTCGAAAACCTCAAAAACAGCGGAGAGTAGTTGAAAACCTAGCACAACACATACGCAACATGAGAAACTTCGAAAAACTCAAAAAAGTAATGACATAACTCGAAAACCTCTAAAACAGCAAAGAGTAGTTGAGAACCCAGCACAACACATACGCAACATGAGAAACTTCGAAAAACTCAAAAGAGTAATGAAGTAACTCAAAAACCTCTGAAACAGAGCAGATTAGTTTAGAACCCAGCACAACACATAGGCACCAGGAGAAACTTCTAAAAACTCAAAAAAGTAAAAAAAAACTCAAATTCTTCTGAAACTGCGGAGAGTAGTGTAGTTAAGCAGCACAACACATACGCAACATGAGAACCTTCGAAAAACTCAAATAAGTAATGACATAACTCGAAAACCTCTAAAACAGCGGAGAGTAGTTGAGAACCCAGCACAATCCATATGCACCAGGAGAAACTTCGAAAAACTCAAAAAAGTAAAAAAATATCTCAAAATCTTCTGAAACAGCGGAGAGTAGTTTAGTGCCAAGCACAACCCATATGCACTAGGTGAAAGTTCGAACACCTCAAAAAAGTATAGAAATAACTCGAAATCTTCTGAAACAGCGTAGCGTAGTGTAGAACCCAGCACAACACATACGCAACTTGAGAAACTTCGAAAAACTCAAAAAAGTAATGACATAACTCGAAAACCTCTAAAACAGCGGGGAGTAGTTGAGAACCCAGCACAACACATACGCAACATGAGAAACTTCGAAAAACTCAAAAAAGTAATGAAGTAACTCAAAAACCTCTGAAACAGAGCAGAGTAGTTTAGAACCCAGCACAACACATAGGCACCAGGAGAAACTTCTAAAAACTCAAAAAAGTAAAAAAACAACTCAAATTCTTATGAAACTGCGGAGAGTAGTGTAGTTAAGCAGCACAACACATACGCAACATGAGAAACTTCGAAAAACTCAAAAAAGTAATGAAGTAACTCAAAAACCTCTAAAACAGCGGAGAGTAGTTGAGAACCCAGCACGATCCATATGCACCAGGAGAAACTTCGAAAAACTCAAAAAAGTAATGACATAACTCGAAAACCTCTAAAAGAGCGGAGAGTAGTTGAGAACCCAGCACAATCCATATGCACCAGGAGGAACTTCGAAAAACTCAAAAAAGTAATGGAATAACTCCAAAACCTCTGAAACAGCGCAGAGTAGTTTACAACCCAGCACAACATATAGCCACCAGAACAAACTTCGAAAAACTCAAAAAAGTAAAAAAATATCTCAAAATCTTCTGAAACAGCGGAGAGTAGTTTAGTGCCAAGCACAACCCATATGCACTAGGAGAAAGTTCGAAAACCTCAAAAAAGTATAGAAATAACTCGAAATCTTCTGAAACAGCGTAGAGTAGTGTAGAACCCAGCACAACACATATACACCAGGAGCAACTTCGAAAACCTCAAAAAAGTATAGAAATAACTCGAAATCTTCTGAAACAGCGTAGAGTAGTGTAGAACCCAGCACAACACATATACACCAGGAGAAACTTCAAAAAACTCAAAAAAGTAATGAAATAACTCGAAAACCTCTAAAACAGCGGACAGTCGTTGTGAACCTAGCACAACACATCCGCAACTTGAGAAATTTCGAAAAACTGAAAAAAGTAATGAAATAACTCGAAAACCTCAAAAACAGCGGAGAGTAGTTGAGAACCCAGCACAACACATACGCAACTTGAGAAACTTCGAAAAACTCAAAAAAGTAATGACATAACTCGAAAACCTCTAAAACAGCGAAGAGTAGTTGAGAACCCAGCACAACACATACGCAACATGAGAAACTTCGAAAAACTCAAAAAAGTAATGAAGTAACTCAAAAACCTCTGAAACAGAGCAGAGTAGTTTAGAACCCAGCACAACACATAGGCACCAGGAGAAACTTCTACAAACTCAAAAAAGTAAACAAACAACTCAAATTCTTCTGAAACTGCGGAGAGTAGTGTAGTTAAGCAGCACAACACATACGCAACATGAGAACCTTCGAAAAACTCAAATAAGTAATGACATAACTCGAAAACCTCAAAAACAGCGGGGAGTAGTTGAGAACCCAGCACAACACATACGCAACTTGAGAAACTTCGAAAAACTCAAAAAAGTAATGACATAACTCGAAAACCTCTAAAACAGCGAAGAGTAGTTGAGAACCCAGCACAACACATACGCAACATGAGAAACTTCGAAAAACTCAAAAAAGTAATGAAGTAACTCAAAAACCTCAAACAGAGCAGAATAGTTTAGAACCCAGCACAACACATAGGCACCAGGAGAAACTTCTAAAAACTCAAAAAAGTAAAAAAAACAACTCAAATTCTTATGAAACTGCGGAGAGTAGTGTAGTTAAGCAGCACAACACATACGCAACATGAGAACCTTCGGAAAACTCAAATAAGTAATGACATAACTCGAAAACCTCTAAAACAGCGGAGAGTAGTTGAGAACCCAGCATGATCCATATGCACCAGGAGAAACTTCGAAAAACTCAAAAAAGTAATGACATAACTCGAAAACCTCTAAAACAGCGGAGAGTAGTTGAGAACCCAGCACAATCCATATGCACCAGGAGGAACTTCGAAAAACTCAAAAAAGTAATGGAATAACTCCAAAACCTCTGAAACAGCGCAGAGTAGTTTACAACCCAGCACAACATATAGCCACCAGAACAAACTTCGAAAAACTCAAAAAAGTAAAAAAATATCTCAAAATCTTCTGAAACAGCGGAGAGTAGTTTAATGCCAAGCACAACCCATATGCACTAGGAGAAAGTTCGAAAACCTCAAAAAAGTATAGAAATAACTCGAAATCTTCTGAAACAGCGTAGAGTAGTGTAGAACCCAGCACAACACATATACACCAGGAGCAACTTCGAAAACCTCAAAACAGTATAGAAATAACTCGAAATCTTCTGAAACAGCGTAGAGTAGTGTAGAACCCAGCACAACACATATACACCAGGAGAAACTTCAAAAAACTCAAAAAAGTAATGAAATAACTCGAAAACCTCTAAAACAGCGGACAGTCGTTGTGAACCTAGCACAACACATCCGCAACTTGAGAAATTTCGAAAAACTGAAAAAAGTAATGAAATAACTCGAAAACCTCAAAAACAGCGGAGAGTAGTTGAGAACCCAGCACAACACATACGCAACTTGAGAAACTTCGAAAAACTCAAAAAAGTAATGACATAACTCGAAAACCTCTAAAACAGCGAAGAGTAGTTGAGAACCCAGCACAACACATACGCAACATGAGAAACTTCGAAAAACTCAAAAAAGTAATGAAGTAACTCAAAAACCTCTGAAACAGAGCAGAGTAGTTTAGAACCCAGCACAACACATAGGCACCAGGAGAAACTTCTACAAACTCAAAAAAGTAAACAAACAACTCAAATTCTTCTGAAACTGCGGAGAGTAGTGTAGTTAAGCAGCACAACACATACGCAACATGAGAACCTTCGAAAAACTCAAATAAGTAATGACATAACTCGAAAACCTCAAAAACAGCGGGGAGTAGTTGAGAACCCAGCACAACACATACGCAACTTGAGAAACTTCGAAAAACTCAAAAAAGTAATGACATAACTCGAAAACCTCTAAAACAGCGAAGAGTAGTTGAGAACCCAGCACAACACATACGCAACATGAGAAACTTCGAAAAACTCAAAAAAGTAATGAAGTAACTCAAAAACCTCTGAAACAGAGCAGAATAGTTTAGAACCCAGCACAACACATAAGCACCAGGAGAAACTTCTAAAAACTCAAAAAAGTAAAAAAACAACTCAAATTCTTATGAAACTGCGGAGAGTAGTGTAGTTAAGCAGCACAACACATACGCAACATGAGAACCTTCGGAAAACTCAAATAAGTAATGACATAACTCGAAAACCTCTAAAACAGCGGAGAGTAGTTGAGAACCCAGCACGATCCATATGCACCAGGAGAAACTTCGAAAAACTCAAAAAAGTAATGACATAACTCGAAAACCTCTAAAACAGCGGAGAGTAGTTGAGAACCCAGCACAATCCATATGCACCAGGAGGAACTTCGAAAAACTCAAAAAAGTAATGGAATAACTCCAAAACCTCTGAAACAGCGCAGAGTAGTTTACAACCCAGCACAACATATAGCCACCAGAACAAACTTCGAAAAACTCAAAAAAGTAAAAAAATATCTCAAAATCTTCTGAAACAGCGGAGAGTAGTTTAGTGCCAAGCACAACCCATATGCACTAGGAGAAAGTTCGAAAACCTCAACAAAGTATAGAAATAACTCGAAATCTTCTGAAACAGCGTAGAGTAGTGTAGAACCCAGCACAACACATATACACCAGGAGCAACTTCGAAAACCTCAAAAAAGTATAGAAATAACTCGAAATCTTCTGAAACAGCGTAGAGTAGTGTAGAACCCAGCACAACACATATACACCAGGAGAAACTTCAAAAAACTCAAAAAAGTAATGAAATAACTCGAAAACCTCTAAAACAGCGGACAGTCGTTGTGAACCTAGCACAACACATCCGCAACTTGAGAAATTTCGAAAAACTGAAAAAAGTAATGAAATAACTCGAAAACCTCAAAAACAGCGGAGAGTAGTTGAGAACCCAGCACAACACATACGCAACTTGAGAAACTTCGAAAAACTCAAAAAAGTAATGACATAACTCGAAAACCTCTAAAACAGCGAAGAGTAGTTGAGAACCCAGCACAACACATACGCAACATGAGAAACTTCGAAAAACTCAAAAAAGTAATGAAGTAACTCAAAAACCTCTGAAACAGAGCAGAGTAGTTTAGAACCCAGCACAACACATAGGCACCAGGAGAAACTTCTACAAACTCAAAAAAGTAAACAAACAACTCAAATTCTTCTGAAACTGCGGAGAGTAGTGTAGTTAAGCAGCACAACACATACGCAACATGAGAACCTTCGAAAAACTCAAATAAGTAATGACATAACTCGAAAACCTCAAAAACAGCGGGGAGTAGTTGAGAACCCAGCACAACACATACGCAACTTGAGAAACTTCGAAAAACTCAAAAAAGTAATGACATAACTCGAAAACCTCTAAAACAGCGAAGAGTAGTTGAGAACCCAGCACAACACATACGCAACATGAGAAACTTCGAAAAACTCAAAAAAGTAATGAAGTAACTCAAAAACCTCTGAAACAGAGCAGAATAGTTTAGAACCCAGCACAACACATAGGCACCAGGAGAAACTTCTAAAAACTCAAAAAAGTAAAAAAACAACTCAAATTCTTATGAAACTGCGGAGAGTAGTGTAGTTAAGCAGCACAACACATACGCAACATGAGAACCTTCGGAAAACTCAAATAAGTAATGACATAACTCGAAAACCTCTAAAACAGCGGAGAGTAGTTGAGAACCCAGCACAATCCATATGCACCAGTAGAAACTTCGAAAAACTCAAAAAAGTAATGACATAACTCGAAAACCTCTAAAACAGCGGAGAGTAGTTGAGAACCCAGCACAATCCATATGCACCAGGAGGAACTTCGAAAAACTCAAAAAAGTAATGGAATAACTCCAAAACCTCTGAAACAGCGCAGAGTAGTTTACAACCCAGCACAACATATAGCCACCAGAACAAACTTCGAAAAACTCAAAAAAGTAAAAAAAAATCTCAAAATCTTCTGAAACAGCGGAGAGTAGTTTAGTGCCAAGCACAACCCATATGCACTAGGAGAAAGTTCGAAAACCTCAAAAAAGTATAGAAATAACTCGAAATCTTCTGAAACAGCGTAGAGTAGTGTAGAACCCAGCACAACACATATACACCAGGAGCAACTTCGAAAACCTCAAAAAAGTATAGAAATAACTCGAAATCTTCTGAAACAGCGTAGAGTAGTGTAGAACCCAGCACAACACATATACACCAGGAGAAACTTCAAAAAACTCAAAAAAGTAATGAAATAACTCGGAAACCTCTAAAACAGCGGACAGTCGTTGTGAACCGAGCACAACACATCCGCAACTTGAGAAAATTCGAAAAACTCAAAAAAGTAATGAAGTAACTCAAAAACCTCTGAAACAGAGCAGAGTAGTTTAGAGCCCAGAACAACACATAGGCACCAGGAGAAACTTCTAAAAACTCAAAAAAGTAGAAAAAAACTCAAATTCTTCTGAAACTGCGGAGAGTAGTGTAGTTAAGCAGCACAACACATACGCAACATGAGAACCTTCGAAAAACTCAAATAAGTAATGACATAACTCGAAAACCTCAAAAACAGCGGGGAGTAGTTGAGAACCCAGCACAACACATACGCAACTTGAGAAACTTCGAAAAACTCAAAAAAGTAATGACATAACTCGAAAACCTCTAAAACAGCGAAGAGTAGTTGAGAACACAGCACAACACATACGCAACATGAGAAACTTCGAAAAACTCAAAAAAGTAATGAAGTAACTCAAAAACCTCTGAAACAGAGCAGAGTAGTTTAGAACCCAGCACAACACATAGGCACCAGGAGAAACTTCTAAAAACTCAAAAAAGTAAAAAAATATCTCAAAATCTTCTGAAACAGCGGAGAGTAGTTTAGTGCCAAGCACAACCCATATTAACTAGGTGAAAGTTCGAAAACCTCAAAAAAGTATAGAAATAACTCGAAATCTTCTGAAACAGCGTAGAGTAGTGTAGAACCCAGCACAACACATATACACCAGGAGAAACTTCAAAAAACTCAAAAAAGTAATGAAATAACTCGAAAACCTCTAAAACAGCGGACAGTCGTTGTGAACCTAGCACAACACATCCGCAACTTGAGAAATTTCGAAAAACTCAAAAAAGTAATGAAATAACTCGAAAACCTCAAAAACAGCGGAGAGTAGTTGAGAACCCAGCACAACACATACGCAACTTGAGAAACTTCGAAAAACTCAAAAAAGTAATGACATAACTCGAAAACCTCTAAAACAGCGAAGAGTAGTTGAGAACCCAGCACAACACATACGCAACATGAGAAACTTCGAAAAACTCAAAAAAGTAATGAAGTAACTCAAAAACCTCTGAAACAGAGCAGAGTAGTTTAGAACCCAGCACAACACATAGGCACCAGGAGAAACTTCTACAAACTCAAAAAAGTAAACAAACAACTCAAATTCTTCTGAAACTGCGGAGAGTAGTGTAGTTAAGCAGCACAACACATACGCAACATGAGAACCTTCGAAAAACTCAAATAAGTAATGACATAACTCGAAAACCTCAAAAACAGCGGGGAGTAGTTGAGAACCCAGCACAACACATACGCAACTTGAGAAACTTCGAAAAACTCAAAAAAGTAATGACATAACTCGAAAACCTCTAAAACAGCGAAGAGTAGTTGAGAACCCAGCACAACACATACGCAACATGAGAAACTTCGAAAAACTCAAAAAAGTAATGAAGTAACTCAAAAACCTCTGAAACAGAGCAGAATAGTTTAGAACCCAGCACAACACATAGGCACCAGGAGAAACTTCTAAAAACTCAAAAAAGTAAAAAAAACAACTCAAATTCTTATGAAACTGCGGAGAGTAGTGTAGTTAAGCAGCACAACACATACGCAACATGAGAACCTTCGGAAAACTCAAATAAGTAATGACATAACTCGAAAACCTCTAAAACAGCGGAGAGTAGTTGAGAACCCAGCATGATCCATATGCACCAGGAGAAACTTCGAAAAACTCAAAAAAGTAATGACATAACTCGAAAACCTCTAAAACAGCGGAGAGTAGTTGAGAACCCAGCACAATCCATATGCACCAGGAGGAACTTCGAAAAACTCAAAAAAGTAATGGAATAACTCCAAAACCTCTGAAACAGCGCAGAGTAGTTTACAACCCAGCACAACATATAGCCACCAGAACAAACTTCGAAAAACTCAAAAAAGTAAAAAAAATCTCAAAATCTTCTGAAACAGCGGAGAGTAGTTTAGTGCCAAGCACAACCCATATGCACTAGGAGAAAGTTCGAAAACCTCAAAAAAGTATAGAAATAACTCGAAATCTTCTGAAACAGCGTAGAGTAGTGTAGAACCCAGCACAACACATATACACCAGGAGCAACTTCGAAAACCTCAAAAAAGTATAGAAATAACTCGAAATCTTCTGAAACAGCGTAGAGTAGTGTAGAACCCAGCACAACACATATACACCAGGAGAAACTTCAACAAACTCAAAAAAGTAATGAAATAACTCGAAAACCTCTAAAACAGCGGACAGTCGTTGTGAACCTAGCACAACACATCCGCAACTTGAGAAATTTCGAAAAACTGAAAAAAGTAATGAAATAACTCGAAAACCTCAAAAACAGCGGAGAGTAGTTGAGAACCCAGCACAACACATACGCAACTTGAGAAACTTCGAAAAACTCAAAAAAGTAATGACATAACTCGAAAACCTCTAAAACAGCGAAGAGTAGTTGAGAACCCAGCACAACACATACGCAACATGAGAAACTTCGAAAAACTCAAAAAAGTAATGAAGTAACTCAAAAACCTCTGAAACAGAGCAGAGTAGTTTAGAACCCAGCACAACACATAGGCACCAGGAGAAACTTCTACAAACTCAAAAAAGTAAACAAACAACTCAAATTCTTCTGAAACTGCGGAGAGTAGTGTAGTTAAGCAGCACAACACATACGCAACATGAGAACCTTCGAAAAACTCAAATAAGTAATGACATAACTCGAAAACCTCAAAAACAGCGGGGAGTAGTTGAGAACCCAGCACAACACATACGCAACTTGAGAAACTTCGAAAAACTCAAAAAAGTAATGACATAACTCGAAAACCTCTAAAACAGCGAAGAGTAGTTGAGAACCCAGCACAACACATACGCAACATGAGAAACTTCGAAAAACTCAAAAAAGTAATGAAGTAACTCAAAAACCTCTGAAACAGAGCAGAGTAGTTTAGAACCCAGCACAACACATAGGCACCAGGAGAAACTTCTAAAAACTCAAAAAAGTAAAAAAACAACTCAAATTCTTATGAAACTGCGGAGAGTAGTGTAGTTAAGCAGCACAACACATACGCAACATGAGAACCTTCGAAAAACTCAAATAAGTAATGACATAACTCGAAAACCTCTAAAACAGCGGAGAGTAGTTGAGAACCCAGCACGATCCATATGCACCAGGAGAAACTTCGAAAAACTCAAAAAAGTAATGACATAACTCGAAAACCTCTAAAACAGCGGAGAGTAGTTGAGAACCCAGCACAATCCATATGCACCAGGAGGAACTTCGAAAAACTCAAAAAAGTAATGGAATAACTCCAAAACCTCTGAAACAGCGCAGAGTAGTTTACAACCCAGCACAACATATAGCCACCAGAACAAACTTCGAAAAACTCAAAAAAGTAAAAATATATCTCAAAATCTTCTGAAACAGCGGAGAGTAGTTTAGTGCCAAGCACAACCCATATGCACTAGGAGAAAGTTCGAAAACCTCAAAAAAGTATAGAAATAACTCGAAATCTTCTGAAACAGCGTAGAGTAGTGTAGAACCCAGCACAACACATATACACCAGGAGCAACTTCGAAAACCTCAAAAAAGTATAGAAATAACTCGAAATCTTCTGAAACAGCGTAGAGTAGTGTAGAACCCAGCACAACACATATACACCAGGAGAAACTTCAAAAAACTCAAAAAAGTAATGAAATAACTCGAAAACCTCTAAAACAGCGGACAGTCGTTGTGAACCTAGCACAACACATCCGCAACTTGAGAAATTTCGAAAAACTGAAAAAAGTAATGAAATAACTCGAAAACCTCAAAAACAGCGGAGAGTAGTTGAGAACCCAGCACAACACATACGCAACTTGAGAAACTTCGAAAAACTCAAAAAAGTAATGACATAACTCGAAAACCTCTAAAACAGCGAAGAGTAGTTGAGAACCCAGCACAACACATACGCAACATGAGAAACTTCGAAAAACTCAAAAAAGTAATGAAGTAACTCAAAAACCTCTGAAACAGAGCAGAGTAGTTTAGAACCCAGCACAACACATAGGCACCAGGAGAAACTTCTACAAACTCAAAAAAGTAAACAAACAACTCAAATTCTTCTGAAACTGCGGAGAGTAGTGTAGTTAAGCAGCACAACACATACGCAACATGAGAACCTTCGAAAAACTCAAATAAGTAATGACATAACTCGAAAACCTCAAAAACAGCGGGGAGTAGTTGAGAACCCAGCACAACACATAGGCAACTTGAGAAACTTCGAAAAACTCAAAAAAGTAATGACATAACTCGAAAACCTCTAAAACAGCGAAGAGTAGTTGAGAACCCAGCACAACACATACGCAACATGAGAAACTTCGAAAAACTCAAAAAAGTAATGAAGTAACTCAAAAACCTCTGAAACAGAGCAGAATAGTTTAGAACCCAGCACAACACATAGGCACCAGGAGAAACTTCTAAAAACTCAAAAAAGTAAAAAAAACAACTCAAATTCTTATGAAACTGCGGAGAGTAGTGTAGTTAAGCAGCACAACACATACGCAACATGAGAACCTTCGGAAAACTCAAATAAGTAATGACATAACTCGAAAACCTCTAAAACAGCGGAGAGTAGTTGAGAACCCAGCATGATCCATATGCACCAGGAGAAACTTCGAAAAACTCAAAAAAGTAATGACATAACTCGAAAACCTCTAAAACAGCGGAGAGTAGTTGAGAACCCAGCACAATCCATATGCACCAGGAGGAACTTCGAAAAACTCAAAAAAGTAATGGAATAACTCCAAAACCTCTGAAACAGCGCAGAGTAGTTTACAACCCAGCACAACATATAGCCACCAGAACAAACTTCGAAAAACTCAAAAAAGTAAAAAAATATCTCAAAATCTTCTGAAACAGCGGAGAGTAGTTTAGTGCCAAGCACAACCCATATGCACTAGGAGAAAGTTCGAAAACCTCAAAAAAGTATAGAAATAACTCGAAATCTTCTGAAACAGCGTAGAGTAGTGTAGAACCCAGCACAACACATATACACCAGGAGCAACTTCGAAAACCTCAAAAAAGTATAGAAATAACTCGAAATCTTCTGAAACAGCGTAGAGTAGTGTAGAACCCAGCACAACACATATACACCAGGAGAAACTTCAACAAACTCAAAAAAGTAATGAAATAACTCGAAAACCTGTAAAACAGCGGACAGTCGTTGTGAACCTAGCACAACACATCCGCAACTTGAGAAATTTCGAAAAACTGAAAAAAGTAATGAAATAACTCGAAAACCTCAAAAACAGCGGAGAGTAGTTGAGAACCCAGCACAACACATACGCAACTTGAGAAACTTCGAAAAACTCAAAAAAGTAATGACATAACTCGAAAACCTCTAAAACAGCGAAGAGTAGTTGAGAACCCAGCACAACACATACGCAACATGAGAAACTTCGAAAAACTCAAAAAAGTAATGAAGTAACTCAAAAACCTCTGAAACAGAGCAGAGTAGTTTAGAACCCAGCACAACACATAGGCACCAGGAGAAACTTCTACAAACTCAAAAAAGTAAACAAACAACTCAAATTCTTCTGAAACTGCGGAGAGTAGTGTAGTTAAGCAGCACAACACATACGCAACATGAGAACCTTCGAAAAACTCAAATAAGTAATGACATAACTCGAAAACCTCAAAAACAGCGGGGAGTAGTTGAGAACCCAGCACAACACATACGCAACTTGAGAAACTTCGAAAAACTCAAAAAAGTAATGACATAACTCGAAAACCTCTAAAACAGCGAAGAGTAGTTGAGAACCCAGCACAACACATACGCAACATGAGAAACTTCGAAAAACTCAAAAAAGTAATGAAGTAACTCAAAAACCTCTGAAACAGAGCAGAATAGTTTAGAACCCATCACAACACATAGGCACCAGGAGAAACTTCTAAAAACTCAAAAAAGTAAAAAAACAACTCAAATTCTTATGAAACTGCGGAGAGTAGTGTAGTTAAGCAGCACAACACATACGCAACATGAGAACCTTCGGAAAACTCAAATAAGTAATGACATAACTCGAAAACCTCTAAAACAGCGGAGAGTAGTTGAGAACCCAGCACGATCCATATGCACCAGGAGAAACTTCGAAAAACTCAAAAAAGTAATGACATAACTCGAAAACCTCTAAAACAGCGGAGAGTAGTTGAGAACCCAGCACAATCCATATGCACCAGGAGGAACTTCGAAAAACTCAAAAAAGTAATGGAATAACTCCAAAACCTCTGAAACAGCGCAGAGTAGTTTACAACCCAGCACAACATATAGCCACCAGAACAAACTTCGAAAAACTCAAAAAAGTAAAAAAATATCTCAAAATCTTCTGAAACAGCGGAGAGTAGTTTAGTGCCAAGCACAACCCATATGCACTAGGAGAAAGTTCGAAAACCTCAAAAAAGTATAGAAATAACTCGAAATCTTCTGAAACAGCGTAGAGTAGTGTAGAACCCAGCACAACACATATACACCAGGAGCAACTTCGAAAACCTCAAAAAAGTATAGAAATAACTCGAAATCTTCTGAAACAGCGTAGAGTAGTGTAGAACCCAGCACAACACATATACACCAGGAGAAACTTCAAAAAACTCAAAAAAGTAATGAAATAACTCGAAAACCTCTAAAACAGCGGACAGTCGTTGTGAACCTAGCACAACACATCCGCAACTTGAGAAATTTCGAAAAACTGAAAAAAGTAATGAAATAACTCGAAAACCTCAAAAACAGCGGAGAGTAGTTGAGAACCCAGCACAACACATACGCAACTTGAGAAACTTCGAAAAACTCAAAAAAGTAATGACATAACTCGAAAACCTCTAAAACAGCGAAGAGTAGTTGAGAACCCAGCACAACACATACGCAACATGAGAAACTTCGAAAAACTCAAAAAAGTAATGAAGTAACTCAAAAACCTCTGAAACAGAGCAGAGTAGTTTAGAACCCAGCACAACACATAGGCACCAGGAGAAACTTCTACAAACTCAAAAAAGTAAACAAACAACTCAAATTCTTCTGAAACTGCGGAGAGTAGTGTAGTTAAGCAGCACAACACATACGCAACATGAGAACCTTCGAAAAACTCAAATAAGTAATGACATAACTCGAAAACCTCAAAAACAGCGGGGAGTAGTTGAGAACCCAGCACAACACATACGCAACTTGAGAAACTTCGAAAAACTCAAAAAAGTAATGACATAACTCGAAAACCTCTAAAACAGCGAAGAGTAGTTGAGAACCCAGCACAACACATACGCAACATGAGAAACTTCGAAAAACTCAAAAAAGTAATGAAGTAACTCAAAAACCTCTGAAACAGAGCAGAATAGTTTAGAACCCAGCACAACACATAGGCACCAGGAGAAACTTCTAAAAACTCAAAAAAGTAAAAAAACAACTCAAATTCTTATGAAACTGCGGAGAGTAGTGTAGTTAAGCAGCACAACACATACGCAACATGAGAACCTTCGGAAAACTCAAATAAGTAATGACATAACTCGAAAACCTCTAAAACAGCGGAGAGTAGTTGAGAACCCAGCACAATCCATATGCACCAGTAGAAACTTCGAAAAACTCAAAAAAGTAATGACATAACTCGAAAACCTCTAAAACAGCGAAGAGTAGTTGAGAACCCAGCACAACACATACGCAACATGAGAAACTTCGAAAAACTCAAAAAAGTAATGAAGTAACTCAAAAACCTCTGAAACAGAGCAGAGTAGTTTAGAACCCAGCACAACACATAGGCACCAGGAGAAACTTCTACAAACTCAAAAAAGTAAACAAACAACTCAAATTCTTCTGAAACTGCGGAGAGTAGTGTAGTTAAGCAGCACAACACATACGCAACATGAGAACCTTCGAAAAACTCAAATAAGTAATGACATAACTCGAAAACCTCAAAAACAGCGGGGAGTAGTTGAGAACCCAGCACAACACATACGCAACTTGAGAAACTTCGAAAAACTCAAAAAAGTAATGACATAACTCGAAAACCTCTAAAACAGCGAAGAGTAGTTGAGAACCCAGCACAACACATACGCAACATGAGAAACTTCGAAAAACTCAAAAAAGTAATGAAGTAACTCAAAAACCTCTGAAACAGAGCAGAGTAGTTTAGAACCCAGCACAACACATAGGCACCAGGAGAAACTTCTACAAACTCAAAAAAGTAAACAAACAACTCAAATTCTTCTGAAACTGCGGAGAGTAGTGTAGTTAAGCAGCACAACACATACGCAACATGAGAACCTTCGAAAAACTCAAATAAGTAATGACATAACTCGAAAACCTCAAAAACAGCGGGGAGTAGTTGAGAACCCAGCACAACACATACGCAACTTGAGAAACTTCGAAAAACTCAAAAAAGTAATGACATAACTCGAAAACCTCTAAAACAGCGAAGAGTAGTTGAGAACCCAGCACAACACATACGCAACATGAGAAACTTCGAAAAACTCAAAAAAGTAATGAAGTAACTCAAAAACCTCTGAAACAGAGCAGAATAGTTTAGAACCCAGCACAACACATAGGCACCAGGAGAAACTTCTAAAAACTCAAAAAAGTAAAAAAACAACTCAAATTCTTATGAAACTGCGGAGAGTAGTGTAGTTAAGCAGCACAACACATACGCAACATGAGAACCTTCGGAAAACTCAAATAAGTAATGACATAACTCGAAAACCTCTAAAACAGCGGAGAGTAGTTGAGAACCCAGCACAATCCATATGCACCAGTAGAAACTTCGAAAAACTCAAAAAAGTAATGACATAACTCGAAAACCTCTAAAACAGCGAAGAGTAGTTGAGAACCCAGCACAACACATACGCAACATGAGAAACTTCGAAAAACTCAAAAAAGTAATGAAGTAACTCAAAAACCTCTGAAACAGAGCAGAGTAGTTTAGAACCCAGCACAACACATAGGCACCAGGAGAAACTTCTACAAACTCAAAAAAGTAAACAAACAACTCAAATTCTTCTGAAACTGCGGAGAGTAGTGTAGTTAAGCAGCACAACACATACGCAACATGAGAACCTTCGAAAAACTCAAATAAGTAATGACATAACTCGAAAACCTCAAAAACAGCGGGGAGTAGTTGAGAACCCAGCACAACACATACGCAACTTGAGAAACTTCGAAAAACTCAAAAAAGTAATGACATAACTCGAAAACCTCTAAAACAGCGAAGAGTAGTTGAGAACCCAGCACAACACATACGCAACATGAGAAACTTCGAAAAACTCAAAAAAGTAATGAAGTAACTCAAAAACCTCTGAAACAGAGCAGAATAGTTTAGAACCCAGCACAACACATAGGCACCAGGAGAAACTTCTAAAAACTCAAAAAAGTAAAAAAAACAACTCAAATTCTTATGAAACTGCGGAGAGTAGTGTAGTTAAGCAGCACAACACATACGCAACATGAGAACCTTCGGAAAACTCAAATAAGTAATGACATAACTCGAAAACCTCTAAAACAGCGGAGAGTAGTTGAGAACCCAGCATGATCCATATGCACCAGGAGAAACTTCGAAAAACTCAAAAAAGTAATGACATAACTCGAAAACCTCTAAAACAGCGGAGAGTAGTTGAGAACCCAGCACAATCCATATGCACCAGGAGGAACTTCGAAAAACTCAAAAAAGTAATGAAGTAACTCAAAAACCTCTGAAACAGAGCAGAGTAGTTTAGAACCCAGCACAACACATAGGCACCAGGAGAAACTTCTACAAACTCAAAAAAGTAAACAAACAACTCAAATTCTTCTGAAACTGCGGAGAGTAGTGTAGTTAAGCAGCACAACACATACGCAACATGAGAACCTTCGAAAAACTCAAATAAGTAATGACATAACTCGAAAACCTCAAAAACAGCGGGGAGTAGTTGAGAACCCAGCACAACACATACGCAACTTGAGAAACTTCGAAAAACTCAAAAAAGTAATGACATAACTCGAAAACCTCTAAAACAGCGAAGAGTAGTTGAGAACCCAGCACAACACATACGCAACATGAGAAACTTCGAAAAACTCAAAAAAGTAATGAAGTAACTCAAAAACCTCTGAAACAGAGCAGAGTAGTTTAGAACCCAGCACAACACATAGGCACCAGGAGAAACTTCTACAAACTCAAAAAAGTAAACAAACAACTCAAATTCTTCTGAAACTGCGGAGAGTAGTGTAGTTAAGCAGCACAACACATACGCAACATGAGAACCTTCGAAAAACTCAAATAAGTAATGACATAACTCGAAAACCTCAAAAACAGCGGGGAGTAGTTGAGAACCCAGCACAACACATACGCAACTTGAGAAACTTCGAAAAACTCAAAAAAGTAATGACATAACTCGAAAACCTCTAAAACAGCGAAGAGTAGTTGAGAACCCAGCACAACACATACGCAACATGAGAAACTTCGAAAAACTCAAAAAAGTAATGAAGTAACTCAAAAACCTCTGAAACAGAGCAGAATAGTTTAGAACCCAGCACAACACATAGGCACCAGGAGAAACTTCTAAAAACTCAAAAAAGTAAAAAAACAACTCAAATTCTTATGAAACTGCGGAGAGTAGTGTAGTTAAGCAGCACAACACATACGCAACATGAGAACCTTCGGAAAACTCAAATAAGTAATGACATAACTCGAAAACCTCTAAAACAGCGGAGAGTAGTTGAGAACCCAGCACAATCCATATGCACCAGTAGAAACTTCGAAAAACTCAAAAAAGTAATGACATAACTCGAAAACCTCTAAAACAGCGAAGAGTAGTTGAGAACCCAGCACAACACATACGCAACATGAGAAACTTCGAAAAACTCAAAAAAGTAATGAAGTAACTCAAAAACCTCTGAAACAGAGCAGAGTAGTTTAGAACCCAGCACAACACATAGGCACCAGGAGAAACTTCTACAAACTCAAAAAAGTAAACAAACAACTCAAATTCTTCTGAAACTGCGGAGAGTAGTGTAGTTAAGCAGCACAACACATACGCAACATGAGAACCTTCGAAAAACTCAAATAAGTAATGACATAACTCGAAAACCTCAAAAACAGCGGGGAGTAGTTGAGAACCCAGCACAACACATACGCAACTTGAGAAACTTCGAAAAACTCAAAAAAGTAATGACATAACTCGAAAACCTCTAAAACAGCGAAGAGTAGTTGAGAACCCAGCACAACACATACGCAACATGAGAAACTTCGAAAAACTCAAAAAAGTAATGAAGTAACTCAAAAACCTCTGAAACAGAGCAGAATAGTTTAGAACCCAGCACAACACATAGGCACCAGGAGAAACTTCTAAAAACTCAAAAAAGTAAAAAAAACAACTCAAATTCTTATGAAACTGCGGAGAGTAGTGTAGTTAAGCAGCACAACACATACGCAACATGAGAACCTTCGGAAAACTCAAATAAGTAATGACATAACTCGAAAACCTCTAAAACAGCGGAGAGTAGTTGAGAACCCAGCATGATCCATATGCACCAGGAGAAACTTCGAAAAACTCAAAAAAGTAATGACATAACTCGAAAACCTCTAAAACAGCGGAGAGTAGTTGAGAACCCAGCACAATCCATATGCACCAGGAGGAACTTCGAAAAACTCAAAAAAGTAATGGAATAACTCCAAAACCTCTGAAACAGCGCAGAGTAGTTTACAACCCAGCACAACATATAGCCACCAGAACAAACTTCGAAAAACTCAAAAAAGTAAAAAAATATCTCAAAATCTTCTGAAACAGCGGAGAGTAGTTTAGTGCCAAGCACAACCCATATGCACTAGGAGAAAGTTCGAAAACCTCAAAAAAGTATAGAAATAACTCGAAATCTTCTGAAACAGCGTAGAGTAGTGTAGAACCCAGCACAACACATATACACCAGGAGCAACTTCGAAAACCTCAAAAAAGTATAGAAATAACTCGAAATCTTCTGAAACAGCGTAGAGTAGTGTAGAACCCAGCACAACACATATACACCAGGAGAAACTTCAACAAACTCAAAAAAGTAATGAAATAACTCGAAAACCTGTAAAACAGCGGACAGTCGTTGTGAACCTAGCACAACACATCCGCAACTTGAGAAATTTCGAAAAACTGAAAAAAGTAATGAAATAACTCGAAAACCTCAAAAACAGCGGAGAGTAGTTGAGAACCCAGCACAACACATACGCAACTTGAGAAACTTCGAAAAACTCAAAAAAGTAATGACATAACTCGAAAACCTCTAAAACAGCGAAGAGTAGTTGAGAACCCAGCACAACACATACGCAACATGAGAAACTTCGAAAAACTCAAAAAAGTAATGAAGTAACTCAAAAACCTCTGAAACAGAGCAGAGTAGTTTAGAACCCAGCACAACACATAGGCACCAGGAGAAACTTCTACAAACTCAAAAAAGTAAACAAACAACTCAAATTCTTCTGAAACTGCGGAGAGTAGTGTAGTTAAGCAGCACAACACATACGCAACATGAGAACCTTCGAAAAACTCAAATAAGTAATGACATAACTCGAAAACCTCAAAAACAGCGGGGAGTAGTTGAGAACCCAGCACAACACATACGCAACTTGAGAAACTTCGAAAAACTCAAAAAAGTAATGACATAACTCGAAAACCTCTAAAACAGCGAAGAGTAGTTGAGAACCCAGCACAACACATACGCAACATGAGAAACTTCGAAAAACTCAAAAAAGTAATGAAGTAACTCAAAAACCTCTGAAACAGAGCAGAATAGTTTAGAACCCAGCACAACACATAGGCACCAGGAGAAACTTCTAAAAACTCAAAAAAGTAAAAAAACAACTCAAATTCTTATGAAACTGCGGAGAGTAGTGTAGTTAAGCAGCACAACACATACGCAACATGAGAACCTTCGGAAAACTCAAATAAGTAATGACATAACTCGAAAACCTCTAAAACAGCGGAGAGTAGTTGAGAACCCAGCACGATCCATATGCACCAGGAGAAACTTCGAAAAACTCAAAAAAGTAATGACATAACTCGAAAACCTCTAAAACAGCGGAGAGTAGTTGAGAACCCAGCACAATCCATATGCACCAGGAGGAACTTCGAAAAACTCAAAAAAGTAATGGAATAACTCCAAAACCTCTGAAACAGCGCAGAGTAGTTTACAACCCAGCACAACATATAGCCACCAGAACAAACTTCGAAAAACTCAAAAAAGTAAAAAAATATCTCAAAATCTTCTGAAACAGCGGAGAGTAGTTTAGTGCCAAGCACAACCCATATGCACTAGGAGAAAGTTCGAAAACCTCAAAAAAGTATAGAAATAACTCGAAATCTTCTGAAACAGCGTAGAGTAGTGTAGAACCCAGCACAACACATATACACCAGGAGCAACTTCGAAAACCTCAAAAAAGTATAGAAATAACTCGAAATCTTCTGAAACAGCGTAGAGTAGTGTAGAACCCAGCACAACACATATACACCAGGAGAAACTTCAAAAAACTCAAAAAAGTAATGAAATAACTCGAAAACCTCTAAAACAGCGGACAGTCGTTGTGAACCTAGCACAACACATCCGCAACTTGAGAAATTTCGAAAAACTGAAAAAAGTAATGAAATAACTCGAAAACCTCAAAAACAGCGGAGAGTAGTTGAGAACCCAGCACAACACATACGCAACTTGAGAAACTTCGAAAAACTCAAAAAAGTAATGACATAACTCGAAAACCTCTAAAACAGCGAAGAGTAGTTGAGAACCCAGCACAACACATACGCAACATGAGAAACTTCGAAAAACTCAAAAAAGTAATGAAGTAACTCAAAAACCTCTGAAACAGAGCAGAGTAGTTTAGAACCCAGCACAACACATAGGCACCAGGAGAAACTTCTACAAACTCAAAAAAGTAAACAAACAACTCAAATTCTTCTGAAACTGCGGAGAGTAGTGTAGTTAAGCAGCACAACACATACGCAACATGAGAACCTTCGAAAAACTCAAATAAGTAATGACATAACTCGAAAACCTCAAAAACAGCGGGGAGTAGTTGAGAACCCAGCACAACACATACGCAACTTGAGAAACTTCGAAAAACTCAAAAAAGTAATGACATAACTCGAAAACCTCTAAAACAGCGAAGAGTAGTTGAGAACCCAGCACAACACATACGCAACATGAGAAACTTCGAAAAACTCAAAAAAGTAATGAAGTAACTCAAAAACCTCTGAAACAGAGCAGAATAGTTTAGAACCCAGCACAACACATAGGCACCAGGAGAAACTTCTAAAAACTCAAAAAAGTAAAAAAACAACTCAAATTCTTATGAAACTGCGGAGAGTAGTGTAGTTAAGCAGCACAACACATACGCAACATGAGAACCTTCGGAAAACTCAAATAAGTAATGACATAACTCGAAAACCTCTAAAACAGCGGAGAGTAGTTGAGAACCCAGCACAATCCATATGCACCAGTAGAAACTTCGAAAAACTCAAAAAAGTAATGACATAACTCGAAAACCTCTAAAACAGCGGAGAGTAGTTGAGAACCCAGCACAATCCATATGCACCAGGAGGAACTTCGAAAAACTCAAAAAAGTAATGGAATAACTCCAAAACCTCTGAAACAGCGCAGAGTAGTTTACAACCCAGCACAACATATAGCCACCAGAACAAACTTCGAAAAACTCAAAAAAGTAAAAAAAATATCTCAAAATCTTCTGAAACAGCGGAGAGTAGTTTAGTGCCAAGCACAACCCATATGCACTAGGAGAAAGTTCGAAAACCTCAAAAAAGTATAGAAATAACTCGAAATCTTCTGAAACAGCGTAGAGTAGTGTAGAACCCAGCACAACACATATACACCAGGAGCAACTTCGAAAACCTCAAAAAAGTATAGAAATAACTCGAAATCTTCTGAAACAGCGTAGAGTAGTGTAGAACCCAGCACAACACATATACACCAGGAGAAACTTCAAAAAACTCAAAAAAGTAATGAAATAACTCGGAAACCTCTAAAACAGCGGACAGTCGTTGTGAACCTAGCACAACACATCGGCAACTTGAGAAATTTCGAAAAACTCAAAAAAGTAATGAAATAACTCGAAAACCTCAAAAACAGCGGAGAGTAGTTGAGAACCCAGCACAACACATACGCAACTTGAGAAACTTCGAAAAACTCAAAAAAGTAATGACATAACTCGAAAACCTCTAAAACAGCGAAGAGTAGTTGAGAACACAGCACAACACATACGCAACATGAGAAACTTCGAAAAACTCAAAAAAGTAATGAAGTAACTCAAAAACCTCTGAAACAGAGCAGAGTAGTTTAGAACCCAGCACAACACATAGGCACCAGGAGAAACTTCTAAAAACTCAAAAAAGTAAAAAAATATCTCAAAATCTTCTGAAACAGCGGAGAGTAGTTTAGTGCCAAGCACAACCCATATTAACTAGGTGAAAGTTCGAAAACCTCAAAAAAGTATAGAAATAACTCGAAATCTTCTGAAACAGCGTAGCGTAGTGTAGAACCCAAAACAACACATATACACCAGGAGAAACTTCGAAAAACTCAAAAAAGTAATGAAATAACTCGAAAACCTCTAAAACAGCGGACAGTCGTTGAGAACCTAGCACAACACATCCGCAAAATGAGAAACTTCGAAAAACTCAAAAAAGTAATGAAGTAACTCAAAAACCTCTGAAACAGAGCAGAGTAGTTTAGAACCCGGCACAACACATAGGCACCAGGAGAAACTTCTACAAGCTCAAAAAAGTAAACAAACAACTCAAATTCTTCTGAAACTGCGGAGAGTAGTGTAGTTAAGCAGCACAACACATACGCAACATGAGAACCTTCGAAAAACTCAAATAAGTAATGACATAACTCGAAAACCTCTAAAACAGCGGAGAGTAGTTGAGAACCCAGCACAATCCATATGCACCAGGAGAAACTTCGAAAAACTCAAAAAAGTAATGGAATAACTCAAAAACATCTGAAACAGCGCAGAGTAGTTTACAACCCAGCACAACAAATATCCACCAGAACAAACTTCGAAAAACTCAAAAAAGTAAAAAAATATCTCAGAATCTTCTGAAACAGCGGAGAGTAGTTTAGTGCCAAGCACAACCCATATGCACTAGGAGAAAGTTCGAAAACATCAAAAAAGTATAGAAATAACTCGAAATCTTCTGAGACAGCGTAGAGTAGTGTAGAACCCAGCACAACACATATACACCAGGAGAAACTTCGAAAAACTCAAAAAAGTAATGAAATAACTCGAAAACCTCAAAAACAGCGGACTGTCGTTGAGAACCTAGCACAACACATCCGCAAAATGAGAAACTTCGAAAAACTCAAAAAAGTAATGAAATAACTCGAAAACCTCAAAAACAGCGGAGAGCAGTTGAGAACCCAGCACAACACATACGCAACTTGAGAAACTTCGAAAAAGTAATGACATAACTCGAGAACCTCTAAAACAGCGAAGAGTAGTTGAGAACCCAGCACAACACATACGCAACATGAGAAACTTCGAAAAACTCAAAAAAGTAATGAAGTAACTCAAAAACCTCTGAAACAGAGCAGAGTAGTTTAGAACCCAGCACAACACATAGGCACCAGGAGAAACTTCTAAAAACTCAAAAAAGTAAAAAAACAACTCAAATTCTTATGAAACTGCGGAGAGTAGTGTAGTTAAGCAGCACAACACATACGCAACATGAGAACCTTCGAAAAACTCAAATAAGTAATGACATAACTCGAAAACCTCTAAAACAGCGGACAGTCGTTGAGAAGCTAGCACAACACATCCGCAAAATGAGAAACTTCGAAAAACTCAAAAAAGTAATGAAGTAACTCAAAAACCTCTGAAACAGAGCAGAGTAGTTTAGAACCCAGCACAACACATAGGCACCAGGAGAAACTTCTAAAAACTCAAAAAAGTAAAAAAAAACTCAAATTCTTCTGAAACTGCGGAGAGTAGTGTAGTTAAGCAGCACAACACCTACACAACATGAGAACCTTCGAAAAACTCAAATAAGTAATGACATAACTCGAAAACCTCTAAAACAGCGGAGAGTAGTTGAGAACCCAGCACAATCCATATGCACCAGGAGAAACTTCGAAAAACTCAAAAAAGTAATGGAATAACTCAAAAACCTCTGAAACAGCGCAGAGTAGTTTACAACCCAGCACAACATATAGCCACCAGAACAAACTTCGAAAAACTCAAAAAAGTAAAAAAATATCTCAAAATCTTCTGAAACAGCGGAGAGTAGTTTAGTGCCAAGCACAACCCATATGCACTAGGTGAAAGTTCGAAAACCTCAAAAAAGTATAGAAATAACTCGAAATCTTCTGAGACAGCGTAGAGTAGTGTAGAACCCAGCACAACACATATACACCAGGAGAAACTTCGAAAAACTCAAAAAAGTAATGAAATAACTCGAAAACCTCTAAAACAGCGGAGAGTAGTTGAGAACCCAGCACAATCCATATGCACCAGGAGAAACTTCAAAAAACTCAAAAAAGTAAAAAAATATCTCAAAATCTTCTGAAACAGCGGAGCGTAGTTTAGTGCCAAGCACAACCCATATGCACTAGGTGAAAGTTCGAAAACCTCAAAAAAGTATAGAAATAACTCGAAATCTTCTGAAACAGCGTAGCGTAGTGTAGAACCCAAAACAACACATACACACCAGGAGAAACTTCGAAAAACTCAAAAAAGTAATGAAATAACTCGAAAACCTCTAAAACAGCGGACAGTCGTTGAGAACCTAGCACAACACATCCGCAAAATGAGAAACTTCGAAAAACTCAAAAAAGTAATGAAATAACTCGAAAACCTCAAAAACAGCGGGGAGTAGTTGAGAACCCAGCACAACACATACGCAACTTGAGAAACTTCGAAAAACTCAAAAAAGTAATGACATAACTCGAAAACCTCAAAAACAGCGGAGAGTAGTTGAGAACCCAGCACAACACATACGCAACTTGAGAAACTTCGAAAGAGTAATGACATAACTCGAAAACCTCTAAAACAGCGAAGAGTAGTTGAGAACCTAGCACAACACATACGCAACATGAGAAACTTCGAAAAACTCAAAAAAGTAATGAAGTAACTCAAAAACCTCTGAAACAGAGCAGAGTAGTTTAGAACCCAGCACAACACATAGGCACCAGGAGAAACTTCTAAAAACTCAAAAAAGTAAAAAAAAACTCAAATTCTTCTGAAACTGCGGAGAGTAGTGTAGTTAAGCAGCACAACACATACGCAACATGAGAACCTTCGAAAAACTCAAATAAGTAATGACATAACTCGAAAACCTCTAAAACAGCGGAGAGTAGTTGAGAACCCAGCACAATCCATATGCACCAGGAGAAACTTCGAAAAACTCAAAAAAGTAATGGAATAACTCAAAAACCTCTGAAACAGCGCAGAGTAGTTTACAACCCAGCACAACATATAGCCACCAGAGCAAACTTCGAAAAACTCAAAAAAGTAAAAAAATATCTCAAAATCTTCTGAAACAGCGGAGAGTAGTTTAGTGCCAAGCACAACCCATATGCACTAGGTGAAAGTTCGAAAACCTCAAAAAAGTATAGAAATAACTCGAAATCTTCTGAAACAGCGTAGCGTAGTGTAGAACACAAAACAACACATATACACCAGGAGAAACTTCGAAAAACTCAAAAAAGTAATGAAATAACTCGAAAACCTCTAAAACAGCGGACAGTCGTTGAGAACCTAGCACAACACATCCGCAAAATGAGAAACTTCGAAAAACTCAAAAAAGTAATGAAATAACTCGAAAACCTCAAAAACAGCGGGGAGTAGTTGAGAACCCAGCACAACACATACGCAACTTGAGAAACTTCGAAAAACTCAAAAAAGTAATGACATAACTCGAAAACCTCTAAAACAGCGAAGAGTTGTTGAGAACCCAGCACAACACATACGCAACATGAGAAACTTCGAAAAACTCAAAAAAGTAATGAAGTAACTCAAAAACCTCTGAAACAGAGCAGAGTAGTTTAGAACCCAGCACAACACATAGGCACCAGGAGAAACTTCTAAAAACTCAAAAAAGTAAACAAACAACTCAAATTCTTCTGAAACTGCGGAGAGTAGTGTAGTTAAGCAGCACAACACATACGCAACATGAGAACCTTCGAAAAACTCAAATAAGTAATGACATAACTCGAAAACCTCTAAAACAGCGGAGAGTAGTTGAGAACCCAGCACAATCCATATGCACCAGGAGAAACTTCGAAAAAGTCAAAAAAGTAATGGAATAACTCAAAAACCTCTGAAACAGCGCAGAGTAGTTTACAACCCAGCACAACATATAGCCACCAGAACAAACTTCGAAAAACTCAAAAAAGTAAAAAAATATCTCAAAATCTTCTTAAACAGCGGAGAGTAGTTTAGTGCCAAGCACAACCCATATGCACGAGGAGAAAGTTCGAAAACCTCAAAAAAGTATAGAAATAACTCGAAATCTTCTGAGACAGCGTAGAGTAGTGTAGAACCCAGCACAACACATATACACCAGGAGAAACTTCGAAAAACTCAAAAAAGTAATGAAATAACTCGAAAACCTCTAAAACAGCGGACAGTCGTTGAGAACCTAGCACAACACATCCGCAAAATGAGAAACTTCGAAAAACTCAAAAAAGTAATGAAATAACTCGAAAACCTCAAAAACAGCGGAGAGTAGTTGAGAACCCAGCACAACACATACGCAACTTGAGAAACTTCGAAAAACTCAAAAAAGTAATGACATAACTCGAAAACCTCTAAAACAGCGAAGAGTAGTTGAGAACCCAGCACAACACATAGGCACCAGGAGAAACTTCTAAAAACTCAAAAAAGTAAAAAAAACAACTCAAATTCTTCTGAAACTGCGGAGAGTAGTGTAGTTAAGCAGCACAACACATACGCAACATGAGAACCTTCGAAAAACTCAAATAAGTAATGACATAACTCGAATACCTCTAAAACAGCGGAGAGTAGTTGAGAACCCAGCACAATCCATATGCACCAGGAGAAACTTCGAAAAACTCAAAAAAGTAATGGAATAACTCAAAAACCTCTGAAACAGCGCAGAGTAGTTTACAACCCAGCACAACAAATATCCACCAGAACAAACTTCGAAAAACTCAAAAAAGTAAAAAAATATCTCAAAATCTTCTGAAACAGCGGAGAGCAGTTTAGTGCCAAGCACAACCCATATGCACTAGGAGAAAGTTCGAAAACATCAAAAAAGTATAGAAATAACTCGAAATCTTCTGAGACAGCGTAGAGTAGTGTAGAACCCAGCACAACACATATACACCAGGAGAAACTTCGACAAACTCAAAAAAGTAATGAAATAACTCGAAAACCTCTAAAACAGCGGACAGTCGTTGAGAACCTAGCACAACACATCCGCAAAATGAGAAACTTCGAAAAACTCAAAAAAGTAATGAAATAACTCGAAAACCTCAAAAACAGCGGAGAGTAGTTGAGAACCCAGCACAACACATACGCAACTTGAGAAACTTCGAAAAACTCAAAAAAGAAATGACATAACTCGAAAACCTCTAAAACAGCGAAGAGTAGTTGAGAACCCAGCACAACACATACGCAACATGAGAAACTTCGAAAAACTCAAATAAGTAATGACATAACTCGAAAACCTCTAAAACAGCGGAGAGTAGTTGAGAACCCAGCACAATCCATATGCACCAGGAGAAACTTCGAAAAACTCAAAAAAGTAATGAAATAACTCAAAAACCTCTGAAACAGCGCAGAGTAGTTTACAACCCATCACAACATATATCCACCAGAACAAACTTCGAAAAACTCAAAAAAGTAAAAAAAATCTCAAAATCTTCTGAAACAGCGGAGAATAGTTTAGTGCCAAGCACAACCCATATGCACTAGGTGAAAGTTCGAAAACCTCAAAAAAGTATAGAAATAACTCGAAATCTTCTGAAACAGCGTAGCCTAGTGTAGAACCCAAAACAACACATATACACCAGGAGAAACTTCGAAAAACTCAAAAAAGTAATGAAATAACTCGAAAACCTCAAAAACAGCGGGGAGTAGTTGAGAACCCAGCACAACACATACGCAACTTGAGAAACTTCGAAAAACTCAAAAAAGTAATGACATAACTCGAAAACCTCTAAAACAGCGAAGAGTAGTTGAGAACCCAGCACAACACATACGCAACTTGAGAAACTTCGATAAAGTAATGACATAACTCGAAAACCTCTAAAACAGCGAATAGTAGTTGAGAACCTAGCACAACACATACGCAACATGAGAAACTTCGAAAAACTCAAAAAAGTAATGAAGTAACTCAAAAACCTCTGAAACAGAGCAGAGTAGTTTAGAACCCAGCACAACACATAGGCACCAGGAGAAACTTCTAAAAACTCAAAAAAGTAAAAAAAAACTCAAATTCTTCTGAAACTGCGGAGAGTAGTGTAGTTAAGCAGCACAACACATACGCAACATGAGAACCTTCGAAAAACTCAAATAAGTAATGACATAACTCGAAAACCTCTAAAACAGCGGAGAGTAGTTGAGAACCCAGCACAATCCATATGCACCAGGAGAAACTTCGAAAAACTCAAAAAAGTAATGGAATAACTCAAAAACCTCTGAAACAGCGCAGAGTAGTTTACAACCCAGCACAACATATAGCCACCAGAGCAAACTTCGAAAAACTCAAAAAAGTAAAAAAATATCTCAAAATCTTCTGAAACAGCGGAGAGTAGTTTAGTGCCAAGCACAACCCATATGCACTAGGTGAAAGTTCGAAAACCTCAAAAAAGTATAGAAATAACTCGAAATCTTCTGAAACAGCGTAGCGTAGTGTAGAACACAAAACAACACATATACACCAGGAGAAACTTCGAAAAACTCAAAAAAGTAATGAAATAACTCGAAAACCTCTAAAACAGCGGACAGTCGTTGAGAACCTAGCACAACACATCCGCAAAATGAGAAACTTCGAAAAACTCAAAAAAGTAATGAAATAACTCGAAAACCTCAAAAACAGCGGGGAGTAGTTGAGAACCCAGCACAACACATACGCAACTTGAGAAACTTCGAAAAACTCAAAAAAGTAATGACATAACTCGAAAACCTCTAAAACAGCGAAGAGTAGTTGAGAACCCAGCACAACACATACGCAACTTGAGAAACTTCGAAAAAGTAATGACATAACTCGAAAACCTCTAAAACAGCGAAGAGTAGTTGAGAACCTAGCACAACACATACGCAACATGAGAAACTTCGAAAAACTCAAAAAAGTAATGAAGTAACTCAAAAACCTCTGAAACAGAGCAGAGTAGTTTAGAACCCAGCACAACACATAGGCACCAGGAGAAACTTCTAAAAACTCAAAAAAGTAAAAAAAAACTCAAATTCTTCTGAAACTGCGGAGAGTAGTGTAGTTAAGCAGCACAACACATACGCAACATGAGAACCTTCGAAAAACTCAAATAAGTAATGACATAACTCGAAAACCTCTAAAACAGCGGAGAGTAGTTGAGAACCCAGCACAATCCATATGCACCAGGAGAAACTTCGAAAAACTCAAAAAAGTAATGGAATAACTCAAAAACCTCTGAAACAGCGCAGAGTAGTTTACAACCCAGCACAACATATAGCCACCAGAGCAAACTTCGAAAAACTCAAAAAAGTAAAAAAATATCTCAAAATCTTCTGAAACAGCGGAGAGTAGTTTAGTGCCAAGCACAACCCATATGCACTAGGTGAAAGTTCGAAAACCTCAAAAAAGTATAGAAATAACTCGAAATCTTCTGAAACAGCGTAGCGTAGTGTAGAACACAAAACAACACATATACACCAGGAGAAACTTCGAAAAACTCAAATAAGTAATGAAATAACTCGAAAACCTCTAAAACAGCGGACAGTCGTTGAGAACCTAGCACAACACATCCGCAAAATGAGAAACTTCGAAAAACTCAAAAAAGTAATGAAATAACTCGAAAACCTCAAAAACAGCGGGGAGTAGTTGAGAACCCAGCACAACACATACGCAACTTGAGAAACTTCGAAAAACTCAAAAAAGTAATGACATAAATCGAAAACCTCTAAAACAGCGAAGAGTTGTTGAGAACCCAGCACAACACATACGCAACATGAGAAACTTCGAAAAACTCAAAAAAGTAATGAAGTAACTCAAAAACCTCTGAAACAGAGCAGAGTAGTTTAGAACCCAGCACAACACATAGGCACCAGGAGAAACTTCTAAAAACTCAAAAAAGTAAACAAACAACTCAAATTCTTCTGAAACTGCGGAGAGTAGTGTAGTTAAGCAGCACAACACATACGCAACATGAGAACCTTCGAAAAACTCAAATAAGTAATGACATAACTCGAAAACCTCTAAAACAGCGGAGAGTAGTTGAGAACCCAGCACAATCCATATGCACCAGGGGAAACTTCGAAAAAGTCAAAAAAGTAATGGAATAACTCAAAAACCTCTGAAACAGCGCAGAGTAGTTTACAACCCAGCACAACATATAGCCACCAGAACAAACTTCGAAAAACTCAAAAAAGTAAAAAAATATCTCAAAATCTTCTGAAACAGCGGAGAGTAGTTTAGTGCCAAGCACAACCCATATGCACGAGGAGAAAGTTCGAAAACCTCAAAAAAGTATAGAAATAACTCGAAATCTTCTGAGACAGCGTAGAGTAGTGTAGAACCCAGCACAACACATATACACCAGGAGAAACTTCGAAAAACTCAAAAAAGTAATGAAATAACTCGAAAACCTCTAAAACAGCGGACAGTCGTTGAGAACCTAGCACAACACATCCGCAAAATGAGAAACTTCGAAAAACTCAAAAAAGTAATGAAATAACTCGAAAACCTCAAAAACAGCGGAGAGTAGTTGAGAACCCAGCACAACACATACGCAACTTGAGAAACTTCGAAAAACTCAAAAAAGTAATGACATAACTCGAAAACCTCTAAAACAGCGAAGAGTAGTTGAGAACCCAGCACAACACATAGGCACCAGGAGAAACTTCTAAAAACTCAAAAAAGTAAAAAAAACAACTCAAATTCTTCTGAAACTGCGGAGAGTAGTGTAGTTAAGCAGCACAACACATACGCAACATGAGAACCTTCGAAAAACTCAAATAAATAATGACATAACTCGAAAACCTCTAAAACAGCGGAGAGTAGTTGAGAACCCAGCACAATCCATATGCACCAGGAGAAACTTCGAAAAACTCAAAAAAGTAATGGAATAACTCAAAAACCTCTGAAACAGCGCAGAGTAGTTTACAACCCAGCACAACAAATATCCACCAGAACAAACTTCGAAAAACTCAAAAAAGTAAAAAAATATCTCAAAATCTTCTGAAACAGCGGAGAGCAGTTTAGTGCCAAGCACAACCCATATGCACTAGGAGAAAGTTCGAAAACATCAAAAAAGTATAGAAATAACTCGAAATCTTCTGAGACAGCGTAGAGTAGTGTAGAACCCAGCACAACACATATACACCAGGAGAAACTTCGACAAACTCAAAAAAGTAATGAAATAACTCGAAAACCTCTAAAACAGCGGACAGTCGTTGAGAACCTAGCACAACACATCCGCAAAATGAGAAACTTCGAAAAACTCAAAAAAGTAATGAAATAACTCGAAAACCTCAAAAACAGCGGAGAGTAGTTGAGAACCCAGCACAACACATACGCAAGTTGAGAAACTTCGAAAAACTCAAAAAAGAAATGACATAACTCGAAAACCTCTAAAACAGCGAAGAGTAGTTGAGAACCCAGCACAACACATACGCAACATGAGAAACTTCGAAAAACTCAAATAAGTAATGACATAACTCGAAAACCTCTAAAACAGCGGAGAGTAGTTGAGAACCCAGCACAATCCATATGCACCAGGAGAAACTTCGAAAAACTCAAAAAAGTAATGAAATAACTCAAAAACCTCTGAAACAGCGCAGAGTAGTTTACAACCCATCACAACATATATCCACCAGAACAAACTTCGAAAAACTCAAAAAAGTAAAAAAATATCTCAAAATCTTCTGAAACAGCGGAGAATAGTTTAGTGCCAAGCACAACCCATATGCACTAGGTGAAAGTTCGAAAACCTCAAAAAAGTATAGAAATAACTCGAAATCTTCTAAAACAGCGTAGCGTAGTGTAGAACCCAAAACAACACATATACACCAGGAGAAACTTCGAAAAACTCAAAAAAGTAATGAAATAACTCGAAAACCTCTAAAACAGCGGACAGTCGTTGAGAACCTAGCACAACACATCCGCAAAATGAGAAACTTCGAAAAACTCAAAAAAGTAATGAAATAACTCGAAAACCTCAAAAACAGCGGGGAGTAGTTGAGAACCCAGCACAACACATACGCAACTTGAGAAACTTCGAAAAACTCAAAAAAGTAATGACATAACTCGAAAACCTCTAAAACAGCGAAGAGTAGTTGAGAACCCAGCACAACACATACGCAACATGAGAAACTTCGAAAACTCAAAAAAGTAATGAAGTAACTCAAAAACCTCTGAAACAGAGCAGAGTAGTTTAGAACCCAGCACAACACATAGGCACCAGGAGAAACTTCTAAAAACTCAAAAAAGTAAACAAACAACTCAAATTCTTCTGAAACTGCGGAGAGTAGTGTAGTTAAGCAGCACAACACATACGCAACATGAGAACCTTCGAAAAACTCAATTAAGTAATGACATAACTCGAAAACCTCTAAAACAGCGGAGAGTAGTTGAGAACCCAGCACAATCCATATGCACCAGGAGAAACTTCGAAAAACTCAAAACAGTAATGGAATAACTCAAAAACCTCTGAAACAGCGCAGAGTAGTTTACAACCCAGCACAACATATAGCCACCAGAACAAACTACGAAAAACTCAAAAAAGTAAAAAAATATCTCAAAATCTTCTGAAACAGCGGAGAGTAGTTTAGTGCCAAGCACAACCCATATGCACGAGGAGAAAGTTCGAAAACCTCAAAAAAGTATAGAAATAACTCGAAATCTTCTGAGTCAGCGTAGAGTAGTGTAGAACCCAGCACAACACATATACACCAGGAGAAACTTCGAAAAACTCAAATAAGTAATGACATAACTCGAAAACCTCTAAAACAGCGGAGAGTAGTTGAGAACCCAGCACAATCCATATGCACCAGGAGAAACTTCGAAAAACTCAAAAAAGTAATGACATAACTCAAAAACCTCTGAAACAGCGCAGAGTAGTTTACAACCCATCACAACATATATCCACCAGAACAAACTTCGAAAAACTCAAAAAAGTAAAAAAATATCTCAAAATCTTCTGAACCAGCGGAGAATAGTTTAGTGCCAAGCACAACCCATATGCACTAGGTGAAAGTTCGAAAACCTCAAAAAAGTATAGAAATAACTCGAAATCTTCTGAAACAGCGTAGCGTAGTGTAGAACCCAAAACAACACATATACACCAGGAGAAACTTCGAAAAACTCAAAAAAGTAATGAAATAACTCGAAAACCTCTAAAACAGCGGACAGTCGTTGAGAACCTAGCACAACACATCCGCAAAATGAGAAACTTCGAAAAACTCAAAAAAGTAATGAAATAACTCGAAAACCTCAAAAACAGCGGGGAGTAGTTGAGAACCCAGCACAACACATACGCAACTTGAGAAACTTCGAAAAACTCAAAAAAGTAATGACATAACTCGAAAACCTCTAAAACAGCGAAGAGTAGTTGAGAACCCAGCACAACACATACGCAACTTGAGAAACTTCGAAAAAGTAATGACATAACTCGAAAACCTCTAAAACAGCGAAGAGTAGTTGAGAACCTAGCACAACACATACGCAACATGAGAAACTTCGAAAAACTCAAAAAAGTAATGAAGTAACTCAAAAACCTCTGAAACAGAGCAGAGTAGTTTAGAACCCAGCACAACACATAGGCACCAGGAGAAACTTCTAAAAACTCAAAAAAGTAAAAAAAAACTCAAATTCTTCTGAAACTGCGGAGAGTAGTGTAGTTAAGCAGCACAACACATACGCAACATGAGAACCTTCGAAAAACTCAAATAAGTAATGACATAACTCGAAAACCTCTAAAACAGCGGAGAGTAGTTGAGAACCCAGCACAATCCATATGCACCAGGAGAAACTTCGAAAAACTCAAAAAAGTAATGGAATAACTCAAAAACCTCTGAAACAGCGCAGAGTAGTTTACAACCCAGCACAACATATAGCCACCAGAGCAAACTTCGAAAAACTCAAAAAAGTAAAAAAATATCTCAAAATCTTCTGAAACAGCGGAGAGTAGTTTAGTGCCAAGCACAACCCATATGCACTAGGTGAAAGTTCGAAAACCTCAAAAAAGTATAGAAATAACTCGAAATCTTCTGAAACAGCGTAGCGTAGTGTAGAACACAAAACAACACATATACACCAGGAGAAACTTCGAAAAACTCAAAAAAGTAATGAAATAACTCGAAAACCTCTAAAACAGCGGACAGTCGTTGAGAACCTAGCACAACACATCCGCAAAATGAGAAACTTCGAAAAACTCAAAAAAGTAATGAAATAACTCGAAAACCTCAAAAACAGCGGGGAGTAGTTGAGAACCCAGCACAACACATACGCAACTTGAGAAACTTCGAAAAACTCAAAAAAGTAATGACATAAATCGAAAACCTCTAAAACAGCGAAGAGTTGTTGAGAACCCAGCACAACACATACGCAACATGAGAAACTTCGAAAAACTCAAAAAAGTAATGAAGTAACTCAAAAACCTCTGAAACAGAGCAGAGTAGTTTAGAACCCAGCACAACACATAGGCACCAGGAGAAACTTCTAAAAACTCAAAAAAGTAAACAAACAACTCAAATTCTTCTGAAACTGCGGAGAGTAGTGTAGTTAAGCAGCACAACACATACGCAACATGAGAACCTTCGAAAAACTCAAATAAGTAATGACATAACTCGAAAACCTCTAAAACAGCGGAGAGTAGTTGAGAACCCAGCACAATCCATATGCACCAGGAGAAACTTCGAAAAAGTCAAAAAAGTAATGGAATAACTCAAAAACCTCTGAAACAGCGCAGAGTAGTTTACAACCCAGCACAACATATAGCCACCAGAACAAACTTCGAAAAACTCAAAAAAGTAAAAAAATATCTCAAAATCTTCTGAAACAGCGGAGAGTAGTTTAGTGCCAAGCACAACCCATATGCACGAGGAGAAAGTTCGAAAACCTCAAAAAAGTATAGAAATAACTCGAAATCTTCTGAGACAGCGTAGAGTAGTGTAGAACCCAGCACAACACATATACACCAGGAGAAACTTCGAAAAACTCAAAAAAGTAATGAAATAACTCGAAAACCTCTAAAACAGCGGACAGTCGTTGAGAACCTAGCACAACACATCCGCAAAATGAGAAACTTCGAAAAACTCAAAAAAGTAATGAAATAACTCGAAAACCTCAAAAACAGCGGAGAGTAGTTGAGAACCCAGCACAACACATACGCAACTTGAGAAACTTCGTAAAACTCAAAAAAGTAATGACATAACTCGAAAACCTCTAAAACAGCGAAGAGTAGTTGAGAACCCAGCACAACACATAGGCACCAGGAGAAACTTCTAAAAACTCAAAAAAGTAAAAAAAACAACTCAAATTCTTCTGAAACTGCGGAGAGTAGTGTAGTTAAGCAGCACAACACATACGCAACATGAGAACCTTCGAAAAACTCAAATAAGTAATGACATAACTCGAAAACCTCTAAAACAGCGGAGAGTAGTTGAGAACCCAGCACAATCCATATGCACCAGGAGAAACTTCGAAAAACTCAAAAAAGTAATGGAATAACTCAAAAACCTCTGAAACAGCGCAGAGTAGTTTACAACCCAGCACAACAAATATCCACCAGAACAAACTTCGAAAAACTCAAAAAAGTAAAAAAATATCTCAAAATCTTCTGAAACAGCGGAGAGCAGTTTAGTGCCAAGCACAACCCATATGCACTAGGAGAAAGTTCGAAAACATCAAAAAAGTATAGAAATAACTCGAAATCTTCTGAGACAGCGTAGAGTAGTGTAGAACCCAGCACAACACATATACACCAGGAGAAACTTCGACAAACTCAAAAAAGTAATGAAATAACTCGAAAACCTCAAAAACAGCGGGGAGTAGTTGAGAACCCAGCACAACACATACGCAACTTGAGAAACTTCGAAAAACTCAAAAAAGTAATGACATAACTCGAAAACCTCTAAAACAGCGAAGAGTAGTTGAGAACCCAGCACAACACATACGCAACATGAGAAACTTCGAAAAACTCAAAAAAGTAATGAAGTAACTCAAAAACCTCTGAAACAGAGCAGAGTAGTTTAGAACCCAGCACAACACATAGGCACCAGGAGAAACTTCTAAAAACTCAAAAAAGTAAACAAACAACTCAAATTCTTCTGAAACTGCGGAGAGTAGTGTAGTTAAGCAGCACAACACATACGCAACATGAGAACCTTCGAAAAACTCAATTAAGTAATGACATAACTCGAAAACCTCTAAAACAGCGGAGAGTAGTTGAGAACCCAGCACAATCCATATGCACCAGGAGAAACTTCGAAAAAGTCAAAAAAGTAATGGAATAACTCAAAAACCTCTGAAACAGCGCAGAGTAGTTTACAACCCAGCACAACATATAGCCACCAGAACAAACTTCGAAAAACTCAAAAAAGTAAAAAAATATCTCAAAATCTTCTGAAACAGCGGAGAGTAGTTTAGTGCCAAGCACAACCCATATGCACGAGGAGAAAGTTCGAAAACCTCAAAAAAGTATAGAAATAACTCGAAATCTTCTGAGACAGCGTAGAGTAGTGTAGAACCCAGCACAACACATATACACCAGGAGAAACTTCGAAAAACTCAAAAAAGTAATGAAATAACTCGAAAACCTCTAAAACAGCGGACAGTCGTTGAGAACCTAGCACAACACATCCGCAAAATGAGAAACTTCGAAAAACTCAAAAAAGTAATGAAATAACTCGAAAACCTCAAAAACAGCGGAGAGTAGTTGAGAACCCAGCACAACACATACGCAACTTGAGAAACTTCGAAAAACTCAAAAAAGTAATGACATAACTCGAAAACCTCTAAAACAGCGAAGAGTAGTTGAGAACCCAGCACAACACGTAGGCACCAGGAGAAACTTCTAAAAACTCAAAAAAGTAAAAAAAACAACTCAAATTCTTCTGAAACTGCGGAGAGTAGTGTAGTTAAGCAGCACAACACATACGCAACATGAGAACCTTCGAAAAACTCAAATAAGTAATGACATAACTCGAAAACCTCTAAAACAGCGGAGAGTAGTTGAGAACCCAGCACAATCCATATGCACCAGGAGAAACTTCGAAAAACTCAAAAAAGTAATGGAATAACTCAAAAACCTCTGAAACAGCGCAGAGTAGTTTACAACCCAGCACAACAAATATCCACCAGAACAAACTTCGAAAAACTCAAAAAAGTAAAAAAATATCTCAAAATCTTCTGAAACAGCGGAGAGCAGTTTAGTGCCAAGCACAACCCATATGCACTAGGAGAAAGTTCGAAAACATCAAAAAAGTATAGAAATAACTCGAAATCTTCTGAGACAGCGTAGAGTAGTGTAGAACCCAGCACAACACATATACACCAGGAGAAACTTCGACAAACTCAAAAAAGTAATGAAATAACTCGAAAACCTCTAAAACAGCGGACAGTCGTTGAGAACCTAGCACAACACATCCGCAAAATGAGAAACTTCGAAAAACTCAAAAAAGTAATGAAATAACTCGAAAACCTCAAAAACAGCGGAGAGTAGTTGAGAACCCAGCACAACACATACGCAACTTGAGAAACTTCGAAAAACTCAAAAAAGAAATGACATAACTCGAAAACCTCTAAAACAGCGAAGAGTAGTTGAGAACCCAGCACAACACATACGCAACATGAGAAACTTCGAAAAACTCAAATAAGTAATGACATAACTCGAAAACCTCTAAAACAGCGGAGAGTAGTTGAGAACCCAGCACAATCCATATGCACCAGGAGAAACTTCGAAAAACTCAAAAAAGTAATGAAATAACTCAAAAACCTCTGAAACAGCGCAGAGTAGTTTACAACCCATCACAACATATATCCACCAGAACAAACTTCGAAAAACTCAAAAAAGTAAAAAAATATCTCAAAATCTTCTGAAACAGCGGAGAATAGTTTAGTGCCAAGCACAACCCATATGCACTAGGTGAAAGTTCGAAAACCTCAAAAAAGTATAGAAATAACTCGAAATCTTCTGAAACAGCGTAGCCTAGTGTAGAACCCAAAACAACACATATACACCAGGAGAAACTTCGAAAAACTCAAAAAAGTAATGAAATAACTCGAAAACCTCAAAAACAGCGGGGAGTAGTTGAGAACCCAGCACAACACATACGCAACTTGAGAAACTTCGAAAAACTCAAAAAAGTAATGACATAACTCGAAAACCTCTAAAACAGCGAAGAGTAGTTGAGAACCCAGCACAACACATACGCAACTTGAGAAACTTCGATAAAGTAATGACATAACTCGAAAACCTCTAAAACAGCGAAGAGTAGTTGAGAACCTAGCACAACACATACGCAACATGAGAAACTTCGAAAAACTCAAAAAAGTAATGAAGTAACTCAAAAACCTCTGAAACAGAGCAGAGTAGTTTAGAACCCAGCACAACACATAGGCACCAGGAGAAACTTCTAAAAACTCAAAAAAGTAAAAAAAAACTCAAATTCTTCTGAAACTGCGGAGAGTAGTGTAGTTAAGCAGCACAACACATACGCAACATGAGAACCTTCGAAAAACTCAAATAAGTAATGACATAACTCGAAAACCTCTAAAACAGCGGAGAGTAGTTGAGAACCCAGCACAATCCATATGCACCAGGAGAAACTTCGAAAAACTCAAAAAAGTAATGGAATAACTCAAAAACCTCTGAAACAGCGCAGAGTAGTTTACAACCCAGCACAACATATAGCCACCAGAGCAAACTTCGAAAAACTCAAAAAAGTAAAAAAATATCTCAAAATCTTCTGAAACAGCGGAGAGTAGTTTAGTGCCCAGCACAACCCATATGCACTAGGTGAAAGTTCGAAAACCTCAAAAAAGTATAGAAATAACTCGAAATCTTCTGAAACAGCGTAGCGTAGTGTAGAACACAAAACAACACATATACACCAGGAGAAACTTCGAAAAACTCAAAAAAGTAATGAAATAACTCGAAAACCTCTAAAACAGCGGACAGTCGTTGAGAACCTAGCACAACACATCCGCAAAATGAGAAACTTCGAAAAACTCAAAAAAGTAATGAAATAACTCGAAAACCTCAAAAACAGCGGGGAGTAGTTGAGAACCCAGCACAACACATACGCAACTTGAGAAACTTCGAAAAACTCAAAAAAGTAATGACATAACTCGAAAACCTCTAAAACAGCGAAGAGTAGTTGAGAACCCAGCACAACACATACGCAACTTGAGAAACTTCGAAAAAGTAATGACATAACTCGAAAACCTCTAAAACAGCGAAGAGTAGTTGAGAACCTAGCACAACACATACGCAACATGAGAAACTTCGAAAAACTCAAAAAAGTAATGAAGTAACTCAAAAACCTCTGAAACAGAGCAGAGTAGTTTAGAACCCAGCACAACACTTAGGCACCAGGAGAAACTTCTAAAAACTCAAAAAAGTAAAAAAAAACTCAAATTCTTCTGAAACTGCGGAGAGTAGTGTAGTTAAGCAGCACAACACATACGCAACATGAGAACCTTCGAAAAACTCAAATAAGTAATGACATAACTCGAAAACCTCTAAAACAGCGGAGAGTAGTTGAGAACCCAGCACAATCCATATGCACCAGGAGGAACTTCGAAAAACTCAAAAAAGTAATGGAATAACTCAAAAACCTCTGAAACAGCGCAGAGTAGTTTACAACCCAGCACAACATATAGCCACCAGAACAAACTTCGAAAAACTCAAAAAAGTAATGAAGTAACTCAAAAACCTCTGAAACAGAGCAGAGTAGTTTAGAACCCAGCACAACACATAGGCACCAGGAGAAACTTCTAAAAACTCAAAAAAGTAAAAAAATATCTCAAAATCTTCTGAAACAGCGGAGAGTAGTTGAGAACCCAGCACAATCCATATGCACCAGGAGAAACTTCGAAAAACTCAAAAAAGTAATGGAATAACTCAAAAACCTCTGAAACAGCGCAGAGTAGTTTACAACCCAGCACAACATATAGCCACCAGAGCAAACTTCGAAAAACTCAAAAAAGTAAAAAAATATCTCAAAATCTTCTGAAACAGCGGAGAGTAGTTTAGTGCCAAGCACAACCCATATGCACTAGGTGAAAGTTCGAAAACCTCAAAAAAGTATAGAAATAACTCGAAATCTTCTGAAACAGCGTAGCGTAGTGTAGAACACAAAACAACACATATACACCAGGAGAAACTTCGAAAAACTCAAATAAGTAATGAAATAACTCGAAAACCTCTAAAACAGCGGACAGTCGTTGAGAACCTAGCACAACACATCCGCAAAATGAGAAACTTCGAAAAACTCAAAAAAAGTAATGAAATAACTCGAAAACCTCAAAAACAGCGGGGAGTAGTTGAGAACCCAGCACAACACATACGCAACTTGAGAAACTTCGAAAAACTCAAAAAAGTAATGACATAAATCGAAAACCTCTAAAACAGCGAAGAGTTGTTGAGAACCCAGCACAACACATACGCAACATGAGAAACTTCGAAAAACTCAAAAAAGTAATGAAGTAACTCAAAAACCTCTGAAACAGAGCAGAGTAGTTTAGAACCCAGCACAACACATAGGCACCAGGAGAAACTTCTAAAAACTCAAAAAAGTAAACAAACAACTCAAATTCTTCTGAAACTGCGGAGAGTAGTGTAGTTAAGCAGCACAACACATACGCAACATGAGAACCTTCGAAAAACTCAAATAAGTAATGACATAACTCGAAAACCTCTAAAACAGCGGAGAGTAGTTGAGAACCCAGCACAATCCATATGCACCAGGAGAAACTTCGAAAAAGTCAAAAAAGTAATGGAATAACTCAAAAACCTCTGAAACAGCGCAGAGTAGTTTACAACCCAGCACAACATATAGCCACCAGAACAAACTTCGAAAAACTCAAAAAAGTAAAAAAATATCTCAAAATCTTCTGAAACAGCGGAGAGTAGTTTAGTGCCAAGCACAACCCATATGCACGAGGAGAAAGTTCGAAAACCTCAAAAAAGTATAGAAATAACTCGAAATCTTCTGAGACAGCGTAGAGTAGTGTAGAACCCAGCACAACACATATACACCAGGAGAAACTTCGAAAAACTCAAAAAAGTAATGAAATAACTCGAAAACCTCTAAAACAGCGGACAGTCGTTGAGAACCTAGCACAACACATCCGCAAAATGAGAAACTTCGAAAAACTCAAAAAAGTAATGAAATAACTCGAAAACCTCAAAAACAGCGGAGAGTAGTTGAGAACCCAGCACAACACATACGCAACTTGAGAAACTTCGAAAAACTCAAAAAAGTAATGACATAACTCGAAAACCTCTAAAACAGCGAAGAGTAGGTGAGAACCCAGCACAACACATAGGCACCAGGAGAAACTTCTAAAAACTCAAAAAAGTAAAAAAAACAACTCAAATTCTTCTGAAACTGCGGAGAGTAGTGTAGTTAAGCAGCACAACACATCCGCAAAATGAGAAACTTCGAAAAACTCAAAAAAGTAATGAAATAACTCGAAAACCTCAAAAACAGCGGAGAGTAGTTGAGAACCCAGCACAACACATACGCAAGTTGAGAAACTTCGAAAAACTCAAAAAAGAAATGACATAACTCGAAAACCTCTAAAACAGCGAAGAGTAGTTGAGAACCCAGCACAACACATACGCAACATGAGAAACTTCGAAAAACTCAAATGAGTAATGACATAACTCGAAAACCTCTAAAACAGCGGAGAGTAGTTGAGAACCCAGCACAATCCATATGCACCAGGAGAAACTTCGAAAAACTCAAAAAAGTAATGAAATAACTCAAAAACCTCTGAAACAGCGCAGAGTAGTTTACAACCCATCACAACATATATCCACCAGAACAAACTTCGAAAAACTCAAAAAAGTAAAAAAATATCTCAAAATCTTCTGAAACAGCGGAGAATAGTTTAGTGCCAAGCACAACCCATATGCACTAGGTGAAAGTTCGAAAACCTCAAAAAAGTATAGAAATAACTCGAAATCTTCTAAAACAGCGTAGCGTAGTGTAGAACCCAAAACAACACATATACACCAGGAGAAACTTCGAAAAACTAAAAAAAGTAATGAAATAACTCGAAAACCTCTAAAACAGCGGACAGTCGTTGAGAACCTAGCACAACACATCCGCAAAATGAGAAACTTCGAAAAACTCAAAAAAGTAATGAAATAACTCGAAAACCTCAAAAACAGCGGGGAGTAGTTGAGAACCCAGCACAACACATACGCAACTTGAGAAACTTCGAAAAACTCAAAAAAGTAATGACATAACTCGAAAACCTCTAAAACAGCGAAGAGTAGTTGAGAACCCAGCACAACACATACGCAACATGAGAAACTTCGAAAAACTCAAAAAAGTAATGAAGTAACTCAAATTCTTCTGAAACTGCGGAGAGTAGTGTAGTTAAGCAGCACAACACATACGCAACATGAGAACCTTCGAAAAACTCAATTAAGTAATGACATAACTCGAAAACCTCTAAAACAGCGGAGAGTAGTTGAGAACCCAGCACAATCCATATGCACCAGGAGAAACTTCGAAAAACTCAAAACAGTAATGGAATAACTCAAAAACCTCTGAAACAGCGCAGAGTAGTTTACAACCCAGCACAACATATAGCCACCAGAACAAACTACGAAAAACTCAAAAAAGTAAAAAAATATCTCAAAATCTTCTGAAACAGCGGAGAGTAGTTTAGTGCCAAGCACAACCCATATGCACGAGGAGAAAGTTCGAAAACCTCAAAAAAGTATAGAAATAACTCGAAATCTTCTGAGTCAGCGTAGAGTAGTGTAGAACCCAGCACAACACATATACACCAGGAGAAACTTCGAAAAACTCAAATAAGTAATGACATAACTCGAAAACCTCTAAAACAGCGGAGAGTAGTTGAGAACCCAGCACAATCCATATGCACCAGGAGAAACTTCGAAAAACTCAAAAAAAGTAATGAAATAACTCAAAAACCTCTGAAACAGCGCAGAGTAGTTTACAACCCATCACAACATATATCCACCAGAACAAACTTCGAAAAACTCAAAAAAGTAAAAAAATATCTCAAAATCTTCTGAAACAGCGGAGAATAGTTTAGTGCCAAGCACAACCCATATGCACTAGGTGAAAGTTCGAAAACCTCAAAAAAGTATAGAAATAACTCGAAATCTTCTGAAACAGCGTAGCGTAGTGTAGAACCCAAAACAACACATATACACCAGGAGAAACTTCGAAAAACTCAAAAAAGTAATGAAATAACTCGAAAACCTCTAAAACAGCGGACAGTCGTTGAGAACCTAGCACAACACATCCGCAAAATGAGAAACTTCGAAAAACTCAAAAAAGTAATGAAATAACTCGAAAACCTCAAAAACAGCGGGGAGTAGTTGAGAACCCAGCACAACACATACGCAACTTGAGAAACTTCGAAAAACTCAAAAAAGTAATGACATAACTCGAAAACCTCTAAAACAGCGAAGAGTAGTTGAGAACCCAGCACAACACATACGCAACTTGAGAAACTTCGAAAAAGTAATGACATAACTCGAAAACCTCTAAAACAGCGAAGAGTAGTTGAGAACCTAGCACAACACATACGCAACATGAGAAACTTCGAAAAACTCAAAAAAGTAATGAAGTAACTAAAAACCTCTGAAACAGAGCAGAGTAGTTTAGAACCCAGCACAACACATAGGCACCAGGAGAAACTTCTAAAAACTCAAAAAAGTAAAAAAAAACTCAAATTCTTCTGAAACTGCGGAGAGTAGTGTAGTTAAGCAGCACAACACATACGCAACATGAGAACCTTCGAAAAACTCAAATAAGTAATGACATAACTCAAAAACCTCTAAAACAGCGGAGAGTAGTTGAGAACCCAGCACAATCCATATGCACCAGGAGAAACTTCGAAAAACTCAAAAAAGTAATGGAATAACTCAAAAACCTCTGAAACAGCGCAGAGTAGTTTACAACCCAGCACAACATATAGCCACCAGAGCAAACTTCGAAAAACTCAAAAAAGTAAAAAAATATCTCAAAATCTTCTGAAACAGCGGAGAGTAGTTTAGTGCCAAGCACAACCCATATGCACTAGGTGAAAGTTCGAAAACCTCAAAAAAGTATAGAAATAACTCGAAATCTTCTGAAACAGCGTAGCGTAGTGTAGAACACAAAACAACACATATACACCAGGAGAAACTTCGAAAAACTCAAAAAAGTAATGAAATAACTCGAAAACCTCTAAAACAGCGGACAGTCGTTGAGAACCTAGCACAACACATCCGCAAAATGAGAAACTTCGAAAAACTCAAAAAAGTAATGAAATAACTCGAAAACCTCAAAAACAGCGGGGAGTAGTTGAGAACCCAGCACAACACATACGCAACTTGAGAAACTTCGAAAAACTCAAAAAAGTAATGACATAAATCGAAAACCTCTAAAACAGCGAAGAGTTGTTGAGAACCCAGCACAACACATACGCAACATGAGAAACTTCGAAAAACTCAAAAAAGTAATGAAATAACTCAAAAACCTCTGAAACAGAGCAGAGTAGTTTAGAACCCAGCACAACACATAGGCACCAGGAGAAACTTCTAAAAACTCAAAAAAGTAAACAAACAACTCAAATTCTTCTGAAACTGCGGAGAGTAGTGTAGTTAAGCAGCACAACACATACGCAACATGAGAACCTTCGAAAAACTCAAATAAGTAATGACATAACTCGAAAACCTCTAAAACAGCGGAGAGTAGTTGAGAACCCAGCACAATCCATATGCACCAGGAGAAACTTCGAAAAAGTCAAAAAAGTAATGGAATAACTCAAAAACCTCTGAAACAGCGCAGAGTAGTTTACAACCCAGCACAACATATAGCCAGCAGAACAAACTTCGAAAAACTCAAAAAAGTAAAAAAATATCTCAAAATCTTCTGAAACAGCGGAGAGTAGTTTAGTGCCAAGCACAACCCATATGCACGAGGAGAAAGTTCGAAAACCTCAAAAAAGTATAGAAATAACTCGAAATCTTCTGAGACAGCGTAGAGTAGTGTAGAACCCAGCACAACACATATACACCAGGGGAAACTTCGAAAAACTCAAAAAAGTAATGAAATAACTCGAAAACCTCTAAAACAGCGGACAGTCGTTGAGAACCTAGCACAACACATCCGCAAAATGAGAAACTTCGAAAAACTCAAAAAAGTAATGAAATAACTCGAAAACCTCAAAAACAGCGGGGAGTAGTTGAGAACCCAGCACAACACATACGCAACTTGAGAAACTTCGAAAAACTCAAAAAAGTAATGACATAACTCGAAAACCTCTAAAACAGCGAAGAGTAGTTGAGAACCCAGCACAACACATACGCAACATGAGAAACTTCGAAAAACTCAAAAAAGTAATGAAGTAACTCAAAAACCTCTGAAACAGAGCAGAGTAGTTTAGAACCCAGCACAACACATAGGCACCAGGAGAAACTTCTAAAAACTCAAAAAAGTAAACAAACAACTCAAATTCTTCTGAAACTGCGGAGAGTAGTGTAGTTAAGCAGCACAACACATACGCAACATGAGAACCTTCGAAAAACTCAATTAAGTAATGACATAACTCGAAAACCTCTAAAACAGCGGAGAGTAGTTGAGAACACAGCACAATCCATATGCACCAGGAGAAACTTCGAAAAACTCAAAACAGTAATGGAATAACTCAAAAACCTCTGAAACAGCGCAGAGTAGTTTACAACCCAGCACAACATATAGCCACCAGAACAAACTACGAAAAACTCAAAAAAGTAAAAAAATATCTCAAAATCTTCTGAAACAGCGGAGAGTAGTTTAGTGCCAAGCACAACCCATATGCACGAGGAGAAAGTTCGAAAACCTCAAAAAAGTATAGAAATAACTCGAAATCTTCTGAGTCAGCGTAGAGTAGTGTAGAACCCAGCACAACACATATACACCAGGAGAAACTTCGAAAAACTCAAATAAGTAATGACATAACTCGAAAACCTCTAAAACAGCGGAGAGTAGTTGAGAACCCAGCACAATCCATATGCACCAGGAGAAACTTCGAAAAACTCAAAAAAGTAATGAAATAACTCAAAAACCTCTGAAACAGCGCAGAGTAGTTTACAACCCATCACAACATATATCCACCAGAACAAACTTCGAAAAACTCAAAAAAGTAAAAAAATATCTCAAAATCTTCTGAAACAGCGGAGAATAGTTTAGTGCCAAGCACAACCCATATGCACTAGGTGAAAGTTCGAAAACCTCAAAAAAGTATAGAAATAACTCGAAATCTTCTGAAACAGCGTAGCGTAGTGTAGAACCCAAAACAACACATATACACCAGGAGAAACTTCGAAAAACTCAAAAAAGTAATGAAATAACTCGAAAACCTCTAAAACAGCGGACAGTCGTTGAGAACCTAGCACAACACATCCGCAAAATGAGAAACTTCGAAAAACTCAAAAAAGTAATGAAATAACTCGAAAACCTCAAAAACAGCGGGGAGTAGTTGAGAACCCAGCACAACACATACGCAACTTGAGAAACTTCGAAAAACTCAAAAAAGTAATGACATAACTCGAAAACCTCTAAAACAGCGAAGAGTAGTTGAGAACCCAGCACAACACATACGCAACTTGAGAAACTTCGAAAAAGTAATGACATAACTCGAAAACCTCTAAAACAGCGAAGAGTAGTTGAGAACCTAGCACAACACATACGCAACATGAGAAACTTCGAAAAACTCAAAAAAGTAATGAAGTAACTCAAAAACCTCTGAAACAGAGCAGAGTAGTTTAGAACCCAGCACAACACATAGGCACCAGGAGAAACTTCTAAAAACTCAAAAAAGTAAAAAAAAACTCAAATTCTTCTGAAACTGCGGAGAGTAGTGTAGTTAAGCAGCACAACACATACGCAACATGAGAACCTTCGAAAAACTCAAATAAGTAATGACATAACTCAAAAACCTCTAAAACAGCGGAGAGTAGTTGAGAACCCAGCACAATCCATATGCACCAGGAGAAACTTCGAAAAACTCAAAAAAGTAATGGAATAACTCAAAAACCTCTGAAACAGCGCAGAGTAGTTTACAACCCAGCACAACATATAGCCACCAGAGCAAACTTCGAAAAACTCAAAAAAGTAAAAAAATATCTCAAAATCTTCTGAAACAGCGGAGAGTAGTTTAGTGCCAAGCACAACCCATATGCACTAGGTGAAAGTTCGAAAACCTCAAAAAAGTATAGAAATAACTCGAAATCTTCTGAAACAGCGTAGCGTAGTGTAGAACACAAAACAACACATATACACCAGGAGAAACTTCGAAAAACTCAAAAAAGTAATGAAATAACTCGAAAACCTCTAAAACAGCGGACAGTCGTTGAGAACCTAGCACAACACATCCGCAAAATGAGAAACTTCGAAAAACTCAAAAAAGTAATGAAATAACTCGAAAACCTCAAAAACAGCGGGGAGTAGTTGAGAACCCAGCACAACACATACGCAACTTGAGAAACTTCGAAAAACTCAAAAAAGTAATGACATAAATCGAAAACCTCTAAAACAGCGAAGAGTTGTTGAGAACCCAGCACAACACATACGCAACATGAGAAACTTCGAAAAACTCAAAAAAGTAATGAAGTAACTCAAAAACCTCTGAAACAGAGCAGAGTAGTTTAGAACCCAGCACAACACATAGGCACCAGGAGAAACTTCTAAAAACTCAAAAAAGTAAACAAACAACTCAAATTCTTCTGAAACTGCGGAGAGTAGTGTAGTTAAGCAGCACAACACATACGCAACATGAGAACCTTCGAAAAACTCAAATAAGTAATGACATAACTCGAAAACCTCTAAAACAGCGGAGAGTAGTTGAGAACCCAGCACAATCCATATGCACCAGGAGAAACTTCGAAAAAGTCAAAAAAGTAATGGAATAACTCAAAAACCTCTGAAACAGCGCAGAGTAGTTTACAACCCAGCACAACATATAGCCACCAGAACAAACTTCGAAAAACTCAAAAAAGTAAAAAAATATCTCAAAATCTTCTGAAACAGCGGAGAGTAGTTTAGTGCCAAGCACAACCCATATGCACGAGGAGAAAGTTCGAAAACCTCAAAAAAGTATAGAAATAACTCGAAATCTTCTGAGACAGCGTAGAGTAGTGTAGAACCCAGCACAACACATATACACCAGGAGAAACTTCGAAAAACTCAAAAAAGTAATGAAATAACTCGAAAACCTCTAAAACAGCGGACAGTCGTTGAGAACCTAGCACAACACATCCGCAAAATGAGAAACTTCGAAAAACTCAAAAAAGTAATGAAATAACTCGAAAACCTCAAAAACAGCGGAGAGTAGTTGAGAACCCAGCACAACACATACGCAACTTGAGAAACTTCGAAAAACTCAAAAAAGTAATGACATAACTCGAAAACCTCTAAAACAGCGAAGAGTAGTTGAGAACCCAGCACAACACATAGGCACCAGGAGAAACTTCTAAAAACTCAAAAAAGTAAAAAAAACAACTCAAATTCTTCTGAAACTGCGGAGAGTAGTGTAGTTAAGCAGCACAACACATACGCAACATGAGAACCTTCGGAAAACTCAAATAAGTAATGACATAACTCGAAAACCTCTAAAACAGCGGAGAGTAGTTGAGAACCTAGCACAACACATACGCAAAATGAGAAACTTCGAAAAACTCAAAAAAGTAAAAAAATATCTCAAAATCTTCTGAAACAGCGGAGAATAGTTTAGTGCCAAGCACAACCCATATGCACTAGGTGAAAGTTCGAAAACCTCAAAAAAGTATAGAAATAACTCGAAATCTTCTGAAACAGCGTAGCGTAGTGTAGAACACAAAACAACACATATACACCAGGAGAAACTTCGAAAAACTCAAAAAAGTAATGAAATAACTCGAAAACCTCTAAAACAGCGGACAGTCGTTGAGAACCTAGCACAACACATCCGCAAAATGAGAAACTTCGAAAAACTCAAAAAAGTAATGAAATAACTCGAAAACCTCAAAAACAGCGGGGAGTAGTTGAGAACCCAGCACAACACATACGCAACTTGAGAAACTTCGAAAAACTCAAAAAAGTAATGACATAAATCGAAAACCTCTAAAACAGCGAAGAGTTGTTGAGAACCCAGCACAACACATACGCAACATGAGAAACTTCGAAAAACTCAAAAAAGTAATGAAGTAACTCAAAAACCTCTGAAACAGAGCAGAGTAGTTTAGAACCCAGCACAACACATAGGCACCAGGAGAAACTTCTAAAAACTCAAAAAAGTAAACAAACAACTCAAATTCTTCTGAAACTGCGGAGAGTAGTGTAGTTAAGCAGCACAACACATACGCAACATGAGAACCTTCGAAAAACTCAAATAAGTAATGACATAACTCGAAAACCTCTAAAACAGCGGAGAGTAGTTGAGAACCCAGCACAATCCATATGCACCAGGAGAAACTTCGAAAAAGTCAAAAAAGTAATGGAATAACTCAAAAACCTCTGAAACAGCGCAGAGTAGTTTACAACCCAGCACAACATATAGCCACCAGAACAAACTTCGAAAAACTCAAAAAAGTAAAAAAATATCTCAAAATCTTCTGAAACAGCGGAGAGTAGTTTAGTGCCAAGCACAACCCATATGCACGAGGAGAAAGTTCGAAAACCTCAAAAAAGTATAGAAATAACTCGAAATCTTCTGAGACAGCGTAGAGTAGTGTAGAACCCAGCACAACACATATACACCAGGAGAAACTTCGAAAAACTCAAAAAAGTAATGAAATAACTCGAAAACCTCTAAAACAGCGGACAGTCGTTGAGAACCTAGCACAACACATCCGCAAAATGAGAAACTTCGAAAAACTCAAAAAAGTAATGAAATAACTCGAAAACCTCAAAAACAGCGGAGAGTAGTTGAGAACCCAGCACAACACATACGCAACTTGAGAAACTTCGAAAAACTCAAAAAAGTAATGACATAACTCGAAAACCTCTAAAACAGCGAAGAGTAGTTGAGAACCCAGCACAACACATAGGCACCAGGAGAAACTTCTAAAAACTCAAAAAAGTAAAAAAAACAACTCAAATTCTTCTGAAACTGCGGAGAGTAGTGTAGTTAAGCAGCACAACACATACGCAACATGAGAACCTTCGAAAAACTCAAATAAGTAATGACATAACTCGAAAACCTCTAAAACAGCGGAGAGTAGTTGAGAACCCAGCACAATCCATATGCACCAGGAGAAACTTCGAAAAACTCAAAAAAGTAATGGAATAACTCAAAACCTCTGAAACAGCGCAGAGTAGTTTACAACCCAGCACAACAAATATCCACCAGAACAAACTTCGAAAAACTCAAAAAAGTAAAAGAATATCTCAAAATCTTCTGAAACAGCGGAGAGCAGTTTAGTGCCAAGCACAACCCATATGCACTAGGAGAAAGTTCGAAAACATCAAAAAAGTATAGAAATAACTCGAAATCTTCTGAGACAGCGTAGAGTAGTGTAGAACCCAGCACAACACATATACACCAGGAGAAACTTCGACAAACTCAAAAAAGTAATGAAATAACTCGAAAACCTCAAAAACAGCGGGGAGTAGTTGAGAACCCAGCACAACACATACGCAACTTGAGAAACTTCGAAAAACTCAAAAAAGTAATGACATAACTCGAAAACCTCTAAAACAGCGAAGAGTAGTTGAGAACCCAGCACAACACATACGCAACATGAGAAACTTCGAAAAACTCAAAAAAGTAATGAAGTAACTCAAAAACCTCTGAAACAGAGCAGAGTAGTTTAGAACCCAGCACAACACATAGGCACCAGGAGAAACTTCTAAAAACTCAAAAAAGTAAACAAACAACTCAAATTCTTCTGAAACTGCGGAGAGTAGTGTAGTTAAGCAGCACAACACATACGCAACATGAGAACCTTCGAAAAACTCAATTAAGTAATGACATAACTCGAAAACCTCTAAAACAGCGGAGAGTAGTTGAGAACCCAGCACAATCCATATGCACCAGGAGAAACTTCGAAAAACTCAAAACAGTAATGGAATAACTCAAAAACCTCTGAAACAGCGCAGAGTAGTTTACAACCCAGCACAACATATAGCCACCAGAACAAACTACGAAAAACTCAAAAAAGTAAAAAAATATCTCAAAATCTTCTGAAACAGCGGAGAGTAGTTTAGTGCCAAGCACAACCCATATGCACGAGGAGAAAGTTCGAAAACCTCAAAAAAGTATAGAAATAACTCGAAATCTTCTGAGTCAGCGTAGAGTAGTGTAGAACCCAGCACAACACATATACACCAGGAGAAACTTCGAAAAACTCAAATAAGTAATGACATAACTCGAAAACCTCTAAAACAGCGGAGAGTAGTTGAGAACCCAGCACAATCCATATGCACCAGGAGAAACTTCGAAAAACTCAAAAAAGTAATGAAATAACTCAAAAACCTCTGAAACAGCGCAGAGTAGTTTACAACCCATCACAACATATATCCACCAGAACAAACTTCGAAAAACTCAAAAAAGTAAAAAAATATCTCAAAATCTTCTGAAACAGCGGAGAGTAGTTTAGTGCCAAGCACAACCCATATGCACGAGGAGAAAGTTCGAAAACCTCAAAAATGTATAGAAATAACTCGAAATCTTCTGAGACAGCGTAGAGTAGTGTAGAACCCAGCACAACGCATATACACCAGGAGAAACTTCGAAAAACTCAAAAAAGTAATGAAATAACTCGAAAACCTCTAAAACAGCGGACAGTCGTTGAGAACCTAGCACAACACATCCGCAAAATGAGAAACTTCGAAAAACTCAAAAAAGTAATGAAATAACTCGAAAACCTCAAAAACAGCGGAGAGTAGTTGAGAACCCAGCACAACACATACGCAACTTGAGAAACTTCGAAAAACTCAAAAAAGTAATGACATAACTCGAAAACCTCTAAAACAGCGAAGAGTAGTTGAGAACCCAGCACAACACATAGGCACCAGGAGAAACTTCTAAAAACTCAAAAAAGTAAAAAAAACAACTCAAATTCTTCTGAAACTGCGGAGAGTAGTGTAGTTAAGCAGCACAACACATACGCAACATGAGAACCTTCGAAAAACTCAAATAAGTAATGACATAACTCGAAAACCTCTAAAACAGCGGAGAGTAGTTGAGAACCCAGCACAATCCATATGCACCAGGAGAAACTTCGAAAAACTCAAAAAAGTAATGGAATAACTCAAAACCTCTGAAACAGCGCAGAGTAGTTTACAACCCAGCACAACAAATATCCACCAGAACAAACTTCGAAAAACTCAAAAAAGTAAAAGAATATCTCAAAATCTTCTGAAACAGCGGAGAGCAGTTTAGTGCCAAGCACAACCCATATGCACTAGGAGAAAGTTCGAAAACATCAAAAAAGTATAGAAATAACTCGAAATCTTCTGAGACAGCGTAGAGTAGTGTAGAACCCAGCACAACACATATACACCAGGAGAAACTTCGACAAACTCAAAAAAGTAATGAAATAACTCGAAAACCTCAAAAACAGCGGGGAGTAGTTGAGAACCCAGCACAACACATACGCAACTTGAGAAACTTCGAAAAACTCAAAAAAGTAATGACATAACTCGAAAACCTCTAAAACAGCGAAGAGTAGTTGAGAACCCAGCACAACACATACGCAACATGAGAAACTTCGAAAAACTCAAAAAAGTAATGAAGTAACTCAAAAACCTCTGAAACAGAGCAGAGTAGTTTAGAACCCAGCACAACACATAGGCACCAGGAGAAACTTCTAAAAACTCAAAAAAGTAAACAAACAACTCAAATTCTTCTGAAACTGCGGAGAGTAGTGTAGGTAAGCAGCACAACACATACGCAACATGAGAACCTTCGAAAAACTCAATTAAGTAATGACATAACTCGAAAACCTCTAAAACAGCGGAGAGTAGTTGAGAACCCAGCACAATCCATATGCACCAGGAGAAACTTCGAAAAACTCAAAACAGTAATGGAATAACTCAAAAACCTCTGAAACAGCGCAGAGTAGTTTACAACCCAGCACAACATATAGCCACCAGAACAAACTACGAAAAACTCAAAAAAGTAAAAAAATATCTCAAAATCTTCTGAAACAGCGGAGAGTAGTTTAGTGCCAAGCACAACCCATATGCACGAGGAGAAAGTTCGAAAACCTCAAAAAAGTATAGAAATAACTCGAAATCTTCTGAGTCAGCGTAGAGTAGTGTAGAACCCAGCACAACACATATACACCAGGAGAAACTTCGAAAAACTCAAATAAGTAATGACATAACTCGAAAACCTCTAAAACAGCGGAGAGTAGTTGAGAACCCAGCACAATCCATATGCACCAGGAGAAACTTCGAAAAACTCAAAAAAGTAATGAAATAACTCAAAAACCTCTGAAACAGCGCAGAGTAGTTTACAACCCATCACAACATATATCCACCAGAACAAACTTCGAAAAACTCAAAAAAGTAAAAAAAATATCTCAAAATCTTCTGAAACAGCGGAGAATAGTTTAGTGCCAAGCACAACCCATATGCACTAGGTGAAAGTTCGAAAACCTCAAAAAAGTATAGAAATAACTCGAAATCTTCTGAAACAGCGTAGCGTAGTGTAGAACACAAAACAACACATATACACCAGGAGAAACTTCGAAAAACTCAAAAAAGTAATGAAATAACTCGAAAACCTCTAAAACAGCGGACAGTCGTTGAGAACCTAGCACAACACATCGGCAAAATGAGAAACTTCGAAAAACTCAAAAAAGTAATGAAATAACTCGAAAACCTCAAAAACAGCGGGGAGTAGTTGAGAACCCAGCACAACACATACGCAACTTGAGAAACTTCGAAAAACTCAAAAAAGTAATGACATAACTCGAAAACCTCTAAAACAGCGAAGAGTAGTTGAGAACCCAGCACAACACATACGCAACTTGAGAAACTTCGAAAAAGTAATGACATAACTCGAAAACCTCTAAAACAGCGAAGAGTAGTTGAGAACCTAGCACAACACATACGCAACATGAGAAACTTCGAAAAACTCAAAAAAGTAATGAAGTAACTCAAAAACCTCTGAAACAGAGCAGAGTAGTTTAGAACCCAGCACAACACATAGGCACCAGGAGAAACTTCTAAAAACTCAAAAAAGTAAAAAAAAACTCAAATTCTTCTGAAACTGCGGAGAGTAGTGTAGTTAAGCAGCACAACACATACGCAACATGAGAACCTTCGAAAAACTCAAATAAGTAATGACATAACTCGAAAACCTCTAAAACAGCGGAGAGTAGTTGAGAACCCAGCACAATCCATATGCACCAGGAGAAACTTCGAAAAACTCAAAAAAGTAATGGAATAACTCAAAAACCTCTGAAACAGCGCAGAGTAGTTTACAACCCAGCACAACATATAGCCACCAGAGCAAACTTCGAAAAACTCAAAAAAGTAAAAAAATATCTCAAAATCTTCTGAAACAGCGGAGAGTAGTTTAGTGCCAAGCACAACCCATATGCACTAGGTGAAAGTTCGAAAACCTCAAAAAAGTATAGAAATAACTCGAAATCTTCTGAAACAGCGTAGCGTAGTGTAGAACACAAAACAACACATATACACCAGGAGAAACTTCGAAAAACTCAAATAAGTAATGAAATAACTCGAAAACCTCTAAAACAGCGGACAGTCGTTGAGAACCTAGCACAACACATCCGCAAAATGAGAAACTTCGAAAAACTCAAAAAAGTAATGAAATAACTCGAAAACCTCAAAAACAGCGGGGAGTAGTTGAGAACCCAGCACAACACATACGCAACTTGAGAAACTTCGAAAAACTCAAAAAAGTAATGACATAAATCGAAAACCTCTAAAACAGCGAAGAGTTGTTGAGAACCCAGCACAACACATACGCAACATGAGAAACTTCGAAAAACTCAAAAAAGTAATGAAATAACTCAAAAACCTCTGAAACAGAGCAGAGTAGTTTAGAACCCAGCACAACACATAGGCACCAGGAGAAACTTCTAAAAACTCAAAAAAGTAAACAAACAACTCAAATTCTTCTGAAACTGCGGAGAGTAGTGTAGTTAAGCAGCACAACACATACGCAACATGAGAACCTTCGAAAAACTCAAATAAGTAATGACATAACTCGAAAACCTCTAAAACAGCGGAGAGTAGTTGAGAACCCAGCACAATCCATATGCACCAGGAGAAACTTCGAAAAAGTCAAAAAAGTAATGGAATAACTCAAAAACCTCTGAAACAGCGCAGAGTAGTTTACAACCCAGCACAACATATAGCCAGCAGAACAAACTTCGAAAAACTCAAAAAAGTAAAAAAATATCTCAAAATCTTCTGAAACAGCGGAGAGTAGTTTAGTGCCAAGCACAACCCATATGCACGAGGAGAAAGTTCGAAAACCTCAAAAAAGTATAGAAATAACTCGAAATCTTCTGAGACAGCGTAGAGTAGTGTAGAACCCAGCACAACACATATACACCAGGGGAAACTTCGAAAAACTCAAAAAAGTAATGAAATAACTCGAAAACCTCTAAAACAGCGGACAGTCGTTGAGAACCTAGCACAACACATCCGCAAAATGAGAAACTTCGAAAAACTCAAAAAAGTAATGAAATAACTCGAAAACCTCAAAAACAGCGGGGAGTAGTTGAGAACCCAGCACAACACATACGCAACTTGAGAAACTTCGAAAAACTCAAAAAAGTAATGACATAAATCGAAAACCTCTAAAACAGCGAAGAGTTGTTGAGAACCCAGCACAACACATACGCAACATGAGAAACTTCGAAAAACTCAAAAAAGTAATGAAATAACTCAAAAACCTCTGAAACAGAGCAGAGTAGTTTAGAACCCAGCACAACACATAGGCACCAGGAGAAACTTCTAAAAACTCAAAAAAGTAAACAAACAACTCAAATTCTTCTGAAACTGCGGAGAGTAGTGTAGTTAAGCAGCACAACACATACGCAACATGAGAACCTTCGAAAAACTCAAATAAGTAATGACATAACTCGAAAACCTCTAAAACAGCGGAGAGTAGTTGAGAACCCAGCACAATCCATATGCACCAGGAGAAACTTCGAAAAAGTCAAAAAAGTAATGGAATAACTCAAAAACCTCTGAAACAGCGCAGAGTAGTTTACAACCCAGCACAACATATAGCCAGCAGAACAAACTTCGAAAAACTCAAAAAAGTAAAAAAATATCTCAAAATCTTCTGAAACAGCGGAGAGTAGTTTAGTGCCAAGCACAACCCATATGCACGAGGAGAAAGTTCGAAAACCTCAAAAAAGTATAGAAATAACTCGAAATCTTCTGAGACAGCGTAGAGTAGTGTAGAACCCAGCACAACACATATACACCAGGGGAAACTTCGAAAAACTCAAAAAAGTAATGAAATAACTCGAAAACCTCTAAAACAGCGGACAGTCGTTGAGAACCTAGCACAACACATCCGCAAAATGAGAAACTTCGAAAAACTCAAAAAAGTAATGAAATAACTCGAAAACCTCAAAAACAGCGGGGAGTAGTTGAGAACCCAGCACAACACATACGCAACTTGAGAAACTTCGAAAAACTCAAAAAAGTAATGACATAACTCGAAAACCTCTAAAACAGCGAAGAGTAGTTGAGAACCCAGCACAACACATACGCAACATGAGAAACTTCGAAAAACTCAAAAAAGTAATGAAGTAACTCAAAAACCTCTGAAACAGAGCAGAGTAGTTTAGAACCCAGCACAACACATAGGCACCAGGAGAAACTTCTAAAAACTCAAAAAAGTAAACAAACAACTCAAATTCTTCTGAAACTGCGGAGAGTAGTGTAGTTAAGCAGCACAACACATACGCAACATGAGAACCTTCGAAAAACTCAATTAAGTAATGACATAACTCGAAAACCTCTAAAACAGCGGAGAGTAGTTGAGAACACAGCACAATCCATATGCACCAGGAGAAACTTCGAAAAACTCAAAACAGTAATGGAATAACTCAAAAACCTCTGAAACAGCGCAGAGTAGTTTACAACCCAGCACAACATATAGCCACCAGAACAAACTACGAAAAACTCAAAAAAGTAAAAAAATATCTCAAAATCTTCTGAAACAGCGGAGAGTAGTTTAGTGCCAAGCACAACCCATATGCACGAGGAGAAAGTTCGAAAACCTCAAAAAAGTATAGAAATAACTCGAAATCTTCTGAGTCAGCGTAGAGTAGTGTAGAACCCAGCACAACACATATACACCAGGAGAAACTTCGAAAAACTCAAATAAGTAATGACATAACTCGAAAACCTCTAAAACAGCGGAGAGTAGTTGAGAACCCAGCACAATCCATATGCACCAGGAGAAACTTCGAAAAACTCAAAAAAGTAATGAAATAACTCAAAAACCTCTGAAACAGCGCAGAGTAGTTTACAACCCATCACAACATATATCCACCAGAACAAACTTCGAAAAACTCAAAAAAGTAAAAAAATATCTCAAAATCTTCTGAAACAGCGGAGAATAGTTTAGTGCCAAGCACAACCCATATGCACTAGGTGAAAGTTCGAAAACCTCAAAAAAGTATAGAAATAACTCGAAATCTTCTGAAACAGCGTAGCGTAGTGTAGAACCCAAAACAACACATATACACCAGGAGAAACTTCGAAAAACTCAAAAAAGTAATGAAATAACTCGAAAACCTCTAAAACAGCGGACAGTCGTTGAGAACCTAGCACAACACATCCGCAAAATGAGAAACTTCGAAAAACTCAAAAAAGTAATGAAATAACTCGAAAACCTCAAAAACAGCGGGGAGTAGTTGAGAACCCAGCACAACACATACGCAACTTGAGAAACTTCGAAAAACTCAAAAAAGTAATGACATAACTCGAAAACCTCTAAAACAGCGAAGAGTAGTTGAGAACCCAGCACAACACATACGCAACTTGAGAAACTTCGAAAAAGTAATGACATAACTCGAAAACCTCTAAAACAGCGAAGAGTAGTTGAGAACCTAGCACAACACATACGCAACATGAGAAACTTCGAAAAACTCAAAAAAGTAATGAAGTAACTCAAAAACCTCTGAAACAGAGCAGAGTAGTTTAGAACCCAGCACAACACATAGGCACCAGGAGAAACTTCTAAAAACTCAAAAAAGTAAAAAAAAACTCAAATTCTTCTGAAACTGCGGAGAGTAGTGTAGTTAAGCAGCACAACACATACGCAACATGAGAACCTTCGAAAAACTCAAATAAGTAATGACATAACTCAAAAACCTCTAAAACAGCGGAGAGTAGTTGAGAACCCAGCACAATCCATATGCACCAGGAGAAACTTCGAAAAACTCAAAAAAGTAATGGAATAACTCAAAAACCTCTGAAACAGCGCAGAGTAGTTTACAACCCAGCACAACATATAGCCACCAGAGCAAACTTCGAAAAACTCAAAAAAGTAAAAAAATATCTCAAAATCTTCTGAAACAGCGGAGAGTAGTTTAGTGCCAAGCACAACCCATATGCACTAGGTGAAAGTTCGAAAACCTCAAAAAAGTATAGAAATAACTCGAAATCTTCTGAAACAGCGTAGCGTAGTGTAGAACACAAAACAACACATATACACCAGGAGAAACTTCGAAAAACTCAAAAAAGTAATGAAATAACTCGAAAACCTCTAAAACAGCGGACAGTCGTTGAGAACCTAGCACAACACATCCGCAAAATGAGAAACTTCGAAAAACTCAAAAAAGTAATGAAATAACTCGAAAACCTCAAAAACAGCGGGGAGTAGTTGAGAACCCAGCACAACACATACGCAACTTGAGAAACTTCGAAAAAGTCAAAAAAGTAATGGAATAACTCAAAAACCTCTGAAACAGCGCAGAGTAGTTTACAACCCAGCACAACATATAGCCACCAGAACAAACTTCGAAAAACTCAAAAAAGTAAAAAAATATCTCAAAATCTTCTGAAACAGCGGAGAGTAGTTTAGTGCCAAGCACAACCCATATGCACGAGGAGAAAGTTCGAAAACCTCAAAAAAGTATAGAAATAACTCGAAATCTTCTGAGACAGCGTAGAGTAGTGTAGAACCCAGCACAACACATATACACCAGGAGAAACTTCGAAAAACTCAAAAAAGTAATGAAATAACTCGAAAACCTCTAAAACAGCGGACAGTCGTTGAGAACCTAGCACAACACATCCGCAAAATGAGAAACTTCGAAAAACTCAAAAAAGTAATGAAATAACTCGAAAACCTCAAAAACAGCGGAGAGTAGTTGAGAACCCAGCACAACACATACGCAACTTGAGAAACTTCGAAAAACTCAAAAAAGTAATGACATAACTCGAAAACCTCTAAAACAGCGAAGAGTAGTTGAGAACCCAGCACAACACATAGGCACCAGGAGAAACTTCTAAAAACTCAAAAAAGTAAAAAAAACAACTCAAATTCTTCTGAAACTGCGGAGAGTAGTGTAGTTAAGCAGCACAACACATACGCAACATGAGAACCTTCGAAAAACTCAAATAAGTAATGACATAACTCGAAAACCTCTAAAACAGCGGAGAGTAGTTGAGAACCCAGCACAATCCATATGCACCAGGAGAAACTTCGAAAAACTCAAAAAAGTAATGGAATAACTCAAAACCTCTGAAACAGCGCAGAGTAGTTTACAACCCAGCACAACAAATATCCACCAGAACAAACTTCGAAAAACTCAAAAAAGTAAAAGAATATCTCAAAATCTTCTGAAACAGCGGAGAGCAGTTTAGTGCCAAGCACAACCCATATGCACTAGGAGAAAGTTCGAAAACATCAAAAAAGTATAGAAATAACTCGAAATCTTCTGAGACAGCGTAGAGTAGTGTAGAACCCAGCACAACACATATACACCAGGAGAAACTTCGACAAACTCAAAAAAGTAATGAAATAACTCGAAAACCTCAAAAACAGCGGGGAGTAGTTGAGAACCCAGCACAACACATACGCAACTTGAGAAACTTCGAAAAACTCAAAAAAGTAATGACATAACTCGAAAACCTCTAAAACAGCGAAGAGTAGTTGAGAACCCAGCACAACACATACGCAACATGAGAAACTTCGAAAAACTCAAAAAAGTAATGAAGTAACTCAAAAACCTCTGAAACAGAGCAGAGTAGTTTAGAACCCAGCACAACACATAGGCACCAGGAGAAACTTCTAAAAACTCAAAAAAGTAAACAAACAACTCAAATTCTTCTGAAACTGCGGAGAGTAGTGTAGTTAAGCAGCACAACACATACGCAACATGAGAACCTTCGAAAAACTCAATTAAGTAATGACATAACTCGAAAACCTCTAAAACAGCGGAGAGTAGTTGAGAACCCAGCACAATCCATATGCACCAGGAGAAACTTCGAAAAACTCAAAACAGTAATGGAATAACTCAAAAACCTCTGAAACAGCGCAGAGTAGTTTACAACCCAGCACAACATATAGCCACCAGAACAAACTACGAAAAACTCAAAAAAGTAAAAAAATATCTCAAAATCTTCTGAAACAGCGGAGAGTAGTTTAGTGCCAAGCACAACCCATATGCACGAGGAGAAAGTTCGAAAACCTCAAAAAAGTATAGAAATAACTCGAAATCTTCTGAGTCAGCGTAGAGTAGTGTAGAACCCAGCACAACACATATACACCAGGAGAAACTTCGAAAAACTCAAATAAGTAATGACATAACTCGAAAACCTCTAAAACAGCGGAGAGTAGTTGAGAACCCAGCACAATCCATATGCACCAGGAGAAACTTCGAAAAACTCAAAAAAGTAATGAAATAACTCAAAAACCTCTGAAACAGCGCAGAGTAGTTTACAACCCATCACAACATATATCCACCAGAACAAACTTCGAAAAACTCAAAAAAGTAAAAAAATATCTCAAAATCTTCTGAAACAGCGGAGAATAGTTTAGTGCCAAGCACAACCCATATGCACTAGGTGAAAGTTCGAAAACCTCAAAAAAGTATAGAAATAACTCGAAATCTTCTGAAACAGCGTAGCGTAGTGTAGAACACAAAACAACACATATACACCAGGAGAAACTTCGAAAAACTCAAAAAAGTAATGAAATAACTCGAAAACCTCTAAAACAGCGGACAGTCGTTGAGAACCTAGCACAACACATCCGCAAAATGAGAAACTTCGAAAAACTCAAAAAAGTAATGAAATAACTCGAAAACCTCAAAAACAGCGGGGAGTAGTTGAGAACCCAGCACAACACATACGCAACTTGAGAAACTTCGAAAAACTCAAAAAAGTAATGACATAACTCGAAAACCTCTAAAACAGCGAAGAGTAGTTGAGAACCCAGCACAACACATACGCAACTTGAGAAACTTCGAAAAAGTAATGACATAACTCGAAAACCTCTAAAACAGCGAAGAGTAGTTGAGAACCTAGCACAACACATACGCAACATGAGAAACTTCGAAAAACTCAAAAAAGTAATGAAGTAACTCAAAAACCTCTGAAACAGAGCAGAGTAGTTTAGAACCCAGCACAACACATAGGCACCAGGAGAAACTTCTAAAAACTCAAAAAAGTAAAAAAAAACTCAAATTCTTCTGAAACTGCGGAGAGTAGTGTAGTTAAGCAGCACAACACATACGCAACATGAGAACCTTCGAAAAACTCAAATAAGTAATGACATAACTCGAAAACCTCTAAAACAGCGGAGAGTAGTTGAGAACCCAGCACAATCCATATGCACCAGGAGAAACTTCGAAAAACTCAAAAAAGTAATGGAATAACTCAAAAACCTCTGAAACAGCGCAGAGTAGTTTACAACCCAGCACAACATATAGCCACCAGAGCAAACTTCGAAAAACTCAAAAAAGTAAAAAAATATCTCAAAATCTTCTGAAACAGCGGAGAGTAGTTTAGTGCCAAGCACAACCCATATGCACTAGGTGAAAGTTCGAAAACCTCAAAAAAGTATAGAAATAACTCGAAATCTTCTGAAACAGCGTAGCGTAGTGTAGAACACAAAACAACACATATACACCAGGAGAAACTTCGAAAAACTCAAAAAAGTAATGAAATAACTCGAAAACCTCAAAAACAGCGGGGAGTAGTTGAGAACCCAGCACAACACATACGCAACTTGAGAAACTTCGAAAAACTCAAAAAAGTAATGACATAAATCGAAAAACTCTAAAACAGCGAAGAGTTGTTGAGAACCCAGCACAACACATACGCAACATGAGAAACTTCGAAAAACTCAAAAAAGTAATGAAGTAACTCAAAAACCTCTGAAACAGAGCAGAGTAGTTTAGAACCCAGCACAACACATAGGCACCAGGAGAAACTTCTAAAAACTCAAAAAAGTAAACAAACAACTCAAATTCTTCTGAAACTGCGGAGAGTAGTGTAGTTAAGCAGCACAACACATACGCAACATGAGAACCTTCGAAAAACTCAAATAAGTAATGACATAACTCGAAAACCTCTAAAACAGCGGAGAGTAGTTGAGAACCCAGCACAATCCATATGCACCAGGAGAAACTTCGAAAAAGTCAAAAAAGTAATGGAATAACTCAAAAACCTCTGAAACAGCGCAGAGTAGTTTACAACCCAGCACAACATATAGCCACCAGAACAAACTTCGAAAAACTCAAAAAAGTAAAAAAATATCTCAAAATCTTCTGAAACAGCGGAGAGTAGTTTAGTGCCAAGCACAACCCATATGCACGAGGAGAAAGTTCGAAAACCTCAAAAAAGTATAGAAATAACTCGAAATCTTCTGAGACAGCGTAGAGTAGTGTAGAACCCAGCACAACACATATACACCAGGAGAAACTTCGAAAAACTCAAAAAAGTAATGAAATAACTCGAAAACCTCTAAAACAGCGGACAGTCGTTGAGAACCTAGCACAACACATCCGCAAAATGAGAAACTTCGAAAAACTCAAAAAAGTAATGAAATAACTCGAAAACCTCAAAAACAGCGGAGAGTAGTTGAGAACCCAGCACAACACATACGCAACTTGAGAAACTTCGAAAAACTCAAAAAAGTAATGACATAACTCGAAAACCTCTAAAACAGCGAAGAGTAGTTGAGAACCCAGCACAACACATAGGCACCAGGAGAAACTTCTAAAAACTCAAAAAAGTAAAAAAAACAACTCAAATTCTTCTGAAACTGCGGAGAGTAGTGTAGTTAAGCAGCACAACACATACGCAACATGAGAACCTTCGAAAAACTCAAATAAGTAATGACATAACTGGAAAACCTCTAAAACAGCGGAGAGTAGTGGAGAACCCAGCACAATCCATATGCACCAGGAGAAACTTCGAAAAACTCAAAAAAGTAATGGAATAACTCAAAAACCTCTGAAACAGCGCAGAGTAGTTTACAACCCAGCACAACAAATATCCACCAGAACAAACTTCGAAAAACTCAAAAAAGTAAAAAAATATCTCAAAATCTTCTGAAACAGCGGAGAGCAGTTTAGTGCCAAGCACAACCCATATGCACTAGGAGAAAGTTCGAAAACATCAAAAAAGTATAGAAATAACTCGAAATCTTCTGAGACAGCGTAGAGTAGTGTAGACCCAGCACAACACATATACACCAGGAGAAACTTCGACAAACTCAAAAAAGTAATGAAATAACTCGAAAACCTCTAAAACAGCGGACAGTCGTTGAGAACCTAGCACAACACATCCGCAAAATGAGAAACTTCGAAAAACTCAAAAAAGTAATGAAATAACTCTTAAACCTCAAAAACAGCGGAGAGTAGTTGAGAACCCAGCACAACACATACGCAACTTGAGAAACTTCGAAAAACTCAAAAAAGAAATGACATAACTCGAAAACCTCTAAAACAGCGAAGAGTATTTGAGAACCCAGCACAACACATACGCAACATGAGAAACTTCGAAAAACTCAAAAAAGTAATGAAATAACTCGAAAACCTCAAAAACAGCGGGGAGTAGTTGAGAACCCAGCACAACACATGCGCAACTTGAGAAACTTCGAAAAACTCAAAAAAGTAATGACATAACTCGAAAACCTCTAAAACAGCGAAGAGTAGTTGAGAACCCAGCACAACACATACGCAACATGAGAAACTTCGAAAAACTCAAAAAAGTAATGAAGTAACTCAAAAACCTCTGAAACAGAGCAGAGTAGTTTAGAACCCAGCACAACACATAGGCACCAGGTGAAACTTCTAAAAACTCAAAAAAGTAAAAAAAACAACTCAAATTCTTATGAAACTGCGGAGAGTAGTGTAGTTAAGCAGCACAACACATACGCAACATGAGAACCTTCGAAAAACTCAAATAAGTAATGACATAACTCGAAAACCTCTAAAACAGCGGAGAGTAGTTGAGAACCCAGCACAATCCATATGCACCAGGAGAAACTTCGAAAAACTCAAAAAAGTAATGACATAACTCGAAAACCTCTAAAACAGCGGAGAGTAGTTGAGAACCCAGCACAATCCATATGCACCAGGAGAAACTTCGAAAAACTCAAAAAAGTAATGGAATAACTCAAAAACCTCTGAAACAGCGCAGAGTACTTTACAACCCAGCACAACATATAGCCACCAGAACAAACTTCGAAAAACTCAAAAAAGTAAAAAAATATCTCAAAATCTTCTGAAACAGCGGAGAGTAGTTTAGTGCCAAGCACAACCCATATGCACTAGGTGAAAGTTCGAAAACCTCAAAAAAGTATAGAAATAACTCGAAATCTTCTGAGACAGCGTAGAGTAGTGTAGAACCCAGCACAACACATATACACCAGGAGAAACTTCGAAAAACTCAAAAAAGTAATGAAATAACTCGAAAACCTCTAAAACAGCGGACAGTCGTTGAGAACCTAGCACAACACATCCGCAAAATGAGAAACTTCGAAAAACTCAAAAAAGTAATGAAATAACTCGAAAACCTCATAAACAGCGGAGAGTAGTTGAGAACCCAGCACAACACATACGCAACATGAGAAACTTCGAAAAACTCAAAAAAGTAATGACATAACTCGAAAACCTCTAAAACAGCGAAGAGTAGTTGAGAACCCAGCACAACACATACGCAACTTGAGAAACTTCGAAAAACTCAAAAAAGTAATGAAGTAACTCGAAAACCTCTAAAACAGCGAAGAGTAGTTTAGAACCCAGCACAACACATAGGCACCAGGAGAAACTTCTAAAAACTCAAAAAAGTAAAAAAAACTCAAATTCTTCTGAAACTGCGGAGAGTAGTGTAGTTAAGCAGCACAACACATACGCAACATGCGAACCTTCGAAAAACTCAAATAAGTAATGACATAACTGGAAAACCTCTAAAACAGCGGAGAGTAGTGGAGAACCCAGCACAATCCATATGCACCAGGAGAAACTTCGAAAAACTCAAAAAAGTAATGGAATAACTCAAAAACCTCTGAAACAGCGCAGAGTAGTTTACAACCCAGCACAACAAATATCCACCAGAACAAACTTCGAAAAACTCAAAAAAGTAAAAAAATATCTCAAAATCTTCTGAAACAGCGGAGAGTAGTTTAGTGCCAAGCACAAGCCATATGCACTAGGAGAAAGTTCGAAAACATCAAAAAAGTATAGAAATAACTCGAAATCTTCTGAGACAGCGTAGAGTAGTGTAGAACCCAGCACAACACATATACACCAGGAGAAACTTCGACAAACTCAAAAAAGTAATGAAATAACTCGAAAACCTCTAAAACAGCGGACAGTCGTTGAGAACCTAGCACAACACATCCGCAAAATGAGAAACTTCGAAAAACTCAAAAAAGTAATGAAATAACTCGAAAACCTCAAAAACAGCGGAGAGTAGTTGAGAACCCAGCACAACACATACGCAACTTGAGAAACTTCGAAAAACTCAAAAAAGAAATAACATAACTCGAAAACCTCTAAAACAGCGAAGAGTAGTTGAGAACCCAGCACAACACATACGCAACATGAGAAACTTCGAAAAACTCAAATAAGTAATGACATAACTCGAAAACCTCTAAAACAGCGGAGAGTAGTTGAGAACCCAGCACAATCCATATGCACCAGGAGAAACTTCGAAAAACTCAAAAAAGTAATGAAATAACTCAAAAACCTCTGAAACAGCGCAGAGTAGTTTACAACCCATCACAACATATATCCACCAGAACAAACTTCGAAAAACTCAAAAAAGTAAAAAAATATCTCAAAATCTTCTGAAACAGCGGAGAATAGTTTAGTGCCAAGCACAACCCATATGCACTAGGTGAAAGTTCGAAAACCTCAAAAAAGTATAGAAATAACTCGAAATCTTCTAAAACAGCGTAGCGTAGTGTAGAACCCAAAACAACACATATACACCAGGAGAAACTTCGAAAAACTCAAAAAAGTAATGAAATAACTCGAAAACCTCTAAAACAGCGGACAGTCGTTGAGAACCTAGCACAACACATCCGCAAAATGAGAAACTTCGAAAAACTGAAAAAAGTAATGAAATAACTCGAAAACCTCAAAAACAGCGGGGAGTAGTTGAGAACCCAGCACAACACATACGCAACTTGAGAAACTTCGAAAAACTCAAAAAAGTAATGACATAACTCGAAAACCTCTAAAACAGCGAAGAGTAGTTGAGAACCCAGCACAACACATACGCAACATGAGAAACTTCGAAAAACTCAAAAAAGTAATGAAGTAACTCAAGAACCTCTGAAACAGAGCAGAGTAGTTTAGAACCCAGCACAACACATAGGCACCAGGAGAAACTTCTAAAAACTCAAAAAAGTAAACAAACAACTCAAATTCTTCTGAAACTGCGGAGAGTAGTGTAGTTAAGCAGCACAACACATACGCAACATGAGAACCTTCGAAAAACTCAATTAAGTAATGACATAACTCGAAAACCTCTAAAACAGCGGAGAGTTGTTGAGAACCCAGCACAATCCATATGCACCAGGAGAAACTTCGAAAAACTCAAAACAGTAATGGAATAACTCAAAAACCTCTGAAACAGCGCAGAGTAGTTTACAACCCAGCACAACATATAGCCACCAGAACAAACTACGAAAAACTCAAAAAAGTAAAAAAATATCTCAAAATCTTCTGAAACAGCGGAGAGTAGTTTAGTGCCAAGCACAACCCATATGCACGAGGAGAAAGTTCGAAAACCTCAAAAAAGTATAGAAATAACTCGAAATCTTCTGAGTCAGCGTAGAGTAGTGTAGAACCCAGCACAACACATATACACCAGGAGAAACTTCGAAAAACTCAAAAAAGTAATGAAATAACTCGAAAACCTCTAAAACAGCGGACAGTCGTTGAGAACCTAGCACAACACATCCGCAAAATGAGAAACTTCCAAAAACTCAAAAAAGTAATGAAATAACTCGAAAACCTCAAAAACAGCGGAGAGTAGTTGAGAACCCAGCACAACACATACGCAACTTGAGAAACTTCGAAAAACTCAAAAAAGTAATGACATAACTCGAAAACCTCTAAAACAGCGAAGAGTAGTTGAGAACCTAGCACAACACATACGCAACATGAGAAACTTCGAAAAACTCAAAAAAGTAATGAAGTAACTCAAAAACCTCTGAAACAGAGCAGAGTAGTTTAGTACCCAGCACAACACATAGGCACCAGGAGAAACTTCTAAAAACTCAAAAAAGTAAAAAAAACAACTCAAATTCTTCTGAAACTGCGGAGAGTAGTGTAGTTAAGCAGCACAACACATACGCAACATGAGAACCTTCGAAAAACTCAAATAAGTAATGACATAACTCGAAAACCTCTAAAACAGCGGAGAGTAGTTGAGAACCCAGCACAATCCATATGCACCAGGAGAAACTTCAAAAAACTCAAAAAAGTAAAAAAATATCTCAAAATCTTCTGAAACAGCGGAGAGTTGTTTAGTGCCAAGCACAACCCATATGCACTAGGAGAAAGTTCGAAAACCTCAAAAAAGTATAGAAATAACTCGAAATCTTCTGAAACAGCGTAGAGTAGTGTAGAACCCAGCACAACACATATACACCAGGAGAAACTTCGAAAAACTCAAAAAAGTAATGAAATAACTCGAAAACCTCTAAAACAGCGGACAGTCGTTGAGAACCTAGCACAACACATCCGCAAAATGAGAAACTTCGAAAAACTCAAAAAAGTAATGAAATAACTCGAAAACCTCAAAAACAGCGGAGAGTAGTTGAGAACCCAGCACAACACATACGCAACTTGAGAAACTTCAAAAAACTCAAAAAAGTAATGACATAACTCGAAAACCTCTAAAACAGCGAAGAGTAGTTGAGAACCCAGCACAACACATACGCAACATGAGAAACTTCGAAAAACTCAAAAAAGTAATGAAGTAACTCAAAAACCTCTGAAACAGAGCAGAGTAGTTTAGAACCCAGCACAACACATAGGCACCAGGAGAAACTTCTAAAAACTCAAAAAAGTAGAAAAAAACTCAAATTCGTCTGAAACTGCGGAGAGTAGTGTAGTTAAGCAGCACAACACATACGCAACATGAGAACCTTCGAAAAACTCAAATAAGTAATGACATAACTCGAAAACCTCTAAAACAGCGGAGAGTAGTTGAGAACCCAGCACAATCCATATGCACCAGGAGAAACTTCGAAAAACTCAAAAAAGTAATGGAATAACTCAAAAACCTCTGAAACAGCGCAGAGTAGTTTACAACCCAGCACAACATATAGCCACCAGAACAAACTTCGAAAAACTCAAAAAAGTAAAAAAATATCTCAAAATCTTCTGAAACAGCGGAGAGTAGTTTAGTGCCAAGCACAACCCATATGCACTAGGAGAAACTTCGAAAAACTCAAAAAAGTAATGAAGTAACTCAAAAACCTCTGAAACAGAGCAGAGTAGTTTAGAACCCAGCACAACACATAGGCACCAGGAGAAACTTCTAAAAACTCAAAAAAGTAAAAAAAACAACTCAAATTCTTCTGAAACTGCGGAGAGTAGTGTAGTTAAGCAGCACAACACATACGCAACATGAGAACCTTCGAAAAACTCAAATAAGTAATGACATAACTCGAAAACCTCTAAAACAGCGGAGAGTAGTTGAGAACCCAGCACAATCCATATGCACCAGGAGAAACTTCAAAAAACTCAAAAAAGTAAAAAAATATCTCAAAATCTTCTGAAACAGCGGAGAGTAGTTTAGTGCCAAGCACAACCCATATGCACTAGGAGAAAGTTCGAAAACCTCAAAAAAGTATAGAAATAACTCGAAATCTTCTGAAACAGCGTAGAGTAATGTAGAGCCCAGCACAACACATATACACCAGGGGAACCTTCGAAAAACTCAAAAAAGTAATGAAATAACTCGAAAACCTCTAAAACAGCGGACAGTCGTTGTGAACCGAGCACAACACATCCGCAACTTGAGAAACTTCGAAAAACTCAAAAAAGTAATGAAGTAACTCAAAAACCTCTGAAACAGAGCAGAGTAGTTTAGAGCCCAGCACAACACATAGGCACCAGGAGAAACTTCTAAAAACTCAAAAAAGTAGAAAAAAACTCAAATTCTTCTGAAACTGCGGAGAGTAGTGTAGTTAAGCAGCACAACACATACGCAACATGAGAACCTTCGAAAAACTTAAATAAGTAATGACATAACTCGAAAACCTCTAAAAGAGCGGCGAGTAGTTGAGAACCCAGCACAATCCATACGCACCAGGAGAAACTTCGAAAAACTCAAAAAAGTAATGGAATAACTCAAAAACCTCTGAAACAGCGCAGAGTAGTTTACAACCCAGCACAACATATAGCCACCAGAACAAACTTCGAAAAACTCAAAAAAGTAAAAAAATATCTCAAAATCTTCTGAAACAGCGGAGAGTAGTTTAGTGCCAAGCACAACCCATATGCACTAGGTGAAAGTTCGAAAACCTCAAAAAAGTATAGAAATAACTCGAAATTTTCTGAAACAGCGTAGCGTAGTGTAGAACCCAAAACAACACATATACACCAGGAGAAACTTCGAAAAACTCAAAAAAGTAATGAAATAACTCGAAAACATCTAAAACAGCGGACAGTCGTTGAGAACCTAGCACAACACATCCGCAAAATGAGAAACTTCGAAAAACTCAAAAAAGTAATGAAATAACTCGAAAACCTCAAAAACAGCGGAGAGTAGTTGAGAACCCAGCACAACACATACGCAACATGAGAAACTTCGAAAAACTCAAAAAAGTAATGACATAACTCGAAAACCTCTAAAACAGCGAAGAGTAGTTGAGAACCCAGCACAACACATACGCAACATGAGAAACTTCGAAAAACTCAAAAAAGTAATGAAGTAACTCAAAAACCTCTGAAACAGAGCAGAGTAGTTTAGAACCCAGCACAACACACAGGCACCAGGAGAAACTTCTAAAAACTCAAAAAAGTAAACAAACAACTCATATTCTTCTGAAACTGCGGAGAGTAGTGTAGTTACGCAGCACAACACATACGCAACATGAGAACCTTCGAAAAACTCAAATAAGTAATGACATAACTCGAAAACCTCTAAAACAGCGGAGAGTAGTTGAGAACCCAGCACAATCCATATGCACCAGGAGAAACTTCGAAAAACTCAAAAAAGTATAGAAATAACTCGAAATCTTCTGAGACAGCGTAGAGTAGTGTAGAACCCAGCACAACACATATACTTGAGGAGAAACTTCGAAAAACTCAAAAAAGTAATGAAATAACTCGAAAACCTCTAAAACAGCGGACAGTCGTTGAGAACCTAGCACAACACATCCGCAAAATGAGAAACTTCGAAAAACTCAAAAAAGTAATGACATAACTCGAAAACCTCTAAAACAGCGGAGAGTAGTTGAGAACCCAGCACAATCCATATGCACCAGGAGAAACTTCGAAAAACTCAAAAAATTAATGGAATAACTCAAAAACCTCTGAAACAGCGCAGAGTAGTTTACAACCCAGCACAACATATAGCCACCAGAACAAACTTCGAAAAACTCAAAAAAGTAAAAAAAATATCTCAAAATCTTCTGAAACAGCGGAGAGTAGTTTAGTGCCAAGCACAACCCATATGCACTAGGTGAAAGTTAAAAAGCTCAAAAAAGTATAGAAATAACTCGAAATCTTCTGAAACAGCGTAGCGCAGTGTAGAACCCAAAACAACACATATACACCAGGAGAAACTTCGAAAAACTCAAAAAAGTAATGAAATAACTCGAAAACCTCTAAAACAGCGGACAGTCGTTGAGAACCTAGCACAACACATCCGCAAAATGAGAAACTTCGCAAAACTCAAAAAAGTAATGAAATAACTGGAAAACCTCAAAAACAGCGGGGAGTAGTTGAGAACCCAGCACAACACATGCGCAACTTGAGAAACTTCGAAAAACTCAAAAAAGTAATGACATAACTCGAAAACCTCTAAAACAGCGAAGAGTAGTTGAGAACCCAGCACAACACATACGCAACATGAGAAACTTCGAAAAACTCAAAAAAGTAATGAAGTAACTCAAAAACCTCTGAAACAGAGCAGAGTAGTTTAGAACCCAGCACAACACATAGGCACCAGGAGAAACTTCTAAAAACTCAAAAAAGTAAAAAAACAACTCAAATTCTTATGAAACTGCGGAGAGTAGTGTAGTTAAGCAGCACAACACATACGCAACATGTGAACCTTCGAAAAACTCAAATAAGTAATGACATAACTCGAAAACCTCTAAAACAGCGGAGAGTAGTTGAGAACCCAGCACAATCCATATGCACCAGGAGAAACTTCGAAAAACTCAAAAAAGTAATGACATAACTCGAAAACCTCTAAAACAGCGGAGAGTAGTTGAGAACCCAGCACAATCCATATGCACCAGGAGAAACTTCGAAAAACTCAAAAAAGTAATGGAATAACTCAAAAACCTCTGAAACAGCGCAGAGTACTTTACAACCCAGCACAACATATAGCCACCAGAACAAACTTCGAAAAACTCAAAAAAGTAAAAAAAATCTCAAAATCTTCTGAAACAGCGGAGAGTAGTTTAGTGCCAAGCACAACCCATATGCACTAGGTGAAAGTTCGAAAACCTCAAAAAAGTATAGAAATAACTCGAAATCTTCTGAGACAGCGTAGAGTAGTGTCGAACCCAGCACAACACATATACACCAGGAGAAACTTCGAAAAACTCAAAAAAGTAATGAAATAACTCGAAAACCTCTAAAACAGCGAACAGTCGTTGAGAACCTAGCACAACACATCCGCAAAATGAGAAACTTCGAAAAACTCAAAAAAGTAATGAAATAACTCAAAAACCTCATAAACAGCGGAGAGTAGTTGAGAACCCAGCACAACACATACGCAACATGAGAAACTTCGAAAAACTCAAAAAAGTAACGACATAACTCGAAAACCTCTAAAACAGCGAAGAGTAGTTGAGAACCCAGCACAACACATACGCAACATGAGAAACTTCGAAAAACTCAAAAAAGTAATGAAGTAACTCAAAAACCTCTGAAACAGAGCAGAGTAGTTTAGAACCCAGCACAACACATAGGCACCAGGAGAAACTTCTAAAAACTCAAAAAAGTAAAAAAAACTCAAATTCTTCTGAAACTGCGGAGAGTAGTGTAGTTAAGCAGCACAACACATACGCAACATGCGAACCTTCGAAAAACTCAAATAAGTAATGACATAACTGGAAAACCTCTAAAACAGCGGAGAGTAGTTGAGAACCCAGCACAATCCATATGCACCAGGAGAAACTTCGAAAAACTCAAAAAAGTAATGACATAACTCGAAAACCTCAAAAACAGCGAACAGTAGTTGAGAACCCAGCACAACACATACGCAACATGAGAAACTTCGAAAAACTCAAAAAAGTAATGAAGTAACTCAAAAACCTCTGAAACAGAGCAGAGTAGTTTAGAACCCAGCACAACACATACGCAACTTGAGAAACTTCGAAAAACTCAAAAAAGTAATGACATAACTCGAAAACCTCTAAAACAGCGAAGAGTAGTTGAGAACCCAGCACAACACATCCGCAAAATGAGAAACTTCGAAAACCTCAAAAAAGTATAGAAATAACTCGAAATCTTCTGAAACAGCGTAGAGTATTGTAGAACCCAGCACAACACATAGGCACCAGGAGAAACTTCTAAAAACTCAAAAAAGTAAACAAACAACTCAAATTCTTCTGAAACTGCGGAGAGTAGTGTCGTTAAGCAGCACAACACATACGCAACATGAGAACCTTCGAAAAACTCAAATAAGTAATGACATAACTCGAAAACCTCTAAAACAGCGGAGAGTAGTTGAGAACCCAGCACAATCCATATGCACCAGGAGAAACTTCGAAAAACTCAAAAAAGTAATGGAATAACTCAAAAACCTCTGAAACAGCGCAGAGTAGTTTACAACCCAGCACAACATATAGCCACCAGAACAAACTTCGAAAAACTCAAAAAAGTAAAAAAATATCTCAAAATCTTCTGAAACAGCGGAGAGTAGTTTAGTGCCAAGCACAACCCATATGCACTAGGAGAAAGTTCGAAAACCTCAAAAAAGTATAGAAATAACTCGAAATCTTCTGAAACAGCGTAGAGTAGTGTAGAACCCAGCACAACACATATACACCAGGAGAAACTTCGAAAAACTCAAAAAAGGAATGAAATAACTCGAAAACCTCTAAAACAGCGGAGAGTAGTTGACAACCCAGCACAACCCAGATGCACCAGGAGAAACTTCGAAAAACTCAAAAAAGTAATGACATAACTCGAAAACCTCAAAAACAGCGAACAGTAGTTGAGAACCCAGCACAACACATACGCAACATGAGAAACTTCGAAAAACTCAAAAAAGTAATGACATAACTCGAAAACCTCTAAAACAGCGAAGAGTAGTTGAGAACCTAGCACAACACATACGCAACATGAGAAACTTCGAAAAACTCAAAAAAGTAATGAAGTAACTCAAAAACCTCTGAAACAGAGCAGAGTAGTTTAGAACCCAGCACAACACATAGGCACCAGGAGAAACTTCTAAAAACTCAAAAAAGTAAAAAAAACAACTCAAATTCTTCTGAAACTGCGGAGAGTAGTGTAGTTAAGCAGCACAACACATACGCAACATGAGAACCTTCGAAAAACTCAAATAAGTAATGACATAACTCGAAAACCTCTAAAACAGCGGAGAGTAGTTGAGAACCCAGCACAATCCATATGCACCAGGAGAAACTTCAAAAAACTCAAAAAAGTAAAAAAATATCTCAAAATCTTCTGAAACAGCGGAGAGTAGTTTAGTGCCAAGCACAACCCATATGCACTAGGAGAAAGTTCGAAAACCTCAAAAAAGTATAGAAATAACTCGAAATCTTCTGAAACAGCGTAGAGTAATGTAGAGCCCAGCACAACACATATACACCAGGGGAACCTTCGAAAAACTCAAAAAAGTAATGAAATAACTCGAAAACCTCTAAAACAGCGGACAGTCGTTGTGAACCGAGCACAACACATCCGCAACTTGAGAAACTTCGAAAAACTCAAAAAAGTAATGAAGTAACTCAAAAACCTCTGAAACAGAGCAGAGTAGTTTAGAGCCCAACACAACACATAGGCACCAGGAGAAACTTCTAAAAACTCAAAAAAGTAGAAAAAAACTCAAATTCTTCTGAAACTGCGGAGAGTAGTGTAGTTAAGCAGCACAACACATACGCAACATGAGAACCTTCGAAAAACTCAAATAAGTAATGACATAACTCGAAAACCTCTAAAAGAGCGGCGAGTAGTTGAGAACCCAGCACAACACATACGCAACTTGAGAAACTTCGAAAAACTCAAAAAAGTAATGGAATAACTCAAAAACCTCTGAAACAGCGCAGAGTAGTTTACAACCCAGCACAACAGATAGCCACCAGAACAAACTTCGAAAAACTCAAAAAAGTAAAAAAATATCTCAAAATCTTCTGAAACAGCGGAGAGTAGTTTAGTGCCAAGCACAACCCATATGCACTAGGAGAAAGTTCGAAAACCTCAAAAAAGTATAGAAATAACTCGAAATCTTCTGAGACAGCGTAGAGTAGTGTAGAACCCAGCACAACACATTTACTTGAGGAGAAACTTCGAAAAACTCAAAAAAGTAATGAAATAACTCGAAAACCTCTAAAACAGCGGACAGTCGTTGAGAACCTAGAACAACACATCCGCAAAATGAGAAACTTCGAAAAACTCAAAAAAGTAATGAAATAACTCGAAAACCTCAAAAACAGCGGGGAGTAGTTGAGAACCCAGCACAACACATACGCAACTTGAGAAACTTCGAAAAACTCAAAAAATAAATGACATAACTCGAAAACCTCTAAAACAGCGAAGAGTAGTTGAGAACCCAGCACAACACATACGCAACATGAGAAACTTCGAAAAACTCAAAAAAGTAATGAAGTAACTCAAAAACCTCTGAAACAGAGCAGAGTAGTTTACAACCCAGCACAACATATAGCCACCAGAACAAACTTCGAAAAACTCAAAAAAGTAAAAAAATATCTCAAAATCTTCTGAAACAGCGGAGAGTAGTTTAGTGCCAAGCACAACCCATATGCACGAGGAGAAAGTTCGAAAACCTCAAAAAAGTATAGAAATAACTCGAAATCTTCTGAGTCAGCGTAGAGTAGTGTAGAACCCAGCACAACACATATACACCAGGAGAAACTTCGAAAAACTCAAAAAAGTAATGAAATAACTCGAAAACCTCTAAAACAGCGGACAGTCGTTGAGAACCTAGCACAACACATCCGCAAAATGAGAAACTTCGAAAAACTCAAAAAAGTAATGAAATAACTCGAAAACCTCAAAAACAGCGGAGAGTAGTTGAGAACCCAGCACAACACATACGCAACTTGAGAAACTTCGAAAAACTCAAAAAAGTAATGACATAACTCGAAAACCTCTAAAACAGCGAAGAGTAGTTGAGAACCTAGCACAACACATACGCAACATGAGAAACTTCGAAAAACTCAAGAAAGTAATGAAGTAACTCAAAAACCTCTGAAACAGAGCAGAGTAGTTTAGTACCCAGCACAACACATAGGCACCAGGAGAAACTTCTAAAAACTCAAAAAAGTAAAAAAAACAACTCAAATTCTTCTGAAACTGCGGAGAGTAGTGTAGTTAAGCAGCACAACACATACGCAACATGAGAACCTTCGAAAAACTCAAATAAGTAATGACATAACTCGAAAACCTCTAAAACAGCGGAGAGTAGTTGAGAACCCAGCACAATCCATATGCACCAGGAGAAACTTCAAAAAACTCAAAAAAGTAAAAAAATATCTCAAAATCTTCTGAAACAGCGGAGAGTTGTTTAGTGCCAAGCACAACCCATATGCACTAGGAGAAAGTTCGAAAACCTCAAAAAAGTATAGAAATAACTCGAAATCTTCTGAAACAGCGTAGAGTAGTGTAGAACCCAGCACAACACATATACACCAGGAGAAACTTCGAAAAACTCAAAAAAGTAATGAAATAACTCGAAAACCTCTAAAACAGCGGACAGTCGTTGAGAACCTAGCACAACACATCCGCAAAATGAGAAACTTCGAAAAACTCAAAAAAGTAATGAAATAACTCGAAAACCTCAAAAACAGCGTAGAGTAGTGTCGAACCCAGCACAACACATATACACCAGGAGAAACTTCGAAAAACTCAAAAAAGTAATGAAATAACTCGAAAACCTCTAAAACAGCGAACAGTCGTTGAGAACCTAGCACAACACATCCGCAAAATGAGAAACTTCGAAAAACTCAAAAAAGTAATGAAGTAACTCAAAAACCTCTGAAACAGAGCAGAGTAGTTTAGAACCCAGCACAACACATAGGCACCAGGAGAAACTTCTAAAAACTCAAAAAAGTAGAAAAAAACTCAAATTCGTCTGAAACTGCGGAGAGTAGTGTAGTTAAGCAGCACAACACATACGCAACATGAGAACCTTCGAAAAACTCAAATAAGTAATGACATAACTCGAAAACCTCTAAAACAGCGGAGAGTAGTTGAGAACCCAGCACAATCCATATGCACCAGGAGAAACTTCGAAAAACTCAAAAAAGTAATGGAATAACTCAAAAACCTCTGAAACAGCGCAGAGTAGTTTACAACCCAGCACAACATATAGCCACCAGAACAAACTTCGAAAAACTCAAAAAAGTAAAAAAATATCTCAAAATCTTCTGAAACAGCGGAGAGTAGTTTAGTGCCAAGCACAACCCATATGCACTAGGTGAAAGTTCGAAAACCTGAAAAAAGTATAGAAATAACTCGAAATTTTCTGAAACAGCGTAGCGTAGTGTAGAACCCAAAACAACACATATACACCAGGAGAAACTTCGAAAAACTCAAAAAAGTAATGAAATAACTCGAAAACATCTAAAACAGCGGACAGTCGTTGAGAACCTAGCACAACACATCCGCAAAATGAGAAACTTCGAAAAACTCAAAAAAGTAATGAAATAACTCGAAAACCTCAAAAACAGCGGAGAGTAGTTGAGAACCCAGCACAACACATACGCAACATGAGAAACTTCGAAAAACTCAAAAAAGTAATGACATAACTCGAAAACCTCTAAAACAGCGAAGAGTAGTTGAGAACCCAGCACAACACATACGCAACATGAGAAACTTCGAAAAACTCAAAAAAGTAATGAAGTAACTCAAAAACCTCTGAAACAGAGCAGAGTAGTTTAGAACCCAGCACAACACACAGGCACCAGGAGAAACTTCTAAAAACTCAAAAAAGTAAACAAACAACTCATATTCTTCTGAAACTGCGGAGAGTAGTGTAGTTACGCAGCACAACACATACGCAACATGAGAACCTTCGAAAAACTCAAATAAGTAATGATATAACTCGAAAACCTCTAAAACAGCGGAGAGTAGTTGAGAACCCAGCACAATCCATATGCACCAGGAGAAACTTCGAAAAACTCAAAAAAGTATAGAAATAACTCGAAATCTTCTGAGACAGCGTAGAGTAGTGTAGAACCCAGCACAACACATATACTTGAGGAGAAACTTCGAAAAACTCAAAAAAGTAATGAAATAACTCGAAAACCTCTAAAACAGCGGACAGTCGTTGAGAACCTAGCACAACACATCCGCAAAATGAGAAACTTCGAAAAACTCAAAAAAGTAATGACATAACTCGAAAACCTCTAAAACAGCGGAGAGTAGTTGAGAACCCAGCACAATCCATATGCACCAGGAGAAACTTCGAAAAACTCAAAAAATTAATGGAATAACTCAAAAACCTCTGAAACAGCGCAGAGTAGTTTACAACCCAGCACAACATATAGCCACCAGAACAAACTTCGAAAAACTCAAAAAAGTAAAAAAATATCTCAAAATCTTCTGAAACAGCGGAGAGTAGTTTAGTGCCAAGCACAACCCATATGCACTAGGTGAAAGTTAAAAAGCTCAAAAAAGTATAGAAATAACTCGAAATCTTCTGAAACAGCGTAGCGTAGTGTAGAACCCAAAACAACACATATACACCAGGAGAAACTTCGAAAAACTCAAAAAAGTAATGAAATAACTCGAAAACCTCTAAAACAGCGGACAGTCGTTGAGAACCTAGCACAACACATCCGCAAAATGAGAAACTTCGCAAAACTCAAAAAAGTAATGAAATAACTGGAAAACCTCAAAAACAGCGGGGAGTAGTTGAGAACCCAGCACAACACATGCGCAACTTGAGAAACTTCGAAAAACTCAAAAAAGTAATGACATAACTCGAAAACCTCTAAAACAGCGAAGAGTAGTTGAGAACCCAGCACAACACATACGCAACATGAGAAACTTCGAAAAACTCAAAAAAGTAATGAAGTAACTCAAAAACCTCTGAAACAGAGCAGAGTAGTTTAGAACCCAGCACAACACATAGGCACCAGGAGAAACTTCTAAAAACTCAAAAAAGTAAAAAAACAACTCAAATTCTTATGAAACTGCGGAGAGTAGTGTAGTTAAGCAGCACAACACATACGCAACATGTGAACCTTCGAAAAACTCAAATAAGTAATGACATAACTCGAAAACCTCTAAAACAGCGGAGAGTAGTTGAGAACCCAGCACAATCCATATGCACCAGGAGAAACTTCGAAAAACTCAAAAAAGTAATGGAATAACTCAAAAACCTCTGAAACAGCGCAGAGTACTTTACAACCCAGCACAACATATAGCCACCAGAACAAACTTCGAAAAACTCAAAAAAGTAAAAAAAATCTCAAAATCTTCTGAAACAGCGGAGAGTAGTTTAGTGCCAAGCACAACCCATATGCACTAGGTGAAAGTTCGAAAACCTCAAAAAAGTATAGAAATAACTCGAAATCTTCTGAGACAGCGTAGAGTAGTGTCGAACCCAGCACAACACATATACACCAGGAGAAACTTCGAAAAACTCAAAAAAGTAATGAAATAACTCGAAAACCTCTAAAACAGCGAACAGTCGTTGAGAACCTAGCACAACACATCCGCAAAATGAGAAACTTCGAAAAACTCAAAAAAGTAATGAAATAACTCAAAAACCTCATAAACAGCGGAGAGTAGTTGAGAACCCAGCACAACACATACGCAACATGAGAAACTTCGAAAAACTCAAAAAAGTAATGACATAACTCGAAAACCTCTAAAACAGCGAAGAGTAGTTGAGAACCCAGCACAACACATACGCAACATGAGAACCTTCGAAAAACTCAAATAAGTAATGACATAACTCGAAAACCTCTAAAACAGCGGAGAGTAGTTGAGAACCCAGCACAATCCATATGCACCAGGAGAAACTTCGAAAAACTCAAAAAAGTAATGGAATAACTCAAAAACCTCTGAAACAGCGCAGAGTAGTGTAGTTAAGCAGCACAACACATACGCAACATGCGAACCTTCGAAAAACTCAAATAAGTAATGACATAACTGGAAAACCTCTAAAACAGCGGAGAGTAGTTGAGAACCCAGCACAATCCATATGCACCAGGAGAAACTTCGAAAAACTCAAAAAAGTAATGACATAACTCGAAAACCTCAAAAACAGCGAACAGTAGTTGAGAACCCAGCACAACACATACGCAACATGAGAAACTTCGAAAAACTCAAAAAAGTAATGAAGTAACTCAAAAACCTCTGAAACAGAGCAGAGTAGTTTAGAACCCAGCACAACACATACGCAACTTGAGAAACTTCGAAAAACTCAAAAAAGTAATGACATAACTCGAAAACCTCTAAAACAGCGAAGAGTAGTTGAGAACCCAGCACAACACATCCGCAAAATGAGAAACTTCGAAAACCTCAAAAAAGTATAGAAATAACTCGAAATCTTCTGAAACAGCGTAGAGTATTGTAGAACCCAGCACAACACATAGGCACCAGGAGAAACTTCTAAAAACTCAAAAAAGTAAACAAACAACTCAAATTCTTCTGAAACTGCGGAGAGTAGTGTCGTTAAGCAGCACAACACATACGCAACATGAGAACCTTCGAAAAACTCAAATAAGTAATGACATAACTCGAAAACCTCTAAAACAGCGGAGAGTAGTTGAGAACCCAGCACAATCCATATGCACCAGGAGAAACTTCGAAAAACTCAAAAAAGTAATGGAATAACTCAAAAACCTCAAACAGCGCAGAGTAGTTTACAACCCAGCACAACATATAGCCACCAGAACAAACTTCGAAAAACTCAAAAAAGTAAAAAAATATCTCAAAATCTTCTGAAACAGCGGAGAGTAGTTTAGTGCCAAGCACAACCCATATGCACTAGGAGAAAGTTCGAAAACCTCAAAAAAGTATAGAAATAACTCGAAATCTTCTGAAACAGCGTAGAGTAGTGTAGAACCCAGCACAACACATATACACCAGGAGAAACTTCGAAAAACTCAAAAAAGGAATGAAATAACTCGAAAACCTCTAAAACAGCGGAGAGTAGTTGACAACCCAGCACAACCCAGATGCACCAGGAGAAACTTCGAAAAACTCAAAAAAGTAATGACATAACTCGAAAACCTCAAAAACAGCGAACAGTAGTTGAGAACCCAGCACAACACATACGCAACATGAGAAACTTCGAAAAACTCAAAAAAGTAATGACATAACTCGAAAACCTCTAAAACAGCGAAGAGTAGTTGAGAACCTAGCACAACACATACGCAACATGAGAAACTTCGAAAAACTCAAAAAAGTAATGAAGTAACTCAAAAACCTCTGAAACAGAGCAGAGTAGTTTAGAACCCAGCACAACACATAGGCACCAGGAGAAACTTCTAAAAACTCAAAAAAGTAAAAAAAACAACTCAAATTCTTCTGAAACTGCGGAGAGTAGTGTAGTTAAGCAGCACAACACATACGCAACATGAGAACCTTCGAAAAACTCAAATAAGTAATGACATAACTCGAAAACCTCTAAAACAGCGGAGAGTAGTTGAGAACCCAGCACAATCCATATGCACCAGGAGAAACTTCAAAAAACTCAAAAAAGTAAAAAAATATCTCAAAATCTTCTGAAACAGCGGAGAGTAGTTTAGTGCCAAGCACAACCCATATGCACTAGGAGAAAGTTCGAAAACCTCAAAAAAGTATAGAAATAACTCGAAATCTTCTGAAACAGCGTAGAGTAATGTAGAGCCCAGCACAACACATATACACCAGGGGAACCTTCGAAAAACTCAAAAAAGTAATGAAATAACTCGAAAACCTCTAAAACAGCGGACAGTCGTTGTGAACCGAGCACAACACATCCGCAACTTGAGAAACTTCGAAAAACTCAAAAAAGTAATGAAGTAACTCAAAAACCTCTGAAACAGAGCAGAGTAGTTTAGAGCCCAACACAACACATAGGCACCAGGAGAAACTTCTAAAAACTCAAAAAAGTAGAAAAAAACTCAAATTCTTCTGAAACTGCGGAGAGTAGTGTAGTTAAGCAGCACAACACATACGCAACATGAGAACCTTCGAAAAACTCAAATAAGTAATGACATAACTCGAAAACCTCTAAAAGAGCGGCGAGTAGTTGAGAACCCAGCACAACACATACGCAACTTGAGAAACTTCGAAAAACTCAAAAAAGTAATGGAATAACTCAAAAACCTCTGAAACAGCGCAGAGTAGTTTACAACCCAGCACAACAGATAGCCACCAGAACAAACTTCGAAAAACTCAAAAAAGTAAAAAAATATCTCAAAATCTTCTGAAACAGCGGAGAGTAGTTTAGTGCCAAGCACAACCCATATGCACTAGGAGAAAGTTCGAAAACCTCAAAAAAGTATAGAAATAACTCGAAATCTTCTGAGACAGCGTAGAGTAGTGTAGAACCCAGCACAACACATTTACTTGAGGAGAAACTTCGAAAAACTCAAAAAAGTAATGAAATAACTCGAAAACCTCTAAAACAGCGGACAGTCGTTGAGAACCTAGAAGAACACATGCGCAAAATGAGAAACTTCGAAAAACTCAAAAAAGTAATGAAATAACTCGAAAACCTCAAAAACAGCGGGGAGTAGTTGAGAACCCAGCACAACACATACGCAACTTGAGAAACTTCGAAAAACTCAAAAAATAAATGACATAACTCGAAAACCTCTAAAACAGCGAAGAGTAGTTGAGAACCCAGCACAACACATACGCAACATGAGAAACTTCGAAAAACTCAAAAAAGTAATGAAGTAACTCAAAAACCTCTGAAACAGAGCAGAGTAGTTTAGAACCCAGCACAACACATAGGCACCAGGAGAAACTTCTAAAAACTCAAAAAAGTAAAAAAACAACTCAAATTCTTATGAAACTGCGGAGAGTAGTGTAGTTAAGCAGCACAACACATACGCAACATGAGAACCTTCGAAAAACTCAAATAAGTAATGACATAACTCGAAAACCTCTAAAACAGCGGAGAGTAGTTGAGAACCCAGCACGATCCATATGCACCAGGAGAAACTTCGAAAAACTCAAAAAAGTAATAACATAACTCGAAAACCTCTAAAACAGCGGAGAGTAGTTGAGAACCCAGCACAATCCATATGCACCAGGAGGAACTTCGAAAAACTCAAAAAAGTAATGGAATAACTCCAAAACCTCTGAAACAGCGCAGAGTAGTTTACAACCCAGCACAACATATAGCCACCAGAACAAACTTCGAAAAACTCAAAAAAGTAAAAAAATATCTCAAAATCTTCTGAAACAGCGGAGAGTAGTTTAGTGCCAAGCACAACCCATATGCACTAGGAGAAAGTTCGAAAACCTCAAAAAAGTATAGAAATAACTCGAAATCTTCTGAAACAGCGTAGAGTAGTGTAGAACCCAGCACAACACATATACACCAGGAGCAACTTCGAAAACCTCAAAAAAGTATAGCAAATAACTCGAAATCTTCTGAAACAGCGTAGAGTAGTGTAGAACCCAGCACAACACATATACACCAGGAGAAACTTCAGAAAACTCAAAAAAGTAATGAAATAACTCGAAAACCTCTAAAACAGCGGACAGTCGTTGTGAACCTGGCACAACACATCCGCAACTTGAGAAATTTCGAAAAACTGAAAAAAGTAATGAAATAACTCGAAAACCTCAAAAACAGCGGAGAGTAGTTGCGAACCCAGCACAACACATACGCAACTTGAGAAACTTCGAAAAACTCAAAAAAGTAATGACATAACTCGAAAACCTCTAAAACAGCGAAGAGTAGTTGAGAACCCAGCACAACACATACGCAACATGAGAAACTTCGAAAAACTCAAAAAAGTAATGAAGTAACTCAAAAACCTCTGAAACAGAGCAGAGTAGTTTAGAACCCAGCACAACACATAGGCACCAGGAGAAACTTCTACAAACTCAAAAAAGTAAACAAACAACTCAAATTCTTCTGAAACTGCGGAGAGTAGTGTAGTTAAGCAGCACAACACATACGCAACATGAGAACCTTCGAAAAACTCAAATAAGTAATGACATAACTCGAAAACCTCAAAAACAGCGGGGAGTAGTTGAGAACCCAGCACAACACATACGCAACTTGAGAAACTTCGAAAAACTCAAAAAAGTAATGACATAACTCGAAAACCTCTAAAACAGCGAAGAGTAGTTGAGAACCCAGCACAACACATACGCAACATGAGAAACTTCGAAAAACTCAAAAAAGTAATGAAGTAACTCAAAAACCTCTGAAACAGAGCAGAATAGTTTAGAACCCAGCAGAACACATAGGCACCAGGAGAAACTTCTAAAAACTCAAAAAAGTAAAAAAACAACTCAAATTCTTATGAAACTGCGGAGAGTAGTGTAGTTAAGCAGCACAACACATACGCAACATGAGAACCTTCGGAAAACTCAAATAAGTAATGACATAACTCGAAAACCTCTAAAACAGCGGAGAGTAGTTGAGAACCCAGCACAATCCATATGCACCAGGAGGAACTTCGAAAAACTCAAAAAAGTAATGGAATAACTCCAAAACCTCTGAAACAGCGCAGAGTAGTTTACAACCCAGCACAACATATAGCCACCAGAACAAACTTCGAAAAACTCAAAAAAGTAAAAAAATATCTCAAAATCTTCTGAAACAGCGGAGAGTAGTTTAGTGCCAAGCACAACCCATATGCACTAGGACAAAGTTCGAAAACCTCAAAAAAGTATAGAAATAACTCGAAATCTTCTGAAACAGCGTAGAGTAGTGTAGAACCCAGCACAACACATATACACCAGGAGCAACTTCGAAAACCTCAAAAAAGTATAGCATTAACTCGAAATCTTCTGAAACAGCGTAGAGTAGTGTAGAAACCAGCACAACACATATACACCAGGAGAAACTTCGAAAATCTCAAAAAAGTAATGAAATAACTCGAAAACCTCTAAAACAGCGGACAGTCGTTGAGAACCTAGCACAACACATCCGCAAAATGAGAAACTTCGAAAAACTCAAAAAAGTAATGAAGTAACTCAAAAACCTCTGAAACAGAGCAGAGTAGTTTAGAACCCAGCACAACACATAGGCACCAGGAGAAACTTCTACAAACTCAAAAAAGTAAACAAACAACTCAAATTCTTCTGAAACTGCGGAGAGTAGTGTAGTTAAGCAGCACAACACATACGCAACATGAGAACCTTCGAAAAACTCAAATTAATAATGACATAACTCGAAAACCTCTAAAACAGCGGAGAGTAGTTGAGAACCCAGCACAATCCATATGCACCAGGAGAAACTTCGAAAAACTCAAAAAAGTAATGGAATAACTCAAAAACCTCTGAAACAGCGCAGAGTAGTTTACAACCCAGCACAACAAATATCCACCAGAACAAACTTCGAAAAACTCAAAAAAGTTAAAAAAATCTCAAAATCTTCTGAAACTGCGGAGAGTAGTGTAGTTAAGCAGCACAACACATACGCAACATGAGAACCTTCGAAAAACTCAAAAAAGTAATGAAGTAACTCAAAAACCTCTGAAACAGAGCAGAGTAGTTTAGAACCCAGCACAACACATAGGCACCAGGAGAAACTTCTAAAAACTCAAAAAAGTTAAAAAAAACTCAAATTCTTCTGAAACTGCGGAGAGTAGTGTAGTTAAGCAGCACAACACATACGCAACATGAGAACCTTCGGAAAACTCAAATAAGTAATGACATAACTCGAAAACCTCTAAAACAGCGGAGAGTAGTTGAGAACCCAGCACAATCCATATGCACCAGGACGAACTTCGAAAAACTCAAAGAAGTAATGGAATAACTCAAAAACCTCTGAAACAGCGCAGAGTAGTTTACAACCCAGCACAACATATAGCCACCAGAACAAACTTCGAAAACCTCAAAAAAGTAAAAAAATATCTCAAAATCTTCTGAAACAGCGGAGAGTAGTTTAGTGCCAAGCACAACCCATATGCACTAGGAGAAAGTTCGAAAACCTCAAAAAAGTATAGAAATAATTCGAAATCTTCTGAAACAGCGTAGAGTAGTGTAGAACCCAGCACAACACATATACACCAGGAGAAACTTCGAAAAACTCAAAAAAGTAATGACATAACTCGAAAACCTCTAAAACAGCGGACAGTCGTTGAGAAGCTAGCACAACACATCCGCAAAATGAGAAACTTCGAAAAACTCAAAAAAGTAATGAAGTAACTCAAAAACCTCTGAAACAGAGCAGAGTAGTTTAGAACCCAGCACAACACATAGGCACCAGGAGAAACTTCTAAAAACTCAAAAAAGTAAAAAAAAACTCAAATTCTTCTGAAACTGCGGAGAGTAGTGTAGTTAAGCAACATGAGAACCTTCGAAAAACTCAAATAAGTAATGACATAACTCGAAAACCTCTAAAACAGCGGAGAGTAGTTGAGAACCCAGCACAATCCATATGCACCAGGAGGAACTTCGAAAAACTCAAAAAAGTAATGGAATAACTCAAAAACCTCTGAAACAGCGCAGAGTAGTTTACAACCCAGCACAACATATAGCCACCAGAACAAACTTCGAAAAACTCAAAAAAGTAATGAAGTAACTCAAAAACCTCTGAAACAGAGCAGAGTAGTTTAGAACCCAGCACAACACATAGGCACCAGGAGAAACTTCTAAAAACTCAAAAAAGTAAAAAAATATCTCAGAATCTTCCGACACAGCGGAGAGTAGTTCAGTGCCAAGCACAACCCATATGCACTAGGAGAAAGTTCGAAAACATCAAAAAAGTATAGAAATAACTCGAAATCTTCTGAGACAGCGTAGAGTAGTGTAGAACCCAGCACAACACATATACACCAGGAGAAACTTCGAAAAACTCAAAAAAGTAATGAAATAACTCGAAAACCTCTAAAACAGCGAACAGTCGTTGAGAACCTAGCACAACACATCCGCAAAATGAGAAACTTCGAAAAACTCAAAAAAGTAATGAAATAACTCAAAAACCTCATAAACAGCGGAGAGTAGTTGAGAACCCAGCACAACACATACGCAACATGAGAAACTTCGAAAAACTCAAAAAAGTAATGACATAACTCGAAAACCTCTAAAACAGCGAAGAGTAGTTGAGAACCCAGCACAACACATACGCAACATGAGAAACTTCGAAAAACTCAAAAAAGTAATGAAGTAACTCAAAAACCTCTGAAACAGAGCAGAGTAGTTTAGAACCCAGCACAACACATAGGCACCAGGAGAAACTTCTAAAAACTCAAAAAAGTAAAAAAAACTCAAATTCTTCTGAAACTGCGGAGAGTAGTGTAGTTAAGCAGCACAACACATACGCAACATGCGAACCTTCGAAAAACTCAAATAAGTAATGACATAACTGGAAAACCTCTAAAACAGCGGAGAGTAGTTGAGAACCCAGCACAATCCATATGCACCAGGAGAAACTTCGAAAAACTCAAAAAAGTAATGACATAACTCGAAAACCTCAAAAACAGCGAACAGTAGTTGAGAACCCAGCACAACACATACGCAACATGAGAAACTTCGAAAAACTCAAAAAAGTAATGAAGTAACTCAAAAACCTCTGAAACAGAGCAGAGTAGTTTAGAACCCAGCACAACACATACGCAACTTGAGAAACTTCGAAAAACTCAAAAAAGTAATGACATAACTCGAAAACCTCTAAAACAGCGAAGAGTAGTTGAGAACCCAGCACAACACATCCGCAAAATGAGAAACTTCGAAAACCTCAAAAAAGTATAGAAATAACTCGAAATCTTCTGAAACAGCGTAGAGTATTGTAGAACCCAGCACAACACATAGGCACCAGGAGAAACTTCTAAAAACTCAAAAAAGTAAACAAACAACTCAAATTCTTCTGAAACTGCGGAGAGTAGTGTCGTTAAGCAGCACAACACATACGCAACATGAGAACCTTCGAAAAACTCAAATAAGTAATGACATAACTCGAAAACCTCTAAAACAGCGGAGAGTAGTTGAGAACCCAGCACAATCCATATGCACCAGGAGAAACTTCGAAAAACTCAAAAAAGTAATGGAATAACTCAAAAACCTCTGAAACAGCGCAGAGTAGTTTACAACCCAGCACAACATATAGCCACCAGAACAAACTTCGAAAAACTCAAAAAAGTAAAAAAATATCTCAAAATCTTCTGAAACAGCGGAGAGTAGTTTAGTGCCAAGCACAACCCATATGCACTAGGAGAAAGTTCGAAAACCTCAAAAAAGTATAGAAATAACTCGAAATCTTCTGAAACAGCGTAGAGTAGTGTAGAACCCAGCACAACACATATACACCAGGAGAAACTTCGAAAAACTCAAAAAAGGAATGAAATAACTCGAAAACCTCTAAAACAGCGGAGAGTAGTTGACAACCCAGCACAACCCAGATGCACCAGGAGAAACTTCGAAAAACTCAAAAAAGTAATGACATAACTCGAAAACCTCAAAAACAGCGAACAGTAGTTGAGAACCCAGCACAACACATACGCAACATGAGAAACTTCGAAAAACTCAAAAAAGTAATGACATAACTCGAAAACCTCTAAAACAGCGAAGAGTAGTTGAGAACCTAGCACAACACATACGCAACATGAGAAACTTCGAAAAACTCAAAAAAGTAATGAAGTAACTCAAAAACCTCTGAAACAGAGCAGAGTAGTTTAGAACCCAGCACAACACATAGGCACCAGGAGAAACTTCTAAAAACTCAAAAAAGTAAAAAAAACAACTCAAATTCTTCTGAAACTGCGGAGAGTAGTGTAGTTAAGCAGCACAACACATACGCAACATGAGAACCTTCGAAAAACTCAAATAAGTAATGACATAACTCGAAAACCTCTAAAACAGCGGAGAGTAGTTGAGAACCCAGCACAATCCATATGCACCAGGAGAAACTTCAAAAAACTCAAAAAAGTAAAAAAATATCTCAAAATCTTCTGAAACAGCGGAGAGCAGTTTAGTGCCAAGCACAACCCATATGCACTAGGAGAAAGTTCGAAAACCTCAAAAAAGTATAGAAATAACTCGAAATCTTCTGAAACAGCGTAGAGTAATGTAGAGCCCAGCACAACACATATACACCAGGGGAACCTTCGAAAAACTCAAAAAAGTAATGAAATAACTCGAAAACCTCTAAAACAGCGGACAGTCGTTGTGAACCGAGCACAACACATCCGCAACTTGAGAAACTTCGAAAAACTCAAAAAAGTAATGAAGTAACTCAAAAACCTCTGAAACAGAGCAGAGTAGTTTAGAGCCCAACACAACACATAGGCACCAGGAGAAACTTCTAAAAACTCAAAAAAGTAGAAAAAAACTCAAATTCTTCTGAAACTGCGGAGAGTAGTGTAGTTAAGCAGCACAACACATACGCAACATGAGAACCTTCGAAAAACTCAAATAAGTAATGACATAACTCGAAAACCTCTAAAAGAGCGGCGAGTAGTTGAGAACCCAGCACAACACATACGCAACTTGAGAAACTTCGAAAAACTCAAAAAAGTAATGGAATAACTCAAAAACCTCTGAAACAGCGCAGAGTAGTTTACAACCCAGCACAACAGATAGCCACCAGAACAAACTTCGAAAAACTCAAAAAAGTAAAAAAATATCTCAAAATCTTCTGAAACAGCGGAGAGTAGTTTAGTGCCAAGCACAACCCATATGCACTAGGAGAAAGTTCGAAAACCTCAAAAAAGTATAGAAATAACTCGAAATCTTCTGAGACAGCGTAGAGTAGTGTAGAACCCAGCACAACACATTTACTTGAGGAGAAACTTCGAAAAACTCAAAAAAGTAATGAAATAACTCGAAAACCTCTAAAACAGCGGACAGTCGTTGAGAACCTAGAACAACACATCCGCAAAATGAGAAACTTCGAAAAACTCAAAAAAGTAATGAAATAACTCGAAAACCTCAAAAACAGCGGGGAGTAGTTGAGAACCCAGCACAACACATACGCAACTTGAGAAACTTCGAAAAACTCAAAAAATTAATGACATAACTCGAAAACCTCTAAAACAGCGAAGAGTAGTTGAGAACCCAGCACAACACATACGCAACATGAGAAACTTCGAAAAACTCAAAAAAGTAATGAAGTAACTCAAAAACCTCTGAAACAGAGCAGAGTAGTTTAGAACCCAGCACAACACATAGGCACCAGGAGAAACTTCTAAAAACTCAAAAAAGTAAAAAAACAACTCAAATTCTTATGAAACTGCGGAGAGTAGTGTAGTTAAGCAGCACAACACATACGCAACATGAGAACCTTCGAAAAACTCAAATAAGTAATGACATAACTCGAAAACCTCTAAAACAGCGGAGAGTAGTTGAGAACCCAGCACGATCCATATGCACCAGGAGAAACTTCGAAAAACTCAAAAAAGTAATAACATAACTCGAAAACCTCTAAAACAGCGGAGAGTAGTTGAGAACCCAGCACAATCCATATGCACCAGGAGGAACTTCGAAAAACTCAAAAAAGTAATGGAATAACTCCAAAACCTCTGAAACAGCGCAGAGTAGTTTACAACCCAGCACAACATATAGCCACCAGAACAAACTTCGAAAAACTCAAAAAAGTAAAAAAATATCTCAAAATCTTCTGAAACAGCGGAGAGTAGTTTAGTGCCAAGCACAACCCATATGCACTAGGAGAAAGTTCGAAAACCTCAAAAAAGTATAGAAATAACTCGAAATCTTCTGAAACAGCGTAGAGTAGTGTAGAACCCAGCACAACACATATACACCAGGAGCAACTTCGAAAACCTCAAAAAAGTATAGCAAATAACTCGAAATCTTCTGAAACAGCGTAGAGTAGTGTAGAACCCAGCACAACACATATACACCAGGAGAAACTTCAGAAAACTCAAAAAAGTAATGAAATAACTCGAAAACCTCTAAAACAGCGGACAGTCGTTGTGAACCTGGCACAACACATCCGCAACTTGAGAAATTTCGAAAAACTGAAAAAAGTAATGAAATAACTCGAAAACCTCAAAAACAGCGGAGAGTAGTTGCGAACCCAGCACAACACATACGCAACTTGAGAAACTTCGAAAAACTCAAAAAAGTAATGACATAACTCGAAAACCTCTAAAACAGCGAAGAGTAGTTGAGAACCCAGCACAACACATACGCAACATGAGAAACTTCGAAAAACTCAAAAAAGTAATGAAGTAACTCAAAAACCTCTGAAACAGAGCAGAGTAGTTTAGAACCCAGCACAACACATAGGCACCAGGAGAAACTTCTACAAACTCAAAAAAGTAAACAAACAACTCAAATTCTTCTGAAACTGCGGAGAGTAGTGTAGTTAAGCAGCACAACACATACGCAACATGAGAACCTTCGAAAAACTCAAATAAGTAATGACATAACTCGAAAACCTCAAAAACAGCGGGGAGTAGTTGAGAACCCAGCACAACACATACGCAACTTGCGAAACTTCGAAAAACTCAAAAAAGTAATGACATAACTCGAAAACCTCTAAAACAGCGAAGAGTAGTTGAGAACCCAGCACAACACATACGCAACATGAGAAACTTCGAAAAACTCAAAAAAGTAATGAAGTAACTCAAAAACCTCTGAAACAGAGCAGAATAGTTTAGAACCCAGCAGAACACATAGGCACCAGGAGAAACTTCTAAAAACTCAAAAAAGTAAAAAAACAACTCAAATTCTTATGAAACTGCGGAGAGTAGTGTAGTTAAGCAGCACAACACATACGCAACATGAGAACCTTCGGAAAACTCAAATAAGTAATGACATAACTCGAAAACCTCTAAAACAGCGGAGAGTAGTTGAGAACCCAGCACAATCCATATGCACCAGGAGGAACTTCGAAAAACTCAAAAAAGTAATGGAATAACTCCAAAACCTCTGAAACAGCGCAGAGTAGTTTACAACCCAGCACAACATATAGCCACCAGAACAAACTTCGAAAAACTCAAAAAAGTAAAAAAATATCTCAAAATCTTCTGAAACAGCGGAGAGTAGTTTAGTGCCAAGCACAACCCATATGCACTAGGACAAAGTTCGAAAACCTCAAAAAAGTATAGAAATAACTCGAAATCTTCTGAAACAGCGTAGAGTAGTGTAGAACCCAGCACAACACATATACACCAGGAGCAACTTCGAAAACCTCAAAAAAGTATAGCATTAACTCGAAATCTTCTGAAACAGCGTAGAGTAGTGTAGAACCCAGCACAACACATATACACCAGGAGAAACTTCGAAAAACTCAAAAAAGTAATGAAATAACTCGAAAACCTCTAAAACAGCGGACAGTCGTTGAGAACCTAGCACAACACATCCGCAAAATGAGAAACTTCGAAAAACTCAAAAAAGTAATGAAGTAACTCAAAAACCTCTGAAACAGAGCAGAGTAGTTTAGAACCCAGCACAACACATAGGCACCAGGAGAAACTTCTACAAACTCAAAAAAGTAAACAAACAACTCAAATTCTTCTGAAACTGCGGAGAGTAGTGTAGTTAAGCAGCACAACACATACGCAACATGAGAACCTTCGAAAAACTCAAATTAATAATGACATAACTCGAAAACCTCTAAAACAGCGGAGAGTAGTTGAGAACCCAGCACAATCCATATGCACCAGGAGAAACTTCGAAAAACTCAAAAAAGTAATGGAATAACTCAAAAACCTCTGAAACAGCGCAGAGTAGTTTACAACCCAGCACAACAAATATCCACCAGAACAAACTTCGAAAAACTCAAAAAAGTTAAAAAAATCTCAAAATCTTCTGAAACTGCGGAGAGTAGTGTAGTTAAGCAGCACAACACATACGCAACATGAGAACCTTCGAAAAACTCAAAAAAGTAATGAAGTAACTCAAAAACCTCTGAAACAGAGCAGAGTAGTTTAGAACCCAGCACAACACATAGGCACCAGGAGAAACTTCTAAAAACTCAAAAAAGTTAAAAAAAACTCAAATTCTTCTGAAACTGCGGAGAGTAGTGTAGTTAAGCAGCACAACACATACGCAACATGAGAACCTTCGGAAAACTCAAATAAGTAATGACATAACTCGAAAACCTCTAAAACAGCGGAGAGTAGTTGAGAACCCAGCACAATCCATATGCACCAGGACGAACTTCGAAAACCTCAAAAAAGTAAAAAAATATCTCAAAATCTTCTGAAACAGCGGAGAGTAGTTTAGTGCCAAGCACAACCCATATGCACTAGGAGAAAGTTCGAAAACCTCAAAAAAGTATAGAAATAATTCGAAATCTTCTGAAACAGCGTAGAGTAGTGTAGAACCCAGCACAACACATATACACCAGGAGAAACTTCGAAAAACTCAAAAAAGTAATGACATAACTCGAAAACCTCTAAAACAGCGGACAGTCGTTGAGAAGCTAGCACAACACATCCGCAAAATGAGAAACTTCGAAAAACTCAAAAAAGTAATGAAGTAACTCAAAAACCTCTGAAACAGAGCAGAGTAGTTTAGAACCCAGCACAACACATAGGCACCAGGAGAAACTTCTAAAAACTCAAAAAAGTAAAAAAAAACTCAAATTCTTCTGAAACTGCGGAGAGTAGTGTAGTTAAGCAACATGAGAACCTTCGAAAAACTCAAATAAGTAATGACATAACTCGAAAACCTCTAAAACAGCGGAGAGTAGTTGAGAACCCAGCACAATCCATATGCACCAGGAGGAACTTCGAAAAACTCAAAAAAGTAATGGAATAACTCAAAAACCTCTGAAACAGCGCAGAGTAGTTTACAACCCAGCACAACATATAGCCACCAGAACAAACTTCGAAAAACTCAAAAAAGTAATGAAGTAACTCAAAAACCTCTGAAACAGAGCAGAGTAGTTTAGAACCCAGCACAACACATAGGCACCAGGAGAAACTTCTAAAAACTCAAAAAAGTAAAAAAATATCTCAGAATCTTCCGACACAGCGGAGAGTAGTTCAGTGCCAAGCACAACCCATATGCACTAGGAGAAAGTTCGAAAACATCAAAAAAGTATAGAAATAACTCGAAATCTTCTGAGACAGCGTAGAGTAGTGTAGAACCCAGCACAACACATATACACCAGGAGAAACTTCGAAAAACTCAAAAAAGTAATGAAATAACTCGAAAACCTCTAAAACAGCGAACAGTCGTTGAGAACCTAGCACAACACATCCGCAAAATGAGAAACTTCGAAAAACTCAAAAAAGTAATGAAATAACTCAAAAACCTCATAAACAGCGGAGAGTAGTTGAGAACCCAGCACAACACATACGCAACATGAGAAACTTCGAAAAACTCAAAAAAGTAATGACATAACTCGAAAACCTCTAAAACAGCGAAGAGTAGTTGAGAACCCAGCACAACACATACGCAACATGAGAAACTTCGAAAAACTCAAAAAAGTAATGAAGTAACTCAAAAACCTCTGAAACAGAGCAGAGTAGTTTAGAACCCAGCACAACACATAGGCACCAGGAGAAACTTCTAAAAACTCAAAAAAGTAAAAAAAACTCAAATTCTTCTGAAACTGCGGAGAGTAGTGTAGTTAAGCAGCACAACACATACGCAACATGCGAACCTTCGAAAAACTCAAATAAGTAATGACATAACTGGAAAACCTCTAAAACAGCGGAGAGTAGTTGAGAACCCAGCACAATCCATATGCACCAGGAGAAACTTCGAAAAACTCAAAAAAGTAATGACATAACTCGAAAACCTCAAAAACAGCGAACAGTAGTTGAGAACCCAGCACAACACATACGCAACATGAGAAACTTCGAAAAACTCAAAAAAGTAATGAAGTAACTCAAAAACCTCTGAAACAGAGCAGAGTAGTTTAGAACCCAGCACAACACATACGCAACTTGAGAAACTTCGAAAAACTCAAAAAAGTAATGACATAACTCGAAAACCTCTAAAACAGCGAAGAGTAGTTGAGAACCCAGCACAACACATCCGCAAAATGAGAAACTTCGAAAACCTCAAAAAAGTATAGAAATAACTCGAAATCTTCTGAAACAGCGTAGAGTATTGTAGAACCCAGCACAACACATAGGCACCAGGAGAAACTTCTAAAAACTCAAAAAAGTAAACAAACAACTCAAATTCTTCTGAAACTGCGGAGAGTAGTGTCGTTAAGCAGCACAACACATACGCAACATGAGAACCTTCGAAAAACTCAAATAAGTAATGACATAACTCGAAAACCTCTAAAACAGCGGAGAGTAGTTGAGAACCCAGCACAATCCATATGCACCAGGAGAAACTTCGAAAAACTCAAAAAAGTAATGGAATAACTCAAAAACCTCTGAAACAGCGCAGAGTAGTTTACAACCCAGCACAACATATAGCCACCAGAACAAACTTCGAAAAACTCAAAAAAGTAAAAAAATATCTCAAAATCTTCTGAAACAGCGGAGAGTAGTTTAGTGCCAAGCACAACCCATATGCACTAGGAGAAAGTTCGAAAACCTCAAAAAAGTATAGAAATAACTCGAAATCTTCTGAAACAGCGTAGAGTAGTGTAGAACCCAGCACAACACATATACACCAGGAGAAACTTCGAAAAACTCAAAAAAGGAATGAAATAACTCGAAAACCTCTAAAACAGCGGAGAGTAGTTGACAACCCAGCACAACCCAGATGCACCAGGAGAAACTTCGAAAAACTCAAAAAAGTAATGACATAACTCGAAAACCTCAAAAACAGCGAACAGTAGTTGAGAACCCAGCACAACACATACGCAACATGAGAAACTTCGAAAAACTCAAAAAAGTAATGACATAACTCGAAAACCTCTAAAACAGCGAAGAGTAGTTGAGAACCTAGCACAACACATACGCAACATGAGAAACTTCGAAAAACTCAAAAAAGTAATGAAGTAACTCAAAAACCTCTGAAACAGAGCAGAGTAGTTTAGAACCCAGCACAACACATAGGCACCAGGAGAAACTTCTAAAAACTCAAAAAAGTAAAAAAAACAACTCAAATTCTTCTGAAACTGCGGAGAGTAGTGTAGTTAAGCAGCACAACACATACGCAACATGAGAACCTTCGAAAAACTCAAATAAGTAATGACATAACTCGAAAACCTCTAAAACAGCGGAGAGTAGTTGAGAACCCAGCACAATCCATATGCACCAGGAGAAACTTCAAAAAACTCAAAAAAGTAAAAAAATATCTCAAAATCTTCTGAAACAGCGGAGAGCAGTTTAGTGCCAAGCACAACCCATATGCACTAGGAGAAAGTTCGAAAACCTCAAAAAAGTATAGAAATAACTCGAAATCTTCTGAAACAGCGTAGAGTAATGTAGAGCCCAGCACAACACATATACACCAGGGGAACCTTCGAAAAACTCAAAAAAGTAATGAAATAACTCGAAAACCTCTAAAACAGCGGACAGTCGTTGTGAACCGAGCACAACACATCCGCAACTTGAGAAACTTCGAAAAACTCAAAAAAGTAATGAAGTAACTCAAAAACCTCTGAAACAGAGCAGAGTAGTTTAGAGCCCAACACAACACATAGGCACCAGGAGAAACTTCTAAAAACTCAAAAAAGTAGAAAAAAACTCAAATTCTTCTGAAACTGCGGAGAGTAGTGTAGTTAAGCAGCACAACACATACGCAACATGAGAACCTTCGAAAAACTCAAATAAGTAATGACATAACTCGAAAACCTCTAAAAGAGCGGCGAGTAGTTGAGAACCCAGCACAACACATACGCAACTTGAGAAACTTCGAAAAACTCAAAAAAGTAATGGAATAACTCAAAAACCTCTGAAACAGCGCAGAGTAGTTTACAACCCAGCACAACAGATAGCCACCAGAACAAACTTCGAAAAACTCAAAAAAGTAAAAAAATATCTCAAAATCTTCTGAAACAGCGGAGAGTAGTTTAGTGCCAAGCACAACCCATATGCACTAGGAGAAAGTTCGAAAACCTCAAAAAAGTATAGAAATAACTCGAAATCTTCTGAGACAGCGTAGAGTAGTGTAGAACCCAGCACAACACATTTACTTGAGGAGAAACTTCGAAAAACTCAAAAAAGTAATGAAATAACTCGAAAACCTCTAAAACAGCGGACAGTCGTTGAGAACCTAGAACAACACATCCGCAAAATGAGAAACTTCGAAAAACTCAAAAAAGTAATGAAATAACTCGAAAACCTCAAAAACAGCGGGGAGTAGTTGAGAACCCAGCACAACACATACGCAACTTGAGAAACTTCGAAAAACTCAAAAAATTAATGACATAACTCGAAAACCTCTAAAACAGCGAAGAGTAGTTGAGAACCCAGCACAACACATACGCAACATGAGAAACTTCGAAAAACTCAAAAAAGTAATGAAGTAACTCAAAAACCTCTGAAACAGAGCAGAGTAGTTTAGAACCCAGCACAACACATAGGCACCAGGAGAAACTTCTAAAAACTCAAAAAAGTAAAAAAACAACTCAAATTCTTATGAAACTGCGGAGAGTAGTGTAGTTAAGCAGCACAACACATACGCAACATGAGAACCTTCGAAAAACTCAAATAAGTAATGACATAACTCGAAAACCTCTAAAACAGCGGAGAGTAGTTGAGAACCCAGCACGATCCATATGCACCAGGAGAAACTTCGAAAAACTCAAAAAAGTAATAACATAACTCGAAAACCTCTAAAACAGCGGAGAGTAGTTGAGAACCCAGCACAATCCATATGCACCAGGAGGAACTTCGAAAAACTCAAAAAAGTAATGGAATAACTCCAAAACCTCTGAAACAGCGCAGAGTAGTTTACAACCCAGCACAACATATAGCCACCAGAACAAACTTCGAAAAACTCAAAAAAGTAAAAAAATATCTCAAAATCTTCTGAAACAGCGGAGAGTAGTTTAGTGCCAAGCACAACCCATATGCACTAGGAGAAAGTTCGAAAACCTCAAAAAAGTATAGAAATAACTCGAAATCTTCTGAAACAGCGTAGAGTAGTGTAGAACCCAGCACAACACATATACACCAGGAGCAACTTCGAAAACCTCAAAAAAGTATAGCAAATAACTCGAAATCTTCTGAAACAGCGTAGAGTAGTGTAGAACCCAGCACAACACATATACACCAGGAGAAACTTCAGAAAACTCAAAAAAGTAATGAAATAACTCGAAAACCTCTAAAACAGCGGACAGTCGTTGTGAACCTGGCACAACACATCCGCAACTTGAGAAATTTCGAAAAACTGAAAAAAGTAATGAAATAACTCGAAAACCTCAAAAACAGCGGAGAGTAGTTGCGAACCCAGCACAACACATACGCAACTTGAGAAACTTCGAAAAACTCAAAAAAGTAATGACATAACTCGAAAACCTCTAAAACAGCGAAGAGTAGTTGAGAACCCAGCACAACACATACGCAACATGAGAAACTTCGAAAAACTCAAAAAAGTAATGAAGTAACTCAAAAACCTCTGAAACAGAGCAGAGTAGTTTAGAACCCAGCACAACACATAGGCACCAGGAGAAACTTCTACAAACTCAAAAAAGTAAACAAACAACTCAAATTCTTCTGAAACTGCGGAGAGTAGTGTAGTTAAGCAGCACAACACATACGCAACATGAGAACCTTCGAAAAACTCAAATAAGTAATGACATAACTCGAAAACCTCAAAAACAGCGGGGAGTAGTTGAGAACCCAGCACAACACATACGCAACTTGAGAAACTTCGAAAAACTCAAAAAAGTAATGACATAACTCGAAAACCTCTAAAACAGCGAAGAGTAGTTGAGAACCCAGCACAACACATACGCAACATGAGAAACTTCGAAAAACTCAAAAAAGTAATGAAGTAACTCAAAAACCTCTGAAACAGAGCAGAATAGTTTAGAACCCAGCAGAACACATAGGCACCAGGAGAAACTTCTAAAAACTCAAAAAAGTAAAAAAACAACTCAAATTCTTATGAAACTGCGGAGAGTAGTGTAGTTAAGCAGCACAACACATACGCAACATGAGAACCTTCGGAAAACTCAAATAAGTAATGACATAACTCGAAAACCTCTAAAACAGCGGAGAGTAGTTGAGAACCCAGCACAATCCATATGCACCAGGAGGAACTTCGAAAAACTCAAAAAAGTAATGGAATAACTCCAAAACCTCTGAAACAGCGCAGAGTAGTTTACAACCCAGCACAACATATAGCCACCAGAACAAACTTCGAAAAACTCAAAAAAGTAAAAAAATATCTCAAAATCTTCTGAAACAGCGGAGAGTAGTTTAGTGCCAAGCACAACCCATATGCACTAGGACAAAGTTCGAAAACCTCAAAAAAGTATAGAAATAACTCGAAATCTTCTGAAACAGCGTAGAGTAGTGTAGAACCCAGCACAACACATATACACCAGGAGCAACTTCGAAAACCTCAAAAAAGTATAGCATTAACTCGAAATCTTCTGAAACAGCGTAGAGTAGTGTAGAACCCAGCACAACACATATACACCAGGAGAAACTTCGAAAAACTCAAAAAAGTAATGAAATAACTCGAAAACCTCTAAAACAGCGGACAGTCGTTGAGAACCTAGCACAACACATCCGCAAAATGAGAAACTTCGAAAAACTCAAAAAAGTAATGAAGTAACTCAAAAACCTCTGAAACAGAGCAGAGTAGTTTAGAACCCAGCACAACACATAGGCACCAGGAGAAACTTCTACAAACTCAAAAAAGTAAACAAACAACTCAAATTCTTCTGAAACTGCGGAGAGTAGTGTAGTTAAGCAGCACAACACATACGCAACATGAGAACCTTCGAAAAACTCAAATTAATAATGACATAACTCGAAAACCTCTAAAACAGCGGAGAGTAGTTGAGAACCCAGCACAATCCATATGCACCAGGAGAAACTTCGAAAAACTCAAAAAAGTAATGGAATAACTCAAAAACCTCTGAAACAGCGCAGAGTAGTTTACAACCCAGCACAACAAATATCCACCAGAACAAACTTCGAAAAACTCAAAAAAGTAAAAAAAAATCTCAAAATCTTCTGAAACTGCGGAGAGTAGTGTAGTTAAGCAGCACAACACATACGCAACATGAGAACCTTCGAAAAACTCAAAAAAGTAATGAAGTAACTCAAAAACCTCTGAAACAGAGCAGAGTAGTTTAGAACCCAGCACAACACATAGGCACCAGGAGAAACTTCTAAAAACTCAAAAAAGTAAAAAAAAACTCAAATTCTTCTGAAACTGCGGAGAGTAGTGTAGTTAAGCAGCACAACACATACGCAACATGAGAACCTTCGGAAAACTCAAATAAGTAATGACATAACTCGAAAACCTCTAAAACAGCGGAGAGTAGTTGAGAACCCAGCACAATCCATATGCACCAGGACGAACTTCGAAAAACTCAAAGAAGTAATGGAATAACTCAAAAACCTCTGAAACAGCGCAGAGTAGTTTACAACCCAGCACAACATATAGCCACCAGAACAAACTTCGAAAACCTCAAAAAAGTAAAAAAATATCTCAAAATCTTCTGAAACAGCGGAGAGTAGTTTAGTGCCAAGCACAACCCATATGCACTAGGAGAAAGTTCGAAAACCTCAAAAAAGTATAGAAATAATTCGAAATCTTCTGAAACAGCGTAGAATAGTGTAGAACCCAGCACAACACATATACACCAGGAGAAACTTCGAAAAACTCAAAAAAGTAATGACATAACTCGAAAACCTCTAAAACAGCGGACAGTCGTTGAGAAGCTAGCACAACACATCCGCAAAATGAGAAACTTCGAAAAACTCAAAAAAGTAATGAAGTAACTCAAAAACCTCTGAAACAGAGCAGAGTAGTTTAGAACCCAGCACAACACATAGGCACCAGGAGAAACTTCTAAAAACTCAAAAAAGTAAAAAAAAACTCAAATTCTTCTGAAACTGCGGAGAGTAGTGTAGTTAAGCAGCACAACACATACGCAACATGAGAACCTTCGAAAAACTCAAATAAGTAATGACATAACTCGAAAACCTCTAAAACAGCGGAGAGTAGTTGAGAACCCAGCACAATCCATATGCACCAGGAGGAACTTCGAAAAACTCAAAAAAGTAATGGAATAACTCAAAAACCTCTGAAACAGCGCAGAGTAGTTTACAACCCAGCACAACATATAGCCACCAGAACAAACTTCGAAAAACTCAAAAAAGTAATGAAGTAACTCAAAAACCTCTGAAACAGAGCAGAGTAGTTTAGAACCCAGCACAACACATAGGCACCAGGAGAAACTTCTAAAAACTCAAAAAAGTAAAAAAATATCTCAAAATCTTCTGAAACAGCGGAGAGTAGTTTAGTGCCAAGCACAACCCATATGCACTAGGAGAAAGTTCGAAAAACTCAAAAAAGTATAGAAATAATTCGAAATCTTCTGAAACAGCGTAGAGTAGTGTTAAACCTCGCAAAACACATATACACCAGGAGCAACTTCGAAAACCTCAAAAAAGTATAGAAATAACTCGAAATCTTCTGAAACAGCGTAGAGTAGTGTGGAACCCAGCACAACACATATACACCAGGAGAAACATCAAAAAACTCAAAAAAGTAATGAAATAACTCGAAAACCTCAAAAACAGCGGAGAGTAGTTGAGAACCCAGCACAACACATACGCAACTTGAGAAACTTCGAAAAACTCAAAAAAGTAATGAAATAACTCGAAAACCTCAAAAACAGCGGAGAGTAGTTGAGAACCCAGCACAACACATACGCAACTTGAGAAACTTCGAAAAACTCAAAAAAGTAATGACATAACTCGAAAACCTCTAAAACAGCGGACAGTCGTTGAGAAGCTAGCACAACACATCCGCAAAATGAGAAACTTCGAAAAACTCAAAAAAGTAATGAAGTAACTCAAAAACCTCTGAAACAGAGCAGAGTAGTTTAGAACCCAGCACAATCCATATGCACCAGGAGAAACTTCGAAAAACTCAAAAAATTAATGGAATAACTCAAAAACCTCTGAAACAGCGCAGAGTAGTTTACAACCGAGCACAACATATAGCCACCAGAACAAACTTCGAAAAACTCAAAAAAGTAAAAAAATATCTCAAAATCTTCTGAAACAGCGGAGAGTAGTTTAGTGCCAAGCACAACCCATATGCACTAGGTGAAAGTTCGAAAACCTCAAAAAAGTATAGAAATAACTCGAAATCTTCTGAGACAGCGTAGAGTAGTGTAGAACCTAGCACAACACATATACACCAGGAGAAACTTCGAAAAACTCAAAAAAGTAATGAAATAACTCGAAAACCTCTAAAACAGCGGACAGTCGTTGAGAACCTAGCACAACACATCCGCAAAATGAGAAACTTCGAAAAACTCAAAAAAGTAATGAAATAACTCGAAAACCTCAAAAACAGCGGAGAGTAGTTGAAAACCTAGCACAACACATACGCAACATGAGAAACTTCGAAAAACTCAAAAAAGTAATGACATAACTCGAAAACCTCTAAAACAGCAAAGAGTAGTTGAGAACCCAGCACAACACATACGCAACATGAGAAACTTCGAAAAACTCAAAAGAGTAATGAAGTAACTCAAAAACCTCTGAAACAGAGCAGATTAGTTTAGAACCCAGCACAACACATAGGCACCAGGAGAAACTTCTAAAAACTCAAAAAAGTAAAAAAAAACTCAAATTCTTCTGAAACTGCGGAGAGTAGTGTAGTTAAGCAGCACAACACATACGCAACATGAGAACCTTCGAAAAACTCAAATAAGTAATGACATAACTCGAAAACCTCTAAAACAGCGGAGAGTAGTTGAGAACCCAGCACAATCCATATGCACCAGGAGAAACTTCGAAAAACTCAAAAAAGTAAAAAAATATCTCAAAATCTTCTGAAACAGCGGAGAGTAGTTTAGTGCCAAGCACAACCCATATGCACTAGGTGAAAGTTCGAACACCTCAAAAAAGTATAGAAATAACTCGAAATCTTCTGAAACAGCGTAGCGTAGTGTAGAACCCAAAGCAACACATATAGACCAGGAGAAACTTCGAAAAACTCAAAAAAGTAATGAAATAACTCGAAAACCTCTAAAACAGCGGGGAGTAGTTGAGAACCCAGCACAACACATACGCCACTTGAGAAACTTCGAAAAACTCAAAAAAGTAATGACATAACTCGAAAACCTCTAAAACAGCGAAGAGTAGTTGAGAACCCAGCACAACACATACGCAACATGAGAAACTTCGAAAAACTCAAAAAAGTAATGAAGTAACTCAAAAACCTCTGAAACAGAGCAGAGTAGTTTAGAACCCAGCACAACACATAGGCACCAGGAGAAACTTCTAAAAACTCAAAAAAGTAAAAAAACAACTCAAATTCTTATGAAACTGCGGAGAGTAGTGTAGTTAAGCAGCACAACACATACGCAACATGAGAACCTTCGAAAAACTCAAATAAGTAATGACATAACTCGAAAACCTCTAAAACAGCGGAGAGTAGTTGAGAACCCAGCACGATCCATATGCACCAGGAGAAACTTCGAAAAACTCAAAAAAGTAATGACATAACTCGAAAACCTCTAAAACAGCGGAGAGTAGTTGAGAACCCAGCACAATCCATATGCACCAGGAGGAACTTCGAAAAACTCAAAAAAGTAATGGAATAACTCCAAAACCTCTGAAACAGCGCAGAGTAGTTTACAACCCAGCACAACATATAGCCACCAGAACAAACTTCGAAAAACTCAAAAAAGTAAAAAAATATCTCAAAATCTTCTGAAACAGCGGAGAGTAGTTTAGTGCCAAGCACAACCCATATGCACTAGGAGAAAGTTCGAAAACCTCAAAAAAGTATAGAAATAACTCGAAATCTTCTGAAACAGCGTAGAGTAGTGTAGAACCCAGCACAACACATATACACCAGGAGCAACTTCGAAAACCTCAAAAAAGTAATGAAATAACTCGAAAACCTCTAAAACAGCGGACAGTCGTTGTGAACCTAGCACAACACATCCGCAACTTGAGAAATTTCGAAAAACTGAAAAAAGTAATGAAATAACTCGAAAACCTCAAAAACAGCGGAGAGTAGTTGAGAACCCAGCACAACACATACGCAACTTGAGAAACTTCGAAAAACTCAAAAAAGTAATGACATAACTCGAAAACCTCTAAAACAGCGAAGAGTAGTTGAGAACCCAGCACAACACATACGCAACATGAGAAACTTCGAAAAACTCAAAAAAGTAATGAAGTAACTCAAAAACCTCTGAAACAGAGCAGAGTAGTTTAGAACCCAGCACAACACATAGGCACCAGGAGAAACTTCTACAAACTCAAAAAAGTAAACAAACAACTCAAATTCTTCTGAAACTGCGGAGAGTAGTGTAGTTAAGCAGCACAACACATACGCAACATGAGAACCTTCGAAAAACTCAAATAAGTAATGACATAACTCGAAAACCTCAAAAACAGCGGGGAGTAGTTGAGAACCCGGCACAACACATACGCAACTTGAGAAACTTCGAAAAACTCAAAAAAGTAATGACATAACTCGAAAACCTCTAAAACAGCGAAGAGTAGTTGAGAACCCAGCACAACACATACGCAACATGAGAAACTTCGAAAAACTCAAAAAAGTAATGAAGTAACTCAAAAACCTCTGAAACAGAGCAGAATAGTTTAGAACCCAGCACAACACATAGGCACTAGGAGAAACTTCTAAAAACTCAAAAAAGTAAAAAAACAACTCAAATTCTTATGAAACTGCGGAGAGTAGTGTAGTTAAGCAGCACAACACATACGCAACATGAGAACCTTCGGAAAACTCAAATAAGTAATGACATAACTCGAAAACCTCTAAAACAGCGGAGAGTAGTTGAGAACCCAGCACAATCCATATGCACCAGTAGAAACTTCGAAAAACTCAAAAAAGTAATGACATAACTCGAAAACCTCTAAAACAGCGGAGAGTAGTTGAGAACCCAGCACAATCCATATGCACCAGGAGGAACTTCGAAAAACTCAAAAAAGTAATTGAATAACTCCAAAACCTCTGAAACAGCGCAGAGTAGTTTACAACCCAGCACAACATATAGCCACCAGAACAAACTTCGAAAAACTCAAAAAAGTAAAAAAAATATCTCAAAATCTTCTGAAACAGCGGAGAGTAGTTTAGTGCCAAGCACAACCCATATGCACTAGGAGAAAGTTCGAAAACCTCAAAAAAGTATAGAAATAACTCGAAATCTTCTGAAACAGCGTAGAGTAGTGTAGAACCCAGCACAACACATATACACCAGGAGCAACTTCGAAAACCTCAAAAAAGTATAGAAATAACTCGAAATCTTCTGAAACAGCGTAGAGTAGTGTAGAACCCAGCACAACACATATACACCAGGAGAAACTTCAAAAAACTCAAAAAAGTAATGAAATAACTCGGAAACCTCTAAAACAGCGGACAGTCGTTGTGAACCTAGCACAACACATCGGCAACTTGAGAAATTTCGAAAAACTCAAAAAAGTAATGAAATAACTCGAAAACCTCAAAAACAGCGGAGAGTAGTTGAGAACCCAGCACAACACATACGCAACTTGAGAAACTTCGAAAAACTCAAAAAAGTAATGACATAACTCGAAAACCTCTAAAACAGCGAAGAGTAGTTGAGAACACAGCACAACACATACGCAACATGAGAAACTTCGAAAAACTCAAAAAAGTAATGAAGTAACTCAAAAACCTCTGAAACAGAGCAGAGTAGTTTAGAACCCAGCACAACACATAGGCACCAGGAGAAACTTCTAAAAACTCAAAAAAGTAAAAAAATATCTCAAAATCTTCTGAAACAGCGGAGAGTAGTTTAGTGCCAAGCACAACCCATATTAACTAGGTGAAAGTTCGAAAACCTCAAAAAAGTATAGAAATAACTCGAAATCTTCTGAAACAGCGTAGCGTAGTGTAGAACCCAAAACAACACATATACACCAGGAGAAACTTCGAAAAACTCAAAAAAGTAATGAAATAACTCGAAAACCTCTAAAACAGCGAACAGTCGTTGAGAACCTAGCACAACACATCGGCAAAATGAGAAACTTCGAAAAACTCAAAAAAGTAATGAAGTAACTCAAAAACCTCTGAAACAGAGCAGAGTAGTTTAGAACCCAGCACAACACATAGGCACCAGGAGAAACTTCTACAAGCTAAAAAAGTAAACAAACAACTCAAATTCTTCTGAAACTGCGGAGAGTAGTGTAGTTAAGCAGCACAACACATACGCAACATGAGAACCTTCGAAAAACTCAAATAAGTAATGACATAACTCGAAAACCTCTAAAACAGCGGAGAGTAGTTGAGAACCCAGCACAATCCATATGCACCAGGAGAAACTTCGAAAAACTCAAAAAAGTAATGGAATAACTCAAAAACATCTGAAACAGCGCAGAGTAGTTTACAACCCAGCACAACAAATATCCACCAGAACAAACTTCGAAAAACTCAAAAAAGTAAAAAAATATCTCAGAATCTTCTGAAACAGCGGAGAGTAGTTTAGTGCCAAGCACAACCCATATGCACTAGGAGAAAGTTCGAAAACATCAAAAAAGTATAGAAATAACTCGAAATCTTCTGAGACAGCGTAGAGTAGTGTAGAACCCAGCACAACACATATACACCAGGAGAAACTTCGAAAAACTCAAAAAAGTAATGAAATCACTCGAAAACCTCAAAAACAGCGGACAGTCGTTGAGAACCTAGCACAACACATCCGCAAAATGAGAAACTTCGAAAAACTCAAAAAAGTAATGAAATAACTCGAAAACCTCAAAAACAGCGGAGAGCAGTTGAGAACCCAGCACAACACATACGCAACTTGAGAAACTTCGAAAAAGTAATGACATAACTCGAGAACCTCTAAAACAGCGAAGAGTAGTTGAGAACCCAGCACAACACATACGCAACATGAGAAACTTCGAAAAACTCAAAAAAGTAATGAAGTAACTCAAAAACCTCTGAAACAGAGCAGAGTAGTTTAGAACCCAGCACAACACATAGGCACCAGGAGAAACTTCTAAAAACTCAAAAAAGTAAAAAAAACAACTCAAATTCTTATGAAACTGCGGAGAGTAGTGTAGTTAAGCAGCACAACACATACGCAACATGAGAACCTTCGAAAAACTCAAATAAGTAATGACATAACTCGAAAACCTCTAAAACAGCGGACAGTCGTTGAGAAGCTAGCACAACACATCCGCAAAATGAGAAACTTCGAAAAACTCAAAAAAGTAATGAAGTAACTCAAAAACCTCTGAAACAGAGCAGAGTAGTTTAGAACCCAGCACAACACATAGGCACCAGGAGAAACTTCTAAAAACTCAAAAAAGTAAAAAAAAACTCAAATTCTTCTGAAACTGCGGAGAGTAGTGTAGTTAAGCAGCACAACACCTACACAACATGAGAACCTTCGAAAAACTCAAATAAGTAATGACATAACTCGAAAACCTCTAAAACAGCGGAGAGTAGTTGAGAACCCAGCACAATCCATATGCACCAGGAGAAACTTCGAAAAACTCAAAAAAGTAATGGAATAACTCAAAAACCTCTGAAACAGCGCAGAGTAGTTTACAACCCAGCACAACATATAGCCACCAGAACAAACTTCGAAAAACTCAAAAAAGTAAAAAAAAATCTCAAAATCTTCTGAAACTGCGGAGAGTAGTGTAGTTAAGCAGCACAACACATACGCAACATGAGAACCTTCGAAAAACTCAAAAAAGTAATGAAGTAACTCAAAAACCTCTGAAACAGAGCAGAGTAGTTTAGAACCCAGCACAACACATAGGCACCAGGAGAAACTTCTAAAAACTCAAAAAAGTAAAAAAAAACTCAAATTCTTCTGAAACTGCGGAGAGTAGTGTAGTTAAGCAGCACAACACATACGCAACATGAGAACCTTCGGAAAACTCAAATAAGTAATGACATAACTCGAAAACCTCTAAAACAGCGGAGAGTAGTTGAGAACCCAGCACAATCCATATGCACCAGGACGAACTTCGAAAAACTCAAAGAAGTAATGGAATAACTCAAAAACCTCTGAAACAGCGCAGAGTAGTTTACAACCCAGCACAACATATAGCCACCAGAACAAACTTCGAAAACCTCAAAAAAGTAAAAAAATATCTCAAAATCTTCTGAAACAGCGGAGAGTAGTTTAGTGCCAAGCACAACCCATATGCACTAGGAGAAAGTTCGAAAACCTCAAAAAAGTATAGAAATAATTCGAAATCTTCTGAAACAGCGTAGAGTAGTGTAGAACCCAGCACAACACATATACACCAGGAGAAACTTCGAAAAACTCAAAAAAGTAATGACATAACTCGAAAACCTCTAAAACAGCGGACAGTCGTTGAGAAGCTAGCACAACACATCCGCAAAATGAGAAACTTCGAAAAACTCAAAAAAGTAATGAAGTAACTCAAAAACCTCTGAAACAGAGCAGAGTAGTTTAGAACCCAGCACAACACATAGGCACCAGGAGAAACTTCTAAAAACTCAAAAAAGTAAAAAAAAACTCAAATTCTTCTGAAACTGCGGAGAGTAGTGTAGTTAAGCAGCACAACACATACGCAACATGAGAACCTTCGAAAAACTCAAATAAGTAATGACATAACTCGAAAACCTCTAAAACAGCGGAGAGTAGTTGAGAACCCAGCACAATCCATATGCACCAGGAGGAACTTCGAAAAACTCAAAAAAGTAATGGAATAACTCAAAAACCTCTGAAACAGCGCAGAGTAGTTTACAACCCAGCACAACATATAGCCACCAGAACAAACTTCGAAAAACTCAAAAAAGTAATGATGTAACTCAAAAACCTCTGAAACAGAGCAGAGTAGTTTAGAACCCAGCACAACACATAGGCACCAGGAGAAACTTCTAAAAACTCAAAAAAGTAAAAAAATATCTCAAAATCTTCTGAAACAGCGGAGAGTAGTTTAGTGCCAAGCACAACCCATATGCACTAGGAGAAAGTTCGAAAAACTCAAAAAAGTATAGAAATAATTCGAAATCTTCTGAAACAGCGTAGAGTAGTGTTAAACCTCGCAAAACACATATACACCAGGAGCAACTTCGAAAACCTCAAAAAAGTATAGAAATAACTCGAAATCTTCTGAAACAGCGTAGAGTAGTGTGGAACCCAGCACAACACATATACACCAGGAGAAACTTCAAAAAACTCAAAAAAGTAATGAAATAACTCGAAAACCTCAAAAACAGCGGAGAGTAGTTGAGAACCCAGCACAACACATACGCAACTTGAGAAACTTCGAAAAACTCAAAAAAGTAATGACATAACTCGAAAACCTCTAAAACAGCGGACAGTCGTTGAGAAGCTAGCACAACACATCCGCAAAATGAGAAACTTCGAAAAACTCAAAAAAGTAATGAAGTAACTCAAAAACCTCTGAAACAGAGCAGAGTAGTTTAGAACCCAGCACAATCCATATGCACCAGGAGAAACTTCGAAAAACTCAAAAAATTAATGGAATAACTCAAAAACCTCTGAAACAGCGCAGAGTAGTTTACAACCGAGCACAACATATAGCCACCAGAACAAACTTCGAAAAACTCAAAAAAGTAAAAAAATATCTCAAAATCTTCTGAAACAGCGGAGAGTAGTTTAGTGCCAAGCACAACCCATATGCACTAGGTGAAAGTTCGAAAACCTCAAAAAAGTATAGAAATAACTCGAAATCTTCTGAGACAGCGTAGAGTAGTGTAGAACCTAGCACAACACATATACACCAGGAGAAACTTCGAAAAACTCAAAAAAGTAATGAAATAACTCGAAAACCTCTAAAACAGCGGACAGTCGTTGAGAACCTAGCACAACACATCCGCAAAATGAGAAACTTCGAAAAACTCAAAAAAGTAATGAAATAACTCGAAAACCTCAAAAACAGCGGAGAGTAGTTGAAAACCTAGCACAACACATACGCAACATGAGAAACTTCGAAAAACTCAAAAAAGTAATGACATAACTCGAAAACCTCTAAAACAGCAAAGAGTAGTTGAGAACCCAGCACAACACATACGCAACATGAGAAACTTCGAAAAACTCAAAAGAGTAATGAAGTAACTCAAAAACCTCTGAAACAGAGCAGATTAGTTTAGAACCCAGCACAACACATAGGCACCAGGAGAAACTTCTAAAAACTCAAAAAAGTAAAAAAAAACTCAAATTCTTCTGAAACTGCGGAGAGTAGTGTAGTTAAGCAGCACAACACATACGCAACATGAGAACCTTCGAAAAACTCAAATAAGTAATGACATAACTCGAAAACCTCTAAAACAGCGGAGAGTAGTTGAGAACCCAGCACAATCCATATGCACCAGGAGAAACTTCGAAAAACTCAAAAAAGTAAAAAAATATCTCAAAATCTTCTGAAACAGCGGAGAGTAGTTTAGTGCCAAGCACAACCCATATGCACTAGGTGAAAGTTCGAACACCTCAAAAAAGTATAGAAATAACTCGAAATCTTCTGAAACAGCGTAGCGTAGTGTAGAACCCAAAGCAACACATATAGACCAGGAGAAACTTCGAAAAACTCAAAAAAGTAATGAAATAACTCGAAAACCTCTAAAACAGCGGGGAGTAGTTGAGAACCCAGCACAACACATACGCCACTTGAGAAACTTCGAAAAACTCAAAAAAGTAATGACATAACTCGAAAACCTCTAAAACAGCGAAGAGTAGTTGAGAACCCAGCACAACACATACGCAACATGAGAAACTTCGAAAAACTCAAAAAAGTAATGAAGTAACTCAAAAACCTCTGAAACAGAGCAGAGTAGTTTAGAACCCAGCACAACACATAGGCACCAGGAGAAACTTCTAAAAACTCAAAAAAGTAAAAAAACAACTCAAATTCTTATGAAACTGCGGAGAGTAGTGTAGTTAAGCAGCACAACACATACGCAACATGAGAACCTTCGAAAAACTCAAATAAGTAATGACATAACTCGAAAACCTCTAAAACAGCGGAGAGTAGTTGAGAACCCAGCACGATCCATATGCACCAGGAGAAACTTCGAAAAACTCAAAAAAGTAATGACATAACTCGAAAACCTCTAAAACAGCGGAGAGTAGTTGAGAACCCAGCACAATCCATATGCACCAGGAGGAACTTCGAAAAACTCAAAAAAGTAATGGAATAACTCCAAAACCTCTGAAACAGCGCAGAGTAGTTTACAACCCAGCACAACATATAGCCACCAGAACAAACTTCGAAAAACTCAAAAAAGTAAAAAAATATCTCAAAATCTTCTGAAACAGCGGAGAGTAGTTTAGTGCCAAGCACAACCCATATGCACTAGGAGAAAGTTCGAAAACCTCAAAAAAGTATAGAAATAACTCGAAATCTTCTGAAACAGCGTAGAGTAGTGTAGAACCCAGCACAACACATATACACCAGGAGCAACTTCGAAAACCTCAAAAAAGTAATGAAATAACTCGAAAACCTCTAAAACAGCGGACAGTCGTTGTGAACCTAGCACAACACATCCGCAACTTGAGAAATTTCGAAAAACTGAAAAAAGTAATGAAATAACTCGAAAACCTCAAAAACAGCGGAGAGTAGTTGAGAACCCAGCACAACACATACGCAACTTGAGAAACTTCGAAAAACTCAAAAAAGTAATGACATAACTCGAAAACCTCTAAAACAGCGAAGAGTAGTTGAGAACCCAGCACAACACATACGCAACATGAGAAACTTCGAAAAACTCAAAAAAGTAATGAAGTAACTCAAAAACCTCTGAAACAGAGCAGAGTAGTTTAGAACCCAGCACAACACATAGGCACCAGGAGAAACTTCTACAAACTCAAAAAAGTAAACAAACAACTCAAATTCTTCTGAAACTGCGGAGAGTAGTGTAGTTAAGCAGCACAACACATACGCAACATGAGAACCTTCGAAAAACTCAAATAAGTAATGACATAACTCGAAAACCTCAAAAACAGCGGGGAGTAGTTGAGAACCCAGCACAACACATACGCAACTTGAGAAACTTCGAAAAACTCAAAAAAGTAATGACATAACTCGAAAACCTCTAAAACAGCGAAGAGTAGTTGAGAACCCAGCACAACACATACGCAACATGAGAAACTTCGAAAAACTCAAAAAAGTAATGAAGTAACTCAAAAACCTCTGAAACAGAGCAGAATAGTTTAGAACCCAGCACAACACATAGGCACCAGGAGAAACTTCTAAAAACTCAAAAAAGTAAAAAAACAACTCAAATTCTTATGAAACTGCGGAGAGTAGTGTAGTTAAGCAGCACAACACATACGCAACATGAGAACCTTCGGAAAACTCAAATAAGTAATGACATAACTCGAAAACCTCTAAAACAGCGGAGAGTAGTTGAGAACCCAGCACAATCCATATGCACCAGTAGAAACTTCGAAAAACTCAAAAAAGTAATGACATAACTCGAAAACCTCTAACACAGCGGAGAGTAGTTGAGAACCCAGCACAATCCATATGCACCAGGAGGAACTTCGAAAAACTCAAAAAAGTAATTGAATAACTCCAAAACCTCTGAAACAGCGCAGAGTAGTTTACAACCCAGCACAACATATAGCCACCAGAACAAACTTCGAAAAACTCAAAAAAGTAAAAAAAATATCTCAAAATCTTCTGAAACAGCGGAGAGTAGTTTAGTGCCAAGCACAACCCATATGCACTAGGAGAAAGTTCGAAAACCTCAAAAAAGTATAGAAATAACTCGAAATCTTCTGAAACAGCGTAGAGTAGTGTAGAACCCAGCACAACACATATACACCAGGAGCAACTTCGAAAACCTCAAAAAAGTATAGAAATAACTCGAAATCTTCTGAAACAGCGTAGAGTAGTGTAGAACCCAGCACAACACATATACACCAGGAGAAACTTCAAAAAACTCAAAAAAGTAATGAAATAACTCGGAAACCTCTAAAACAGCGGACAGTCGTTGTGAACCTAGCACAACACATCGGCAACTTGAGAAATTTCGAAAAACTCAAAAAAGTAATGAAATAACTCGAAAACCTCAAAAACAGCGGAGAGTAGTTGAGAACCCAGCACAACACATACGCAACTTGAGAAACTTCGAAAAACTCAAAAAAGTAATGACATAACTCGAAAACCTCTAAAACAGCGAAGAGTAGTTGAGAACACAGCACAACACATACGCAACATGAGAAACTTCGAAAAACTCAAAAAAGTAATGAAGTAACTCAAAAACCTCTGAAACAGAGCAGAGTAGTTTAGAACCCAGCACAACACATAGGCACCAGGAGAAACTTCTAAAAACTCAAAAAAGTAAAAAAATATCTCAAAATCTTCTGAAACAGCGGAGAGTAGTTTAGTGCCAAGCACAACCCATATTAACTAGGTGAAAGTTCGAAAACCTCAAAAAAGTATAGAAATAACTCGAAATCTTCTGAAACAGCGTAGCGTAGTGTAGAACCCAAAACAACACATATACACCAGGAGAAACTTCGAAAAACTCAAAAAAGTAATGAAATAACTCGAAAACCTCTAAAACAGCGGACAGTCGTTGAGAACCTAGCACAACACATCCGCAAAATGAGAAACTTCGAAAAACTCAAAAAAGTAATGAAGTAACTCAAAAACCTCTGAAACAGAGCAGAGTAGTTTAGAACCCAGCACAACACATAGGCACCAGGAGAAACTTCTACAAGCTCAAAAAAGTAAACAAACAACTCAAATTCTTCTGAAACTGCGGAGAGTAGTGTAGTTAAGCAGCACAACACATACGCAACATGAGAACCTTCGAAAAACTCAAATAAGTAATGACATAACTCGAAAACCTCTAAAACAGCGGAGAGTAGTTGAGAACCCAGCACAATCCATATGCACCAGGAGAAACTTCGAAAAACTCAAAAAAGTAATGGAATAACTCAAAAACATCTGAAACAGCGCAGAGTAGTTTACAACCCAGCACAACAAATATCCACCAGAACAAACTTCGAAAAACTCAAAAAAGTAAAAAAATATCTCAGAATCTTCTGAAACAGCGGAGAGTAGTTTAGTGCCAAGCACAACCCATATGCACTAGGAGAAAGTTCGAAAACATCAAAAAAGTATAGAAATAACTCGAAATCTTCTGAGACAGCGTAGAGTAGTGTAGAACCCAGCACAACACATATACACCAGGAGAAACTTCGAAAAACTCAAAAAAGTAATGAAATCACTCGAAAACCTCAAAAACAGCGGACAGTCGTTGAGAACCTAGCACAACACATCCGCAAAATGAGAAACTTCGAAAAACTCAAAAAAGTAATGAAATAACTCGAAAACCTCAAAAACAGCGGAGAGCAGTTGAGAACCCAGCACAACACATACGCAACTTGAGAAACTTCGAAAAAGTAATGACATAACTCGAGAACCTCTAAAACAGCGAAGAGTAGTTGAGAACCCAGCACAACACATACGCAACATGAGAAACTTCGAAAAACTCAAAAAAGTAATGAAGTAACTCAAAAACCTCTGAAACAGAGCAGAGTAGTTTAGAACCCAGCACAACACATAGGCACCAGGAGAAACTTCTAAAAACTCAAAAAAGTAAAAAAAACAACTCAAATTCTTATGAAACTGCGGAGAGTAGTGTAGTTAAGCAGCACAACACATACGCAACATGAGAACCTTCGAAAAACTCAAATAAGTAATGACATAACTCGAAAACCTCTAAAACAGCGGACAGTCGTTGAGAAGCTAGCACAACACATCCGCAAAATGAGAAACTTCGAAAAACTCAAAAAAGTAATGAAGTAACTCAAAAACCTCTGAAACAGAGCAGAGTAGTTTAGAACCCAGCACAACACATAGGCACCAGGAGAAACTTCTAAAAACTCAAAAAAGTAAAAAAAAACTCAAATTCTTCTGAAACTGCGGAGAGTAGTGTAGTTAAGCAGCACAACACCTACACAACATGAGAACCTTCGAAAAACTCAAATAAGTAATGACATAACTCGAAAACCTCTAAAACAGCGGAGAGTAGTTGAGAACCCAGCACAATCCATATGCACCAGGAGAAACTTCGAAAAACTCAAAAAAGTAATGGAATAACTCAAAAACCTCTGAAACAGCGCAGAGTAGTTTACAACCCAGCACAACATATAGCCACCAGAACAAACTTCGAAAAACTCAAAAAAGTAAAACAATATCTCAAAATCTTCTGAAAGAGCGGAGAGTAGTTTAGTGCCAAGCACAACCCATATGCACTAGGAGAAACTTCGAAAAACTCAAAAAAGTAATGAAGTAACTCAAAAACCTCTGAAACAGAGCAGAGTAGTTTAGAACCCAGCACAACACATAGGCACAAGGAGAAACTCCTAAAAACTCAAAAAAGTAAAAAAAACAACTCAAATTCTTCTGAAACTGCGGAGAGTAGTGTAGTTAAGCAGCACAACACATACGCAACATGAGAACCTTCGAAAAACTCAAATAAGTAATGACATAACTCGAAAACCTCTAAAACAGCGGAGAGTAGTTGAGAACCCAGCACAATCCATATGCACCAGGAGAAACTTCGAAAAACTCAAAAAAGTAATAGAATAACTCAAAAACCTCTGAAACAGCGCAGAGTAGTTTACAACCCAGCACAACAAATATCCACCAGAACAAACTTCGAAAAACTCAAAAAAGTAAAAAAATATCTCAAAATCTTCTGAAACAGCGGAGAGCAGTTTAGTGCCAAGCACAACTCATATGCACTAGGAGAAAGTTCGAAAACATCAAAAAAGTATAGAAATAACTCGAAATCTTCTGAGACAGCGTAGAGTAGTGTAGAACCCAGCACAACACATATACACCAGGAGAAACTTCGACAAACTCAAAAAAGTAATGAAATAACTCGAAAACCTCTAAAACAGCGGACAGTCGTTGAGAACCTAGCACAACACATCCGCAAAATGAGAAACTTCGAAAAACTCAAAAAAGTAATGAAATAACTCGAAAACCTCAAAAACAGCGGAGAGTAGTTGAGAACCCAGCACAACACATACGCAACTTGAGAAACTTCGAAAAACTCAAAAAAGAAATGACATAACTCGAAAACCTCTAAAACAGCGAAGAGTAGTTGAGAACCCAGCACAACACATACGCAACATGAGAAACTTCGAAAAACTCAAATAAGTAATGACATAACTCGAAAACCTCTAAAACAGCGGAGAGTAGTTGAGAACCCAGCACAATCCATATGCACCAGGAGAAACTTCGAAAAACTCAAAAAAGTAATGAAATAACTCAAAAACCTCTGAAACAGCGCAGAGTAGTTTACAACCCATCACAACATATATCCACCAGAACAAACTTCGAAAAACTCAAAAAAGTAAAAAAATATCTCAAAATCTTCTGAAACAGCGGAGAATAGTTTAGTGCCAAGCACAACCCATATGCACTAGGTGAAAGTTCGAAAACCTCAAAAAAGTATAGAAATAACTCGAAATCTTCTGAAACAGCGTAGCCTAGTGTAGAACCCAAAACAACACATATACACCAGGAGAAACTTCGAAAAACTCAAAAAAGTAATGAAATAACTCGAAAACCTCAAAAACAGCGGGGAGTAGTTGAGAACCCAGCACAACACATACGCAACTTGAGAAACTTCGAAAAACTCAAAAAAGTAATGACATAACTCGAAAACCTCTAAAACAGCGAAGAGTAGTTGAGAACCCAGCACAACACATACGCAACTTGAGAAACTTCGAAAAAGTAATGACATAACTCGAAAACCTCTAAAACAGCGAAGAGTAGTTGAGAACCTAGCACAACACATACGCAACATGAGAAACTTCGAAAAACTCAAAAAAGTAATGAAGTAACTCAAAAACCTCTGAAACAGAGCAGAGTAGTTTAGAACCCAGCACAAACACATAGGCACCAGGAGAAACTTCTAAAAACTCAAAAAAGTTAAAAAAAACTCAAATTCTTCTGAAACTGCGGAGAGTAGTGTAGTTAAGCAGCACAACACATACGCAACATGAGAACCTTCGAAAAACTCAAATAAGTAATGACATAACTCGAAAACCTCTAAAACAGCGGAGAGTAGTTGAGAACCCAGCACAATCCATATGCACCAGGAGAAACTTCGAAAAACTCAAAAAAGTAATGGAATAACTCAAAAACCTCTGAAACAGCGCAGAGAAGTTTACAACCCAGCACAACATATAGCCACCAGAGCAAACTTCGAAAATCTCAAAAAAGTAAAAAAATATCTCAAAATCTTCTGAAACAGCGGAGAGTAGTTTAGTGCCAAGCACAACCCATATGCACTAGGTGAAAGTTCGAAAACCTCAAAAAAGTATAGAAATAACTCGAAATCTTCTGAAACAGCGTAGCGTAGTGTAGAACACAAAACAACACATATACACCAGGAGAAACTTCGAAAAACTCAAAAAAGTAATGAAATAACTCGAAAACCTCTAAAACAGCGGACAGTCGTTGAGAACCTAGCACAACACATCCGCAAAATGAGAAACTTCGAAAAACTCAAAAAAGTAATGAAATAACTCGAAAACCTCAAAAACAGCGGGGAGTAGTTGAGAACCCAGCACAACACATACGCAACTTGAGAAACTTCGAAAAACTCAAAAAAGTAATGACATAACTCGAAAACCTCTAAAACAGCGAAGAGTTGTTGAGAACCCAGCACAACACATACGCAACATGAGAAACTTCGAAAAACTCAAAAAAGTAATGAAGTAACTCAAAAACCTCTGAAACAGAGCAGAGTAGTTTAGAACCCAGCACAACACATAGGCACCAGGAGAAACTTCTAAAAACTCAAAAAAGTAAACAAACAACTCAAATTCTTCTGAAACTGCGGAGAGTAGTGTAGTTAAGCAGCACAACACATACGCAACATGAGAACCTTCGAAAAACTCAAATAAGTAATGACATAACTCGAAAACCTCTAAAACAGCGGAGAGTAGTTGAGAACCCAGCACAATCCATATGCACCAGGAGAAACTTCGAAAAAGTCAAAAAAGTAATGGAATAACTCAAAAACCTCTGAAACAGCGTAGAGTAGTTTACAACCCAGCACAACATATAGCCACCAGAACAAACTTCGAAAAACTCAAAACAGTAAAAAAATATCTCAAAATCTTCTGAAACAGCGGAGAGTAGTTTAGTGCCAAGCACAACCCATATGCACGAGGAGAAAGTTCGAAAACCTCAAAAAAGTATAGAAATAACTCGAAATCTTCTGAGACAGCGTAGAGTAGTGTAGAACCCAGCACAACACATATACACCAGGAGAAACTTCGAAAAACTCAAAAAAGTAATGAAATAACTCGAAAACCTCTAAAACAGCGGACAGTCGTTGAGAACCTAGCACAACACATCCGCAAAATGAGAAACTTCGAAAAACTCAAAAAAGTAATGAAATAACTCGAAAACCTCAAAAACAGCGGAGAGTAGTTGAGAACCCAGCACAACACATAGGCAACTTGAGAAACTTCGAAAAACTCAAAAAAGTAATGACATAACTCGAAAACCTCTAAAACAGCGAAGAGTAGTTGAGAACCCAGCACAACACATACGCAACATGAGAAACTTCGAAAAACTCAAAAAAGTAATGAAGTAACTCAAAAACCTCTGAAACAGAGCAGAGTAGTTTAGTACCCAGCACAACACATAGGCACCAGGAGAAACTTCTAAAAACTCAAAAAAGTAAAAAAAACAACTCAAATTCTTCTGAAACTGCGGAGAGTAGTGTAGTTAAGCAGCACAACACATACGCAACATGAGAACCTTCGAAAAACTCAAATAAGTAATGACATAACTCGAAAACCTCTAAAACAGCGGAGAGTAGTTGAGAACCCAGCACAATCCAAATGCACCAGGAGAAACTTCAAAAAACTCAAAAAAGTAACAAAATATCTCAAAATCTTCTGAAACAGCGGAGAGTAGTTTAGTGCCAAGCACAACCCATATGCACTAGGAGAAAGTTCGAAAACCTCAAAAAAGTATAGAAATAACTCGAAATCTTCTGAAACAGCGTAGAGTAGTGTAGAACCCAGCACAACACATATACACCAGGAGAAACTTCGAAAAACTCAAAAAAGTAATGAAATAACTCGAAAACCTCTAAAACAGCGGACAGTCGTTGAGAACCTAGCACAACACATCCGCAAAATGAGAAACTTCGAAAAACTCAAAAAAGTAATGAAATAACTCGAAAACCTCAAAAACAGCGGAGAGTAGTTGAGAACCCAGCACAACACATACGCAACTTGAGAAACTTCGAAAAACTCAAAAAAGTAATGACATAACTCGAAAACCTCTAAAACAGCGAAGAGTAGTTGAGAACCCAGCACAACACATACGCAACATGAGAAACTTCGAAAAACTCAAAAAAGTAATGAAGTAACTCAAAAACCTCTGAAACAGAGCAGAGTAGTTTAGAACCCAGCACAACACATAGGCACCAGGAGAAACTTCTAAAAACTCAAAAAAGTAGAAAAAAACTCAAATTCTTCTGAAACTGCGGAGAGTAGTGTAGTTAAGCAGCACAACACATACGCAACATGAGAACCTTCGAAAAACTCAAATAAGTAATGACATAACTCGAAAACCTCTAAAACAGCGGAGAGTAGTTGAGAACCCAGCACAATCCATATGCACCAGGAGAAACTTCGAAAAACTCAAAAAAGTAATGGAATAACTCAAAAACCTCTGAAACAGCGCAGAGTAGTTTACAACCCAGCACAACATATAGCCACCAGAACAAACTTCGAAAAACTCAAAAAAGTAAAACAATATCTCAAAATCTTCTGAAAGAGCGGAGAGTAGTTTAGTGCCAAGCACAACCCATATGCACTAGGAGAAACTTCGAAAAACTCAAAAAAGTAATGAAGTAACTCAAAAACCTCTGAAACAGAGCAGAGTAGTTTAGAACCCAGCACAACACATAGGCACAAGGAGAAACTCCTAAAAACTCAAAAAAGTAAAAAAAACAACTCAAATTCTTCTGAAACTGCGGAGAGTAGTGTAGTTAAGCAGCACAACACATACGCAACATGAGAACCTTCGAAAAACTCAAATAAGTAATGACATAACTCGAAAACCTCTAAAACAGCGGAGAGTAGTTGAGAACCCAGCACAATCCATATGCACCAGGAGAAACTTCAAAAAACTCAAAAAAGTAAAAAAATATCTCAAAATCTTCTGAAACAGCGGAGAGTAGTTTAGTGCCAAGCACAACCCATATGCACTAGGAGAAAGTTCGAAAACCTCAAAAAAGTATAGAAATAACTCGAAATCTTCTGAAACAGCGTAGAGTAATGTAGAGCCCAGCACAACACATATACACCAGGGGAAACTTCGAAAAACTCAAAAAAGTAATGAAATAACTCGAAAACCTCTAAAACAGCGGACAGTCGTTGTGAACCGAGCACAACACATCCGCAACTTGAGAAACTTCGAAAAACTCAAAAAAGTAATGAAGTAACTCAATAACCTCTGAAACAGAGCAGAGTAGTTTAGAGCCCAGCACAACACATAGGCACCAGGAGAAACTTCTAAAAACTCAAAAAAGTAGAAACAAACTCAAATTCTTCTGAAACTGCGGAGAGTAGTGTAGTTAAGCAGCACAACACATACGCAACATGAGAACCTTCGAAAAACTTAAATAAGTAATGACATAACTCGAAAACCTCTAAAAGAGCGGCGAGTAGTTGAGAACCCAGCACAATCCATACGCACCAGGAGAAACTTCGAAAAACTCAAAAAAGTAATGGAATAACTCAAAAACCTCTGAAACAGCGCAGAGTAGTTTACAACCCAGCACAACATATAGCCACCAGAACAAACTTCGAAAAACTCAAAAAAGTAAAAAAATATCTCAAAATCTTCTGAAACAGCGGCGAGTAGTTTAGTGCCAAGCACAACCCATATGCACTAGGTGAAAGTTCGAAAACCTCAAAAAAGTATAGAAATAACTCGAAATTTTCTGAAACAGCGTAGCGTAGTGTAGAACCCAAAACAACACATATACACCAGGAGAAACTTCGAAAAACTCAAAAAAGTAATGAAATAACTCGAAAACATCTAAAACAGCGGACAGTCGTTGAGAACCCAGCACAACACATCCGCAAAATGAGAAACTTCGAAAAACTCAAAAAAGTAATGAAATAACTCGAAAACCTCAAAAACAGCGGAGAGTAGTTGAGAACCCAGCACAACACATACGCAACTTGAGAAACTTCGAAAAACTCAAAAAGGTAATGACATAACTCGAAAACCTCTAAAACAGCGAAGAGTAGTTGAGAACCCAGCACAACACATACGCAACATGAGAAAATTCGAAAAACTCAAAAAAGTAATGAAGTAACTCAAAAACCTCTGAAACAGAGCAGAGTAGTTTAGAACCCAGCACAACACACAGGCACCAGGAGAAACTTCTAAAAACTCAAAAAAGTAAACAAACAACTCAAATTCTTCTGAAACTGCGGAGAGTAGTGTAGTTACGCAGCACAACACATACGCAACATGAGAACCTTCGAAAAACTCAAATAAGTAATGACATAACTCGAAAACCTCTAAAACAGCGGAGAGTAGTTGAGAACCCAGCACAATCCATATGCACCAGGAGAAACTTCGAAAAACTCAAAAAAGTAATGGAATAACTCAAAAACCTCTGAAACAGCGCAGAGTAGTTTACAACCCAGCACAACAGATAGCCACCAGAACAAACTTCGAAAAACTCAAAAAAGTAAAAAAATATCTCAAAATCTTCTGAAACAGCGGAGAGTAGTTTAGTGCCAAGCACAACCCATATGCACTAGGAGAAAGTTCGAAAACCTCAAAAAAGTATAGAAATAACTCGAAATCTTCTGAGACAGCGTAGAGTAGTGTAGAACCCAGCACAACACATATACTTGAGGAGAAACTTCGAAAAACTCAAAAAAGTAATGAAATAACTCGAAAACCTCTAAAACAGCGGACAGTCGTTGAGAACCTAGCACAACACATCCGCAAAATGAGAAACTTCGAAAAACTCAAAAAAGTAATGACATAACTCGAAAACCTCTAAAACAGCGGAGAGTAGTTGAGAACCCAGCACAATCCATATGCACGAGGAGAAACTTCGAAAAACTCAAAAAATTAATGGAATAACTCAAAAACCTCTGAAACAGCGCAGAGTAGTTTACAACCCAGCACAACATATAGCCACCAGAACAAACTTCGAAAAACTCAAAAAAGTAAAAAAATATCTCAAAATCTTCTGAAACAGCGGAGAGTAGTTTAGTGCCAAGCACAACCCATATGCACTAGGTGAAAGTTAAAAACCTCAAAAAAGTATAGAAATAACTCGAAATCTTCTGAAACAGCGTAGCGTAGTGTAGAACCCAAAACAACACATATACACCAGGAGAAACTTCGAAAAACTCAAAAAAGTAATGAAATAACTCGAAAACCTCTAAAACAGCGGACAGTCGTTGAGAACCTAGCACAACACATCCGCAAAATGAGAAACTTCGAAAAACTCAAAAAAGTAATGAAATAACTGGAAAACCTCAAAAACAGCGGGGAGTAGTTGAGAACCCAGCACAACACATGCGCAACTTGAGAAACTTCGAAAAACTCAAAAAAGTAATGACATAACTCGAAAACCTCTAAAACAGCGAAGAGTAGTTGAGAACCCAGCACAACACATACGCAACATGAGAAACTTCGAAAAACTCAAAAAAGTAATGAAGTAACTCAAAAACCTCTGAAACAGAGCAGAGTAGTTTAGAACCCAGCACAACACATAGGCACCAGGAGAAACTTCTAAAAACTCAAAAAAGTAAAAAAACAACTCAAATTCTTATGAAACTGCGGAGAGTAGTGTAGTTAAGCAGCACAACACATACGCAACATGAGAACCTTCGAAAAACTCAACTAAGTAATGACATAACTCGAAAACCTCTAAAACAGCGGAGAGTAGTTGAGAACCCAGCACAATCCATATGCACCAGGAGAAACTTCGAAAAACTCAAAAAAGTAATGACATAACTCGAAAACCTCTAAAACAGCGGAGAGTAATTGAGAACCCAGCACAATCCATATGCACCAGGAGAAACTTCGAAAAACTCAAAAAAGTAATGGAATAACTCAAAAACCTCTGAAACAGCGCAGAGTACTTTACAACCCAGCACAACATATAGCCACCAGAACAAACTTCGAAAAACTCAAAAAAGTAAAAAAATATCTCAAAATCTTCTGAAACAGCGGAGAGTAGTTTAGTGCCAAGCACAACCCATATGCACTAGGTGAAAGTTCGAAAACCTCAAAAAAGTATAGAAATAACTCGAAATCTTCTGAGACAGCGTAGAGTAGTGTAGAACCCAGCACAACACATATACACCAGGAGAAACTTCGAAAAACTCAAAAAAGTAATGAAATAACTCGAAAACCTCTAAAACAGCGGACAGTCGTTGAGAACCTAGCACAACACATCCGCAAAATGAGAAACTTCGAAAAACTCAAAAAAGTAATGAAATAACTCAAAAACCTCATAAACAGCGGAGAGTAGTTGAGAACCCAGCACAACACATACGCAACATGAGAAACTTCGAAAAACTCAAAAAAGTAATGAAGTAACTCAAAAACCTCTGAAACAGAGCAGAGTAGTTTAGAACCCAGCACAACACATAGCCACCAGAACAAACTTCGAAAAACTCAAAAAAGTAAAAAAATATCTCAAAATCTTCTGAAACAGCGGAGAGTAGTTTAGTGCCAAGCACAACCCATATGCACTAGGAGAAAGTTCGAAAACCTCAAAAAAGTATAGAAATAACTCGAAATCTTCTGAAACAGCGTAGAGTAGTGTAGAACACAAAACAACACATATACACCAGGAGAAACTTCGAAAAATTCAAAAACGTAATGAAATAACTCGAAAACCTCTAAAACAGCGGACAGTCGTTGAGAACCTAGCACAACTCATCCGCAAAATGAGAAACTTCGAAAAACTCAAAAAAGTAATGAAATAACTCGAAAACCTCTAAAACAGCGGACAGTCGTTGAGAACCTAGCACAACACACCCGCAAAATGAGAAACTTCGAAAAACTCAAAAAAGTAATGAAATTACTCGAAAACCTCAAAAACACCGAAGAGTAGTTGAGAACCCAGCACAACACATACGCAACATGAGAAACTTCGAAAAACTCAAAAAAGTAATGAAGTAACTCAAAAACCTCTGAAACAGAGCAGAGTAGTTTAGAACCCAGCACAACACATAGGCACCAGGAGAAACTTCTAAAAACTCAAAGAAGTAAAAAAAACAACTCAAATTCTTCTGAAACTGCGGAGAGTAGTGTAGTTAAGCAGCACAACACATACGCAACATGGGAACCTTCGAAAAACTCAAATAAGTAATGACATAACTCGAAAACCTCTAAAAAAGCGGAGAGTAGTTGAGAACCCAGCACAATCCATATGCACCAGGAGAAACTTCGAAAAACTCAAAAAAGTAATGGAATAACTCAAAAACCTCTGAAACAGCGCAGAGTAGTTTACAACCCAGCACAACACATATACACCAGGAGAAACGTCGAAAAACTCAAAAAAGTAATGAAATAACTCGAAAACCTCAAAAACAGCGGAGAGTAGTTGAGAACCCAGCACAACACATACGCAACATGAGAAACTTCGAAACACTCAAAAAAGTAATGACATAACTCGAAAACCTCAAAAACAGCGGAGAGTAGTTGAGAACCCAGCACAACACATACGCAACATGAGAAACTTCTAAAAACTCAAAAAAGTAATGAAGTAACTCAAAAACCTCTGAAACAGAGCAGAGTAGTTTAGAACGCAGCACAACACATAGGCACCAGGAGAAACTTCTAAAAACTCAAAAAAGTAAAAAAACAACTCAAATTCTTCTGAAACTGCGGAGAGTAGTGTAGTTAAGCAGCACAACACATACGCAACATGAGAACCTTCGAAAAACTCAAATAAGTAATGAAGTAACTCAAAAACCTCTGAAAAAGCGCAGAGTAGTTTACAACCCAGCACAACATATAGCCACCAGAACAAACTTCGAAAAACTCAAAAAAGTAAAAAAATATCTCAAAATCTTCTGAAACAGCGGAGTAGTTTAGTGCCAAGCACAACCCATATGCACTAGGAGAAAGTTCGAAAACCTCAAAAAAGTATAGAAATAACTCGACATCTTCTGAAACAGCGTAGAGTAGTGTAGAACCTAGCACAACACATATACACCAGGAGAAACTTCGGAAAACTCAAAAAAGTAATGAAATAACTCGAAAACCTCTAAAACAGCGGACAGTCGTTGAGAACCTAGCACAACACATCCGCAAAATGAGAAACTTCGAAAAACTGAAAAAAGTAATGAAATAACTCGAAAACCTCTAAAACAGCGGAAAGTAGTTGAGAATCCAGCACAACCCATATGCACCAGGAGAAACTTCGAAAAACTCAAAAAAGTAATGGAATAACTCAAAAACCTCTGAAACAGCGCAGAGTAGTTTACAACCCAGCACAACCCATATGCACTAGGAGAAACTTCGAAAAACTGAAAAAAGTAATGAAATAACTCGAAATCTACTGAAACAGCGTAGAGTAGTGTAGAACCCAGCACAACACATATACACCAGGAGAAACTTCGAAAAACTCAAAAAAGTATAGAAATAACTCGAAATCTTCTGAAACAGCGTAGAGTAGTGTGGAACCTAGCACAACACATTTTCACCAGGAGAAACTTCGAAAAACTCAAATAAGTAATGAAATTACTCGAAAACCTCAAAAACACCGAAGAGTAGTTGAGAACCCAGCACAACACATACGCAACATGAGAAACTTCGAAAAACTCAAAAAAGTAATGAAGTAACTCAAAAACCTCTGAAACAGAGCAGAGTAGTTTAGAACCCAGCACAACACATAGGCACCAGGAGAAACTTCTAAAAACTCAAAGAAGTAAAAAAAACAACTCAAATTCTTCTGAAACTGCGGAGAGTAGTGTAGTTAAGCAGCACAACACATACGCAACATGGGAACCTTCGAAAAACTCACATAAGTAATGACATAACTCGAAAACCTCTAAAAAAGCGGAGAGTAGTTGAGAACCCAGCACAATCCATATGCACCAGGAGAAACTTCGAAAAACTCAAAAAAGTAATGGAATAACTCAAAAACCTCTGAAACAGCGCAGAGTAGTTTACAACCCAGCACAACACATATACACCAGGAGAAACGTCGAAAAACTCACAAAAGTAATGAAATAACTCGAAAACCTCAAAAACAGCGGAGAGTAGTTGAGAACCCAGCACAACACATACGCAACATGAGAAACTTCGAAACACTCAAAAAAGTAATGACATAACTCGAAAACCTCAAAAACAGCGGAGAGTAGTTGAGAACCCAGCACAACACATACGCAACATGAGAAACTTCTAAAAACTCAAAAAAGTAATGAAGTAACTCAAAAACCTCTGAAACAGAGCAGAGTAGTTTAGAACCCAGCACAACACATAGGCACCAGGAGAAACTTCTAAAAACTCAAAAAAGTAAAATAACAACTCAAATTCTTCTGAAACTGCGGAGAGTAGTGTAGTTAAGCAGCACAACACATACGCAACATGAGAACCTTCGAAAAACTCAAATAAGTAATGAAGTAACTCAAAAACCTCTGAAAAAGCGCAGAGTAGTTTACAACCCAGCACAACATATAGCCACCAGAACAAACTTCGAAAAACTCAAAAAAGTAAAAAAATATCTCAAAATCTTCTGAAACAGCGGAGTAGTTTAGTGCCAAGCACAACCCATATGCACTAGGAGAAAGTTCGAAAACCTCAAAAAAGTATAGAAATAACTCGAGATCTTCTGAAACAGCGTAGAGTAGTGTAGAACCTAGCACAACACATATACACCAGGAGAAACTTCGAAAAATTCAAAAACGTAATGAAATAACTCGAAAACCTCTAAAACAGCGGACAGTCGTTGAGAACCTAGCACAACTCATCCGCAAAATGAGAAACTTCGAAAAACTCAAAAAAGTAATGAAATAACTCGAAAACCTCTAAAACAGCGGACAGTCGTTGAGAACCTAGCACAACACACCCGCAAAATGAGAAACTTCGAAAAACTCAAAAAAGTAATGAAATTACTCGAAAACCTCAAAAACACCGAAGAGTAGTTGAGAACCCAGCACAACACATACGCAACATGAGAAACTTCGAAAAACTCAAAAAAGTAATGAAGTAACTCAAAAACCTCTGAAACAGAGCAGAGTAGTTTAGAACCCAGCACAACACATAGGCACCAGGAGAAACTTCTAAAAACTCAAAGAAGTAAAAAAAACAACTCAAATTCTTCTGAAACTGCGGAGAGTAGTGTAGTTAAGCAGCACAACACATACGCAACATGGGAACCTTCGAAAAACTCAAATAAGTAATGACATAACTCGAAAACCTCTAAAAAAGCGGAGAGTAGTTGAGAACCCAGCACAATCCATATGCACCAGGAGAAACTTCGAAAAACTCAAAAAAGTAATGGAATAACTCAAAAACCTCTGAAACAGCGCAGAGTAGTTTACAACCCAGCACAACACATATACACCAGGAGAAACGTCGAAAAACTCAAAAAAGTAATGAAATAACTCGAAAACCTCAAAAACAGCGGAGAGTAGTTGAGAACCCAGCACAACACATACGCAACATGAGAAACTTCGATACACTCAAAAAAGTAATGACATAACTCGAAAACCTCAAAAACAGCGGAGAGTAGTTGAGAACCCAGCACAACACATACGCAACATGAGAAACTTCTAAAAACTCAAAAAAGTAATGAAGTAACTCAAAAACCTCTGAAACAGAGCAGAGTAGTTTAGAACCCAGCACAACACATAGGCACCAGGAGAAACTTCTAAAAACTCAAAAAAGTAAAAAAACAACTCAAATTCTTCTGAAACTGCGGAGAGTAGTGTAGTTAAGCAGCACAACACATACGCAACATGAGAACCTTCGAAAAACTCAAATAAGTAATGAAGTAACTCAAAAACCTCTGAAAAAGCGCAGAGTAGTTTACAACCCAGCACAACATATAGCCACCAGAACAAACTTCGAAAAACTCAAAAAAGTAAAAAAATATCTCAAAATCTTCTGAAACAGCGGAGTAGTTTAGTGCCAAGCACAACCCATATGCACTAGGAGAAAGTTCGAAAACCTCAAAAAAGTATAGAAATAACTCGACATCTTCTGAAACAGCGTAGAGTAGTGTAGAACCTAGCACAACACATATACACCAGGAGAAACTTCGAAAAACTCAAAAAAGTAATGAAATAACTCGAAAACCTCTAAAACAGCTGACAGTCGTTGAGAACCTAGCACAACACATCCGCAAAATGAGAAACTTCGAAAAACTGAAAAAAGTAATGAAATAACTCGAAAACCTCTAAAACAGCGGAAAGTAGTTGAGAATCCAGCACAACCCATATGCACCAGGAGAAACTTCGAAAAACTCAAAAAAGTAATGGAATAACTCAAAAACCTCTGAAACAGCGCAGAGTAGTTTACAACCCAGCACAACCCATATGCACTAGGAGAAACTTCGAAAAACTGAAAAAAGTAATGAAATAACTCGAAATCTTCTGAAACAGCGTAGAGTAGTGTAGAACCCAGCACAACACATATACACCAGGAGAAACGTCGAAAAACTCAAAAAAGTAATGAAATAACTCGAAAACCTCAAAAACAGCGGAGAGTAGTTGAGAACCCAGCACAACACATACGCAACATGAGAAACTTCGAAACACTCAAAAAAGTAATGACATAACTCGAAAACCTCAAAAACAGCGGAGAGTAGTTGAGAACCCAGCACAACACATACGCAACATGAGAAACTTCTAAAAACTCAAAAAAGTAATGAAGTAACTCAAAAACCTCTGAAACAGAGCAGAGTAGTTTAGAACGCAGCACAACACATAGGCACCAGGAGAAACTTCTAAAAACTCAAAAAAGTAAAAAAACAACTCAAATTCTTCTGAAACTGCGGAGAGTAGTGTAGTTAAGCAGCACAACACATACGCAACATGAGAACCTTCGAAAAACTCAAATAAGTAATGAAGTAACTCAAAAACCTCTGAAAAAGCGCAGAGTAGTTTACAACCCAGCATAACATATAGCCACCAGAACAAACTTCGAAAAACTCAAAAAAGTAAAAAAATATCTCAAAATCTTCTGAAACAGCGGAGTAGTTTAGTGCCAAGCACAACCCATATGCACTAGGAGAAAGTTCGAAAACCTCAAAAAAGTATAGAAATAACTCGACATCTTCTGAAACAGCGTAGAGTAGTGTAGAACCTAGCACAACACATATACACCAGGAGAAACTTCGAAAAACTCAAAAAAGTAATGAAATAACTCGAAAACCTCTAAAACAGCGGACAGTCGTTGAGAACCTAGCACAACACATCCGCAAAATGAGAAACTTCGAAAAACTGAAAAAAGTAATGAAATAACTCGAAAACCTCTAAAACAGCGGAAAGTAGTTGAGAATCCAGCACAACCCATATGCACCAGGAGAAACTTCGAAAAACTCAAAAAAGTAATGGAATAACTCAAAAACCTCTGAAACAGCGCAGAGTAGTTTACAACCCAGCACAACCCATATGCACTAGGAGAAACTTCGAAAAACTGAAAAAAGTAATGAAATAACTCGAAATCTACTGAAACAGCGTAGAGTAGTGTAGAACCCAGCACAACACATATACACCAGGAGAAACTTCGAAAAACTCAAAAAAGTATAGAAATAACTCGAAATCTTCTGAAACAGCGTAGAGTAGTGTGGAACCTAGCACAACACATTTTCACCAGGAGAAACTTCGAAAAACTCAAATAAGTAATGAAATTACTCGAAAACCTCAAAAACACCGAAGAGTAGTTGAGAACCCAGCACAACACATACGCAACATGAGAAACTTCGAAAAACTCAAAAAAGTAATGAAGTAACTCAAAAACCTCTGAAACAGAGCAGAGTAGTTTAGAACCCAGCACAACACATAGGCACCAGGAGAAACTTCTAAAAACTCAAAGAAGTAAAAAAAACAACTCAAATTCTTCTGAAACTGCGGAGAGTAGTGTAGTTAAGCAGCACAACACATACGCAACATGGGAACCTTCGAAAAACTCACATAAGTAATGACATAACTCGAAAACCTCTAAAAAAGCGGAGAGTAGTTGAGAACCCAGCACAATCCATATGCACCAGGAGAAACTTCGAAAAACTCAAAAAAGTAATGGAATAACTCAAAAACCTCTGAAACAGCGCAGAGTAGTTTACAACCCAGCACAACACATATACACCAGGAGAAACGTCGAAAAACTCACAAAAGTAATGAAATAACTCGAAAACCTCATAAACAGCGGAGAGTAGTTGAGAACCCAGCACAACACATACGCAACATGAGAAACTTCGAAACACTCAAAAAAGTAATGACATAACTCGAAAACCTCAAAAACAGCGGAGAGTAGTTGAGAACCCAGCACAACACATACGCAACATGAGAAACTTCTAAAAACTCAAAAAAGTAATGAAGTAACTCAAAAACCTCTGAAACAGAGCAGAGTAGTTTAGAACCCAGCACAACACATAGGCACCAGGAGAAACTTCTAAAAACTCAAAAAAGTAAAATAACAACTCAAATTCTTCTGAAACTGCGGAGAGTAGTGTAGTTAAGCAGCACAACACATACGCAACATGAGAACCTTCGAAAAACTCAAATAAGTAATGAAGTAACTCAAAAACCTCTGAAAAAGCGCAGAGTAGTTTACAACCCAGCACAACATATAGCCACCAGAACAAACTTCGAAAAACTCAAAAAAGTAAAAAAATATCTCAAAATCTTCTGAAACAGCGGAGTAGTTTAGTGCCAAGCACAACCCATATGCACTAGGAGAAAGTTCGAAAACCTCAAAAAAGTATAGAAATAACTCGAGATCTTCTGAAACAGCGTAGAGTAGTGTAGAACCTAGCACAACACATATACACCAGGAGAAACTTCGAAAAATTCAAAAACGTAATGAAATAACTCGAAAACCTCTAAAACAGCGGACAGTCGTTGAGAACCTAGCACAACTCATCCGCAAAATGAGAAACTTCGAAAAACTCAAAAAAGTAATGAAATAACTCGAAAACCTCTAAAACAGCGGACAGTCGTTGAGAACCTAGCACAACACACCCGCAAAATGAGAAACTTCGAAAAACTCAAAAAAGTAATGAAATTACTCGAAAACCTCAAAAACACCGAAGAGTAGTTGAGAACCCAGCACAACACATACGCAACATGAGAAACTTCGAAAAACTCAAAAAAGTAATGAAGTAACTCAAAAACCTCTGAAACAGAGCAGAGTAGTTTAGAACCCAGCACAACACATAGGCACCAGGAGAAACTTCTAAAAACTCAAAGAAGTAAAAAAAACAACTCAAATTCTTCTGAAACTGCGGAGAGTAGTGTAGTTAAGCAGCACAACACATACGCAACATGGGAACCTTCGAAAAACTCAAATAAGTAATGACATAACTCGAAAACCTCTAAAAAAGCGGAGAGTAGTTGAGAACCCAGCACAATCCATATGCACCAGGAGAAACTTCGAAAAACTCAAAAAAGTAATGGAATAACTCAAAAACCTCTGAAACAGCGCAGAGTAGTTTACAACCCAGCACAACACATATACACCAGGAGAAACGTCGAAAAACTCAAAAAAGTAATGAAATAACTCGAAAACCTCAAAAACAGCGGAGAGTAGTTGAGAACCCAGCACAACACATACGCAACATGAGAAACTTCGATACACTCAAAAAAGTAATGACATAACTCGAAAACCTCAAAAACAGCGGAGAGTAGTTGAGAACCCAGCACAACACATACGCAACATGAGAAACTTCTAAAAACTCAAAAAAGTAATGAAGTAACTCAAAAACCTCTGAAACAGAGCAGAGTAGTTTAGAACCCAGCACAACACATAGGCACCAGGAGAAACTTCTAAAAACTCAAAAAAGTAAAAAAACAACTCAAATTCTTCTGAAACTGCGGAGAGTAGTGTAGTTAAGCAGCACAACACATACGCAACATGAGAACCTTCGAAAAACTCAAATAAGTAATGAAGTAACTCAAAAACCTCTGAAAAAGCGCAGAGTAGTTTACAACCCAGCACAACATATAGCCACCAGAACAAACTTCGAAAAACTCAAAAAAGTAAAAAAATATCTCAAAATCTTCTGAAACAGCGGAGTAGTTTAGTGCCAAGCACAACCCATATGCACTAGGAGAAAGTTCGAAAACCTCAAAAAAGTATAGAAATAACTCGACATCTTCTGAAACAGCGTAGAGTAGTGTAGAACCTAGCACAACACATATACACCAGGAGAAACTTCGAAAAACTCAAAAAAGTAATGAAATAACTCGAAAACCTCTAAAACAGCTGACAGTCGTTGAGAACCTAGCACAACACATCCGCAAAATGAGAAACTTCGAAAAACTGAAAAAAGTAATGAAATAACTCGAAAACCTCTAAAACAGCGGAAAGTAGTTGAGAATCCAGCACAACCCATATGCACCAGGAGAAACTTCGAAAAACTCAAAAAAGTAATGGAATAACTCAAAAACCTCTGAAACAGCGCAGAGTAGTTTACAACCCAGCACAACCCATATGCACTAGGAGAAACTTCGAAAAACTGAAAAAAGTAATGAAATAACTCGAAATCTTCTGAAACAGCGTAGAGTAGTGTAGAACCCAGCACAACACATATACACCAGGAGAAACTTCGAAAAACTCAAAAAAGTATAGAAATAACTCGAAATCTTCTGAAACAGCGTAGAGTAGTGTGGAACCTAGCACAACACATTTTCACCAGGAGAAACTTCGAAAAACTCAAATAAGTAATGAAATTACTCGAAAACCTCAAAAACACCGAAGAGTAGTTGAGAACCCAGCACAACACATACGCAACATGAGAAACTTCGAAAAACTCAAAAAAGTAATGAAGTAACTCAAAAACCTCTGAAACAGAGCAGAGTAGTTTAGAACCCAGCACAACACATAGGCACCAGGAGAAACTTCTAAAAACTCAAAGAAGTAAAAAAAACAACTCAAATTCTTCTGAAACTGCGGAGAGTAGTGTAGTTAAGCAGCACAACACATACGCAACATGGGAACCTTCGAAAAACTCACATAAGTAATGACATAACTCGAAAACCTCTAAAAAAGCGGAGAGTAGTTGAGAACCCAGCACAATCCATATGCACCAGGAGAAACTTCGAAAAACTCAAAAAAGTAATGGAATAACTCAAAAACCTCTGAAACAGCGCAGAGTAGTTTACAACCCAGCACAACACATATACACCAGGAGAAACGTCGAAAAACTCACAAAAGTAATGAAATAACTCGAAAACCTCAAAAACAGCGGAGAGTAGTTGAGAACCCAGCACAACACATACGCAACATGAGAAACTTCGAAACACTCAAAAAAGTAATGACATAACTCGAAAACCTCAAAAACAGCGGAGAGTAGTTGAGAACCCAGCACAACACATAGGCACCAGGAGAAACTTCTAAAAACTCAAAAAAGTAAAATAACAACTCAAATTCTTCTGAAACTGCGGAGAGTAGTGTAGTTAAGCAGCACAACACATACGCAACATGAGAACCTTCGGAAAACTCAAATAAGTAATGAAGTAACTCAAAAACCTCTGAAAAAGCGCAGAGTAGTTTACAACCCAGCACAACATATAGCCACCAGAACAAACTTCGAAAAACTCAAAAAAGTAAAAAAATATCTCAAAATCTTCTGAAACAGCGGAGTAGTTTAGTGCCAAGCACAACCCATATGCACTAGGAGAAAGTTCGAAAACCTCAAAAAAGTATAGAAATAACTCGAGATCTTCTGAAACAGCGTAGAGTAGTGTAGAACCTAGCACAGCACATATACACCAGGAGAAACTTCGAAAAACTCAAAAAAGTAATGAAATAACTCGAAAACCTCAAAAACAGCTGACAGTCGTTGAGAACCTAGCACAACACATCCGCAAAATGAGAAACTTCGAAAAACTGAAAAAAGTAATGAAATAACTCGAAAACCTCTAAAACAGCGGAGATTAGTTGAGAATCCAGCACAACCCATATGCACCAGGAGAAACTTCGAAAAACTCAAAAAAGTAATGGAATAACTCAAAAACCTCTGAAACAGCGCAGAGTAGTTTACAACCCAGCACAACCCATATGCACTAGGAGAAACTTCGAAAAACTGAAAAAAGTAATGAAATAACTCGAAATCTTCTGAAACAGCGTAGAGTAGTGTAGAACCCAGCACAACACATAGGCACCAGGAGAAACTTCTAAAAACTCAAAAAAGTAATGAAATAACTCGAAAACCTCTAAAACAGCGGACAGTCGTTGAGAACCTAGCACAACACAGCCGCAAAATGAGAAACTTCGAAAAACTCAAAAAAGTAATGAAATAACTCGAAAACCTCTAAAACAGCGGACAGTCGTTGTGAACCTAGCACAACACATCCGCAACTTGAGAAACTTCGCAAAACTCAAAAAAGTAATGACATAACTCGAAAACCTCTAAAACAGCGGACAGTCGTTGAGAACCTAGCACAACACATCCGCAAAATGAGAAACTTCGAAAAACTCAAAAAAGTAATGAAATAACTCGAAAACCTCTAAAACAGCGGAGAGTAGTTGAGAACCCAGCACAATCCATATGCACCAGGAGAAACTTCGAAAAACTCAAAAAAGTAATGAAATACTCAAAAACCTCTGAAACAGCGCAGAATAGTTTAGAACCCAGCACAACACATAGGCACCAGGAGAAACTTCTAAAAACTCAAAAAAGTAAAAAAACAACTCAAATTCTTATGAAACTGCGGAGAGTAGTGTAGTTAAGCAGCACAACACATACGCAACATGAGAACCTTCGAAAAACTCAACTAAGTAATGACATAACTCGAAAACCTCTAAAACAGCGGAGAGTAGTTGAGAACCCAGCACAATCCATATGCACCAGGAGAAACTTCGAAAAACTCAAAAAAGTAATGACATAACTCGAAAACCTCTAAAACAGCGGAGAGTAGTTGAGAACCCAGCACAATCCATATGCACCAGGAGAAACTTCGAAAAACTCAAAAAAGTAATGGAATAACTCAAAAACCTCTGAAACAGCGCAGAGTACTTTACAACCCAGCACAACATATAGCCACCAGAACAAACTTCGAAAAACTCAAAAAAGTAAAAAAATATCTCAAAATCTTCTGAAACAGCGGAGAGTAGTTTAGTGCCAAGCACAACCCATATGCACTAGGTGAAAGTTCGAAAACCTCAAAAAAGTATAGAAATAACTCGAAATCTTCTGAGACAGCGTAGAGTAGTGTAGAACCCAGCACAACACATATACACCAGGAGAAACTTCGAAAAACTCAAAAAAGTAATGAAATAACTCGAAAACCTCTAAAACAGCGGACAGTCGTTGAGAACCTAGCACAACACATCCGCAAAATGAGAAACTTCGAAAAACTCAAAAAAGTAATGAAATAACTCAAAAACCTCATAAACAGCGGAGAGTAGTTGAGAACCCAGCACAACACATACGCAACATGAGAAACTTCGAAAAACTCAAAAAAGTAATGAAGTAACTCAAAAACCTCTGAAACAGAGCAGAGTAGTTTAGAACCCAGCACAACACATAGGCACCAGGAGAAACTTCTAAAAACTCAAAAAAGTAAAAAAAACTCAAATTCTTCTGAAACTGCGGAGAGTAGTGTAGTTAAGCAGCACAACACATACGCAACATGCGAACCTTCGAAAAACTCAAATAAGTAATGACATAACTGGAAAACCTCTAAAACAGCGGAGAGTAGTTGAGAACCCAGCACAATCCATATGCACCAGGAGAAACTTCGAAAAACTCAAAAAAGTAATGACATAACTCGAAAACCTCAAAAACAGCGAACAGTAGTTGAGAACCCAGCACAACACATACGCAACATGAGAAACTTCGAAAAACTCAAAAAAGTAATGAAGTAACTCAAAAACCTCTGAAACAGAGCAGAGTAGTTTAGAACCCAGCACAACACATACGCAACTTGAGAAACTTCGAAAAACTCAAAAAAGTAATGACATAACTCGAAAACCTCTAAAACAGCGAAGAGTAGTTGAGAACCCAGCACAACACATCCGCAAAATGAGAAACTTCGAAAACCTCAAAAAAGTATAGAAATAACTCGAAATCTTCTGAAACAGCGTAGAGTAGTGTAGAACCCAGCACAACACATAGGCACCAGGAGAAACTTCTAAAAACTCAAAAAAGTAAAAAAACAACTCAAATTCTTCTGAAACTGCGGAGAGTAGTGTAGTTAAGCAGCATAACACATACGCAACATGAGAACCTTCGAAAAACTCAAATAAGTAATGACATAACTCGAAAACCTCTAAAACAGCGGAGAGTAGTTGAGAACCCAGCACAATCCATATGCACCAGGAGAAACTTCGAAAAACTCAAAAAAGTAATGGAATAACTCAAAAACCTCTGAAACAGCGCAGAGTAGTTTACAACCCAGCACAACATATAGCCACCAGAACAAACTTCGAAAAACTCAAAAAAGTAATGAAATACTCAAAAACCTCTGAAACAGCGCAGAATAGTTTAGAATCCAGCACAACATATAGCCACCAGAACAAACTTCGAAAAACTCAAAAAAGTAAAAAAATATCTCAAAATCTTCTGAAACAGCGGAGAGTAGTTTAGTGCCAAGCACAACCCATATGCACTAGGAGAAAGTTCGAAAACCTCAAAAAAGTATACAAATAACTCGAAATCTTCTGAAACAGCGTAGAGTAGTGTAGAACCCAGCACAACACATACACACCAGGAGAAACTTCGAAAAACTCAAAAAAGTAATGACATAACTCGAAAACCTCAAAAACACCGAAGAGTAGTTGAGAACCCAGCACAACACATACGCAACATGAGAAACTTCGAAAAACTCAAAAAAGTAATGAAGTAACTCAAAAACCTCTAAAACAGAGCAGAGTAGTTTAGAACCCAGCACAACACATAGGCACCAGGAGAAACTTCTAAAAACTCAAAAAAGTAAAAAAACAACTCAAATTCTTCTGAAACTGCGGAGAGTAGTGTAGTTAAGCAGCACAACACATACGCAACATGAGAACCTTCGAAAAACTCAAATAAGTAATGACATAACTCGAAAACCTCTAAAAGAGCGGAGAGTAGTTGAGAACCCAGCACAATCCATATGCACCAGGAGAAACTTCAAAAAACTCAAAAAAGTAAAAAAATATCTCAAAATCTTCTGAAACAGCGGAGAGTAGTTTAGTGCCAAGCACAACCCATATGCACTAGGAGAAAGTTCGAAAACCTCAAAAAAGTATAGAAATAACTCGAAATCTTCTGAAACAGCGTAGAGTAGTTGAGAACCCAGCCCAATCCACAGGCACCAGGCGAAACTTCTAAAAACTCAAAAAATTAAAAAAACAACTCAAATTCTTCTGAAACTGCGGAGAGTAGTGTAGTTAAGCAGCACAACACATACGCAACATGAGAACCTTCGAAAAACTCAAATAAGTAATGACATAACTCGAAAACCTCTGAAACAGCGCAGAGTAGTTTACAACCCAGCACAACAGATAGCCACCAGAACAAACTTCGAAAAACTCAAAAAAGTAAAAAAATATCTCAAAATCTTCTGAAACAGCGGAGAGTAGTTTAGTGCCAAGCACAACCCATATGCACTAGGAGAAAGTTCGAAAACCTCAAAAAAGTATAGAAATAACTCGAAATCTTCTGAGACAGCGTAGAGTAGTGTAGAACCCAGCACAACACATATACTTGAGGAGAAACTTCGAAAAACTCAAAAAAGTAATGAAATAACTCGAAAACCTCTAAAACAGCGGACAGTCGTTGAGAACCTAGCACAACACATCCGCAAAATGAGAAACTTCGAAAAACTCAAAAAAGTAATGACATAACTCGAAAACCTCTAAAACAGCGGAGAGTAGTTGAGAACCCAGCACAATCCATATGCACGAGGAGAAACTTCGAAAAACTCAAAAAATTAATGGAATAACTCAAAAACCTCTGAAACAGCGCAGAGTAGTTTACAACCCAGCACAACATATAGCCACCAGAACAAACTTCGAAAAACTCAAAAAAGTAAAAAAATATCTCAAAATCTTCTGAAACAGCGGAGAGTAGTTTAGTGCCAAGCACAACCCATATGCACTAGGTGAAAGTTAAAAACCTCAAAAAAGTATAGAAATAACTCGAAATCTTCTGAAACAGCGTAGCGTAGTGTAGAACCCAAAACAACACATATACACCAGGAGAAACTTCGAAAAACTCAAAAAAGTAATGAAATAACTCGAAAACCTCTAAAACAGCGGACAGTCGTTGAGAACCTAGCACAACACATCCGCAAAATGAGAAACTTCGAAAAACTCAAAAAAGTAATGAAATAACTGGAAAACCTCAAAAACAGCGGGGAGTAGTTGAGAACCCAGCACAACACATGCGCAACTTGAGAAACTTCGAAAAACTCAAAAAAGTAATGACATAACTCGAAAACCTCTAAAACAGCGAAGAGTAGTTGAGAACCCAGCACAACACATACGCAACATGAGAAACTTCGAAAAACTCAAAAAAGTAATGAAGTAACTCAAAAACCTCTGAAACAGAGCAGAGTAGTTTAGAACCCAGCACAACACATAGGCACCAGGAGAAACTTCTAAAAACTCAAAAAAGTAAAAAAACAACTCAAATTCTTATGAAACTGCGGAGAGTAGTGTAGTTAAGCAGCACAACACATACGCAACATGAGAACCTTCGAAAAACTCAACTAAGTAATGACATAACTCGAAAACCTCTAAAACAGCGGAGAGTAGTTGAGAACCCAGCACAATCCATATGCACCAGGAGAAACTTCGAAAAACTCAAAAAAGTAATGACATAACTCGAAAACCTCTAAAACAGCGGAGAGTAATTGAGAACCCAGCACAATCCATATGCACCAGGAGAAACTTCGAAAAACTCAAAAAAGTAATGGAATAACTCAAAAACCTCTGAAACAGCGCAGAGTACTTTACAACCCAGCACAACATATAGCCACCAGAACAAACTTCGAAAAACTCAAAAAAGTAAAAAAATATCTCAAAATCTTCTGAAACAGCGGAGAGTAGTTTAGTGCCAAGCACAACCCATATGCACTAGGTGAAAGTTCGAAAACCTCAAAAAAGTATAGAAATAACTCGAAATCTTCTGAGACAGCGTAGAGTAGTGTAGAACCCAGCACAACACATATACACCAGGAGAAACTTCGAAAAACTCAAAAAAGTAATGAAATAACTCGAAAACCTCTAAAACAGCGGACAGTCGTTGAGAACCTAGCACAACACATCCGCAAAATGAGAAACTTCGAAAAACTCAAAAAAGTAATGAAATAACTCAAAAACCTCATAAACAGCGGAGAGTAGTTGAGAACCCAGCACAACACATACGCAACATGAGAAACTTCGAAAAACTCAAAAAAGTAATGAAGTAACTCAAAAACCTCTGAAACAGAGCAGAGTAGTTTAGAACCCAGCACAACACATAGCCACCAGAACAAACTTCGAAAAACTCAAAAAAGTAAAAAAATATCTCAAAATCTTCTGAAACAGCGGAGAGTAGTTTAGTGCCAAGCACAACCCATATGCACTAGGAGAAAGTTCGAAAACCTCAAAAAAGTATAGAAATAACTCGAAATCTTCTGAAACAGCGTAGAGTAGTGTAGAACACAAAACAACACATATACACCAGGAGAAACTTCGAAAAATTCAAAAACGTAATGAAATAACTCGAAAACCTCTAAAACAGCGGACAGTCGTTGAGAACCTAGCACAACTCATCCGCAAAATGAGAAACTTCGAAAAACTCAAAAAAGTAATGAAATAACTCGAAAACCTCTAAAACAGCGGACAGTCGTTGAGAACCTAGCACAACACACCCGCAAAATGAGAAACTTCGAAAAACTCAAAAAAGTAATGAAATTACTCGAAAACCTCAAAAACACCGAAGAGTAGTTGAGAACCCAGCACAACACATACGCAACATGAGAAACTTCGAAAAACTCAAAAAAGTAATGAAGTAACTCAAAAACCTCTGAAACAGAGCAGAGTAGTTTAGAACCCAGCACAACACATAGGCACCAGGAGAAACTTCTAAAAACTCAAAGAAGTAAAAAAAACAACTCAAATTCTTCTGAAACTGCGGAGAGTAGTGTAGTTAAGCAGCACAACACATACGCAACATGGGAACCTTCGAAAAACTCAAATAAGTAATGACATAACTCGAAAACCTCTAAAAAAGCGGAGAGTAGTTGAGAACCCAGCACAATCCATATGCACCAGGAGAAACTTCGAAAAACTCAAAAAAGTAATGGAATAACTCAAAAACCTCTGAAACAGCGCAGAGTAGTTTACAACCCAGCACAACACATATACACCAGGAGAAACGTCGAAAAACTCAAAAAAGTAATGAAATAACTCGAAAACCTCAAAAACAGCGGAGAGTAGTTGAGAACCCAGCACAACACATACGCAACATGAGAAACTTCGAAACACTCAAAAAAGTAATGACATAACTCGAAAACCTCAAAAACAGCGGAGAGTAGTTGAGAACCCAGCACAACACATACGCAACATGAGAAACTTCTAAAAACTCAAAAAAGTAATGAAGTAACTCAAAAACCTCTGAAACAGAGCAGAGTAGTTTAGAACGCAGCACAACACATAGGCACCAGGAGAAACTTCTAAAAACTCAAAAAAGTAAAAAAACAACTCAAATTCTTCTGAAACTGCGGAGAGTAGTGTAGTTAAGCAGCACAACACATACGCAACATGAGAACCTTCGAAAAACTCAAATAAGTAATGAAGTAACTCAAAAACCTCTGAAAAAGCGCAGAGTAGTTTACAACCCAGCACAACATATAGCCACCAGAACAAACTTCGAAAAACTCAAAAAAGTAAAAAAATATCTCAAAATCTTCTGAAACAGCGGAGTAGTTTAGTGCCAAGCACAACCCATATGCACTAGGAGAAAGTTCGAAAACCTCAAAAAAGTATAGAAATAACTCGACATCTTCTGAAACAGCGTAGAGTAGTGTAGAACCTAGCACAACACATATACACCAGGAGAAACTTCGGAAAACTCAAAAAAGTAATGAAATAACTCGAAAACCTCTAAAACAGCGGACAGTCGTTGAGAACCTAGCACAACACATCCGCAAAATGAGAAACTTCGAAAAACTGAAAAAAGTAATGAAATAACTCGAAAACCTCTAAAACAGCGGAAAGTAGTTGAGAATCCAGCACAACCCATATGCACCAGGAGAAACTTCGAAAAACTCAAAAAAGTAATGGAATAACTCAAAAACCTCTGAAACAGCGCAGAGTAGTTTACAACCCAGCACAACCCATATGCACTAGGAGAAACTTCGAAAAACTGAAAAAAGTAATGAAATAACTCGAAATCTACTGAAACAGCGTAGAGTAGTGTAGAACCCAGCACAACACATATACACCAGGAGAAACTTCGAAAAACTCAAAAAAGTATAGAAATAACTCGAAATCTTCTGAAACAGCGTAGAGTAGTGTGGAACCTAGCACAACACATTTTCACCAGGAGAAACTTCGAAAAACTCAAATAAGTAATGAAATTACTCGAAAACCTCAAAAACACCGAAGAGTAGTTGAGAACCCAGCACAACACATACGCAACATGAGAAACTTCGAAAAACTCAAAAAAGTAATGAAGTAACTCAAAAACCTCTGAAACAGAGCAGAGTAGTTTAGAACCCAGCACAACACATAGGCACCAGGAGAAACTTCTAAAAACTCAAAGAAGTAAAAAAAACAACTCAAATTCTTCTGAAACTGCGGAGAGTAGTGTAGTTAAGCAGCACAACACATACGCAACATGGGAACCTTCGAAAAACTCACATAAGTAATGACATAACTCGAAAACCTCTAAAAAAGCGGAGAGTAGTTGAGAACCCAGCACAATCCATATGCACCAGGAGAAACTTCGAAAAACTCAAAAAAGTAATGGAATAACTCAAAAACCTCTGAAACAGCGCAGAGTAGTTTACAACCCAGCACAACACATATACACCAGGAGAAACGTCGAAAAACTCACAAAAGTAATGAAATAACTCGAAAACCTCAAAAACAGCGGAGAGTAGTTGAGAACCCAGCACAACACATACGCAACATGAGAAACTTCGAAACACTCAAAAAAGTAATGACATAACTCGAAAACCTCAAAAACAGCGGAGAGTAGTTGAGAACCCAGCACAACACATACGCAACATGAGAAACTTCTAAAAACTCAAAAAAGTAATGAAGTAACTCAAAAACCTCTGAAACAGAGCAGAGTAGTTTAGAACCCAGCACAACACATAGGCACCAGGAGAAACTTCTAAAAACTCAAAAAAGTAAAATAACAACTCAAATTCTTCTGAAACTGCGGAGAGTAGTGTAGTTAAGCAGCACAACACATACGCAACATGAGAACCTTCGAAAAACTCAAATAAGTAATGAAGTAACTCAAAAACCTCTGAAAAAGCGCAGAGTAGTTTACAACCCAGCACAACATATAGCCACCAGAACAAACTTCGAAAAACTCAAAAAAGTAAAAAAATATCTCAAAATCTTCTGAAACAGCGGAGTAGTTTAGTGCCAAGCACAACCCATATGCACTAGGAGAAAGTTCGAAAACCTCAAAAAAGTATAGAAATAACTCGAGATCTTCTGAAACAGCGTAGAGTAGTGTAGAACCTAGCACAACACATATACACCAGGAGAAACTTCGAAAAATTCAAAAACGTAATGAAATAACTCGAAAACCTCTAAAACAGCGGACAGTCGTTGAGAACCTAGCACAACTCATCCGCAAAATGAGAAACTTCGAAAAACTCAAAAAAGTAATGAAATAACTCGAAAACCTCTAAAACAGCGGACAGTCGTTGAGAACCTAGCACAACACACCCGCAAAATGAGAAACTTCGAAAAACTCAAAAAAGTAATGAAATTACTCGAAAACCTCAAAAACACCGAAGAGTAGTTGAGAACCCAGCACAACACATACGCAACATGAGAAACTTCGAAAAACTCAAAAAAGTAATGAAGTAACTCAAAAACCTCTGAAACAGAGCAGAGTAGTTTAGAACCCAGCACAACACATAGGCACCAGGAGAAACTTCTAAAAACTCAAAGAAGTAAAAAAAACAACTCAAATTCTTCTGAAACTGCGGAGAGTAGTGTAGTTAAGCAGCACAACACATACGCAACATGGGAACCTTCGAAAAACTCAAATAAGTAATGACATAACTCGAAAACCTCTAAAAAAGCGGAGAGTAGTTGAGAACCCAGCACAATCCATATGCACCAGGAGAAACTTCGAAAAACTCAAAAAAGTAATGGAATAACTCAAAAACCTCTGAAACAGCGCAGAGTAGTTTACAACCCAGCACAACACATATACACCAGGAGAAACGTCGAAAAACTCAAAAAAGTAATGAAATAACTCGAAAACCTCAAAAACAGCGGAGAGTAGTTGAGAACCCAGCACAACACATACGCAACATGAGAAACTTCGATACACTCAAAAAAGTAATGACATAACTCGAAAACCTCAAAAACAGCGGAGAGTAGTTGAGAACCCAGCACAACACATACGCAACATGAGAAACTTCTAAAAACTCAAAAAAGTAATGAAGTAACTCAAAAACCTCTGAAACAGAGCAGAGTAGTTTAGAACCCAGCACAACACATAGGCACCAGGAGAAACTTCTAAAAACTCAAAAAAGTAAAAAAACAACTCAAATTCTTCTGAAACTGCGGAGAGTAGTGTAGTTAAGCAGCACAACACATACGCAACATGAGAACCTTCGAAAAACTCAAATAAGTAATGAAGTAACTCAAAAACCTCTGAAAAAGCGCAGAGTAGTTTACAACCCAGCACAACATATAGCCACCAGAACAAACTTCGAAAAACTCAAAAAAGTAAAAAAATATCTCAAAATCTTCTGAAACAGCGGAGTAGTTTAGTGCCAAGCACAACCCATATGCACTAGGAGAAAGTTCGAAAACCTCAAAAAAGTATAGAAATAACTCGACATCTTCTGAAACAGCGTAGAGTAGTGTAGAACCTAGCACAACACATATACACCAGGAGAAACTTCGAAAAACTCAAAAAAGTAATGAAATAACTCGAAAACCTCTAAAACAGCTGACAGTCGTTGAGAACCTAGCACAACACATCCGCAAAATGAGAAACTTCGAAAAACTGAAAAAAGTAATGAAATAACTCGAAAACCTCTAAAACAGCGGAAAGTAGTTGAGAATCCAGCACAACCCATATGCACCAGGAGAAACTTCGAAAAACTCAAAAAAGTAATGGAATAACTCAAAAACCTCTGAAACAGCGCAGAGTAGTTTACAACCCAGCACAACCCATATGCACTAGGAGAAACTTCGAAAAACTGAAAAAAGTAATGAAATAACTCGAAATCTTCTGAAACAGCGTAGAGTAGTGTAGAACCCAGCACAACACATATACACCAGGAGAAACGTCGAAAAACTCAAAAAAGTAATGAAATAACTCGAAAACCTCAAAAACAGCGGAGAGTAGTTGAGAACCCAGCACAACACATACGCAACATGAGAAACTTCGAAACACTCAAAAAAGTAATGACATAACTCGAAAACCTCAAAAACAGCGGAGAGTAGTTGAGAACCCAGCACAACACATACGCAACATGAGAAACTTCTAAAAACTCAAAAAAGTAATGAAGTAACTCAAAAACCTCTGAAACAGAGCAGAGTAGTTTAGAACGCAGCACAACACATAGGCACCAGGAGAAACTTCTAAAAACTCAAAAAAGTAAAAAAACAACTCAAATTCTTCTGAAACTGCGGAGAGTAGTGTAGTTAAGCAGCACAACACATACGCAACATGAGAACCTTCGAAAAACTCAAATAAGTAATGAAGTAACTCAAAAACCTCTGAAAAAGCGCAGAGTAGTTTACAACCCAGCATAACATATAGCCACCAGAACAAACTTCGAAAAACTCAAAAAAGTAAAAAAATATCTCAAAATCTTCTGAAACAGCGGAGTAGTTTAGTGCCAAGCACAACCCATATGCACTAGGAGAAAGTTCGAAAACCTCAAAAAAGTATAGAAATAACTCGACATCTTCTGAAACAGCGTAGAGTAGTGTAGAACCTAGCACAACACATATACACCAGGAGAAACTTCGAAAAACTCAAAAAAGTAATGAAATAACTCGAAAACCTCTAAAACAGCGGACAGTCGTTGAGAACCTAGCACAACACATCCGCAAAATGAGAAACTTCGAAAAACTGAAAAAAGTAATGAAATAACTCGAAAACCTCTAAAACAGCGGAAAGTAGTTGAGAATCCAGCACAACCCATATGCACCAGGAGAAACTTCGAAAAACTCAAAAAAGTAATGGAATAACTCAAAAACCTCTGAAACAGCGCAGAGTAGTTTACAACCCAGCACAACCCATATGCACTAGGAGAAACTTCGAAAAACTGAAAAAAGTAATGAAATAACTCGAAATCTACTGAAACAGCGTAGAGTAGTGTAGAACCCAGCACAACACATATACACCAGGAGAAACTTCGAAAAACTCAAAAAAGTATAGAAATAACTCGAAATCTTCTGAAACAGCGTAGAGTAGTGTGGAACCTAGCACAACACATTTTCACCAGGAGAAACTTCGAAAAACTCAAATAAGTAATGAAATTACTCGAAAACCTCAAAAACACCGAAGAGTAGTTGAGAACCCAGCACAACACATACGCAACATGAGAAACTTCGAAAAACTCAAAAAAGTAATGAAGTAACTCAAAAACCTCTGAAACAGAGCAGAGTAGTTTAGAACCCAGCACAACACATAGGCACCAGGAGAAACTTCTAAAAACTCAAAGAAGTAAAAAAAACAACTCAAATTCTTCTGAAACTGCGGAGAGTAGTGTAGTTAAGCAGCACAACACATACGCAACATGGGAACCTTCGAAAAACTCACATAAGTAATGACATAACTCGAAAACCTCTAAAAAAGCGGAGAGTAGTTGAGAACCCAGCACAATCCATATGCACCAGGAGAAACTTCGAAAAACTCAAAAAAGTAATGGAATAACTCAAAAACCTCTGAAACAGCGCAGAGTAGTTTACAACCCAGCACAACACATATACACCAGGAGAAACGTCGAAAAACTCACAAAAGTAATGAAATAACTCGAAAACCTCATAAACAGCGGAGAGTAGTTGAGAACCCAGCACAACACATACGCAACATGAGAAACTTCGAAACACTCAAAAAAGTAATGACATAACTCGAAAACCTCAAAAACAGCGGAGAGTAGTTGAGAACCCAGCACAACACATACGCAACATGAGAAACTTCTAAAAACTCAAAAAAGTAATGAAGTAACTCAAAAACCTCTGAAACAGAGCAGAGTAGTTTAGAACCCAGCACAACACATAGGCACCAGGAGAAACTTCTAAAAACTCAAAAAAGTAAAATAACAACTCAAATTCTTCTGAAACTGCGGAGAGTAGTGTAGTTAAGCAGCACAACACATACGCAACATGAGAACCTTCGAAAAACTCAAATAAGTAATGAAGTAACTCAAAAACCTCTGAAAAAGCGCAGAGTAGTTTACAACCCAGCACAACATATAGCCACCAGAACAAACTTCGAAAAACTCAAAAAAGTAAAAAAATATCTCAAAATCTTCTGAAACAGCGGAGTAGTTTAGTGCCAAGCACAACCCATATGCACTAGGAGAAAGTTCGAAAACCTCAAAAAAGTATAGAAATAACTCGAGATCTTCTGAAACAGCGTAGAGTAGTGTAGAACCTAGCACAACACATATACACCAGGAGAAACTTCGAAAAATTCAAAAACGTAATGAAATAACTCGAAAACCTCTAAAACAGCGGACAGTCGTTGAGAACCTAGCACAACTCATCCGCAAAATGAGAAACTTCGAAAAACTCAAAAAAGTAATGAAATAACTCGAAAACCTCTAAAACAGCGGACAGTCGTTGAGAACCTAGCACAACACACCCGCAAAATGAGAAACTTCGAAAAACTCAAAAAAGTAATGAAATTACTCGAAAACCTCAAAAACACCGAAGAGTAGTTGAGAACCCAGCACAACACATACGCAACATGAGAAACTTCGAAAAACTCAAAAAAGTAATGAAGTAACTCAAAAACCTCTGAAACAGAGCAGAGTAGTTTAGAACCCAGCACAACACATAGGCACCAGGAGAAACTTCTAAAAACTCAAAGAAGTAAAAAAAACAACTCAAATTCTTCTGAAACTGCGGAGAGTAGTGTAGTTAAGCAGCACAACACATACGCAACATGGGAACCTTCGAAAAACTCAAATAAGTAATGACATAACTCGAAAACCTCTAAAAAAGCGGAGAGTAGTTGAGAACCCAGCACAATCCATATGCACCAGGAGAAACTTCGAAAAACTCAAAAAAGTAATGGAATAACTCAAAAACCTCTGAAACAGCGCAGAGTAGTTTACAACCCAGCACAACACATATACACCAGGAGAAACGTCGAAAAACTCAAAAAAGTAATGAAATAACTCGAAAACCTCAAAAACAGCGGAGAGTAGTTGAGAACCCAGCACAACACATACGCAACATGAGAAACTTCGATACACTCAAAAAAGTAATGACATAACTCGAAAACCTCAAAAACAGCGGAGAGTAGTTGAGAACCCAGCACAACACATACGCAACATGAGAAACTTCTAAAAACTCAAAAAAGTAATGAAGTAACTCAAAAACCTCTGAAACAGAGCAGAGTAGTTTAGAACCCAGCACAACACATAGGCACCAGGAGAAACTTCTAAAAACTCAAAAAAGTAAAAAAACAACTCAAATTCTTCTGAAACTGCGGAGAGTAGTGTAGTTAAGCAGCACAACACATACGCAACATGAGAACCTTCGAAAAACTCAAATAAGTAATGAAGTAACTCAAAAACCTCTGAAAAAGCGCAGAGTAGTTTACAACCCAGCACAACATATAGCCACCAGAACAAACTTCGAAAAACTCAAAAAAGTAAAAAAATATCTCAAAATCTTCTGAAACAGCGGAGTAGTTTAGTGCCAAGCACAACCCATATGCACTAGGAGAAAGTTCGAAAACCTCAAAAAAGTATAGAAATAACTCGACATCTTCTGAAACAGCGTAGAGTAGTGTAGAACCTAGCACAACACATATACACCAGGAGAAACTTCGAAAAACTCAAAAAAGTAATGAAATAACTCGAAAACCTCTAAAACAGCTGACAGTCGTTGAGAACCTAGCACAACACATCCGCAAAATGAGAAACTTCGAAAAACTGAAAAAAGTAATGAAATAACTCGAAAACCTCTAAAACAGCGGAAAGTAGTTGAGAATCCAGCACAACCCATATGCACCAGGAGAAACTTCGAAAAACTCAAAAAAGTAATGGAATAACTCAAAAACCTCTGAAACAGCGCAGAGTAGTTTACAACCCAGCACAACCCATATGCACTAGGAGAAACTTCGAAAAACTGAAAAAAGTAATGAAATAACTCGAAATCTTCTGAAACAGCGTAGAGTAGTGTAGAACCCAGCACAACACATATACACCAGGAGAAACTTCGAAAAACTCAAAAAAGTATAGAAATAACTCGAAATCTTCTGAAACAGCGTAGAGTAGTGTGGAACCTAGCACAACACATTTTCACCAGGAGAAACTTCGAAAAACTCAAATAAGTAATGAAATTACTCGAAAACCTCAAAAACACCGAAGAGTAGTTGAGAACCCAGCACAACACATACGCAACATGAGAAACTTCGAAAAACTCAAAAAAGTAATGAAGTAACTCAAAAACCTCTGAAACAGAGCAGAGTAGTTTAGAACCCAGCACAACACATAGGCACCAGGAGAAACTTCTAAAAACTCAAAGAAGTAAAAAAAACAACTCAAATTCTTCTGAAACTGCGGAGAGTAGTGTAGTTAAGCAGCACAACACATACGCAACATGGGAACCTTCGAAAAACTCACATAAGTAATGACATAACTCGAAAACCTCTAAAAAAGCGGAGAGTAGTTGAGAACCCAGCACAATCCATATGCACCAGGAGAAACTTCGAAAAACTCAAAAAAGTAATGGAATAACTCAAAAACCTCTGAAACAGCGCAGAGTAGTTTACAACCCAGCACAACACATATACACCAGGAGAAACGTCGAAAAACTCACAAAAGTAATGAAATAACTCGAAAACCTCAAAAACAGCGGAGAGTAGTTGAGAACCCAGCACAACACATACGCAACATGAGAAACTTCGAAACACTCAAAAAAGTAATGACATAACTCGAAAACCTCAAAAACAGCGGAGAGTAGTTGAGAACCCAGCACAACACATAGGCACCAGGAGAAACTTCTAAAAACTCAAAAAAGTAAAATAACAACTCAAATTCTTCTGAAACTGCGGAGAGTAGTGTAGTTAAGCAGCACAACACATACGCAACATGAGAACCTTCGGAAAACTCAAATAAGTAATGAAGTAACTCAAAAACCTCTGAAAAAGCGCAGAGTAGTTTACAACCCAGCACAACATATAGCCACCAGAACAAACTTCGAAAAACTCAAAAAAGTAAAAAAATATCTCAAAATCTTCTGAAACAGCGGAGTAGTTTAGTGCCAAGCACAACCCATATGCACTAGGAGAAAGTTCGAAAACCTCAAAAAAGTATAGAAATAACTCGAGATCTTCTGAAACAGCGTAGAGTAGTGTAGAACCTAGCACAGCACATATACACCAGGAGAAACTTCGAAAAACTCAAAAAAGTAATGAAATAACTCGAAAACCTCAAAAACAGCTGACAGTCGTTGAGAACCTAGCACAACACATCCGCAAAATGAGAAACTTCGAAAAACTGAAAAAAGTAATGAAATAACTCGAAAACCTCTAAAACAGCGGAGATTAGTTGAGAATCCAGCACAACCCATATGCACCAGGAGAAACTTCGAAAAACTCAAAAAAGTAATGGAATAACTCAAAAACCTCTGAAACAGCGCAGAGTAGTTTACAACCCAGCACAACCCATATGCACTAGGAGAAACTTCGAAAAACTGAAAAAAGTAATGAAATAACTCGAAATCTTCTGAAACAGCGTAGAGTAGTGTAGAACCCAGCACAACACATAGGCACCAGGAGAAACTTCTAAAAACTCAAAAAAGTAATGAAATAACTCGAAAACCTCTAAAACAGCGGACAGTCGTTGAGAACCTAGCACAACACAGCCGCAAAATGAGAAACTTCGAAAAACTCAAAAAAGTAATGAAATAACTCGAAAACCTCTAAAACAGCGGACAGTCGTTGTGAACCTAGCACAACACATCCGCAACTTGAGAAACTTCGCAAAACTCAAAAAAGTAATGACATAACTCGAAAACCTCTAAAACAGCGGACAGTCGTTGAGAACCTAGCACAACACATCCGCAAAATGAGAAACTTCGAAAAACTCAAAAAAGTAATGAAATAACTCGAAAACCTCTAAAACAGCGGAGAGTAGTTGAGAACCCAGCACAATCCATATGCACCAGGAGAAACTTCGAAAAACTCAAAAAAGTAATGAAATACTCAAAAACCTCTGAAACAGCGCAGAATAGTTTAGAACCCAGCACAACACATAGGCACCAGGAGAAACTTCTAAAAACTCAAAAAAGTAAAAAAACAACTCAAATTCTTATGAAACTGCGGAGAGTAGTGTAGTTAAGCAGCACAACACATACGCAACATGAGAACCTTCGAAAAACTCAACTAAGTAATGACATAACTCGAAAACCTCTAAAACAGCGGAGAGTAGTTGAGAACCCAGCACAATCCATATGCACCAGGAGAAACTTCGAAAAACTCAAAAAAGTAATGACATAACTCGAAAACCTCTAAAACAGCGGAGAGTAGTTGAGAACCCAGCACAATCCATATGCACCAGGAGAAACTTCGAAAAACTCAAAAAAGTAATGGAATAACTCAAAAACCTCTGAAACAGCGCAGAGTACTTTACAACCCAGCACAACATATAGCCACCAGAACAAACTTCGAAAAACTCAAAAAAGTAAAAAAATATCTCAAAATCTTCTGAAACAGCGGAGAGTAGTTTAGTGCCAAGCACAACCCATATGCACTAGGTGAAAGTTCGAAAACCTCAAAAAAGTATAGAAATAACTCGAAATCTTCTGAGACAGCGTAGAGTAGTGTAGAACCCAGCACAACACATATACACCAGGAGAAACTTCGAAAAACTCAAAAAAGTAATGAAATAACTCGAAAACCTCTAAAACAGCGGACAGTCGTTGAGAACCTAGCACAACACATCCGCAAAATGAGAAACTTCGAAAAACTCAAAAAAGTAATGAAATAACTCAAAAACCTCATAAACAGCGGAGAGTAGTTGAGAACCCAGCACAACACATACGCAACATGAGAAACTTCGAAAAACTCAAAAAAGTAATGAAGTAACTCAAAAACCTCTGAAACAGAGCAGAGTAGTTTAGAACCCAGCACAACACATAGGCACCAGGAGAAACTTCTAAAAACTCAAAAAAGTAAAAAAAACTCAAATTCTTCTGAAACTGCGGAGAGTAGTGTAGTTAAGCAGCACAACACATACGCAACATGCGAACCTTCGAAAAACTCAAATAAGTAATGACATAACTGGAAAACCTCTAAAACAGCGGAGAGTAGTTGAGAACCCAGCACAATCCATATGCACCAGGAGAAACTTCGAAAAACTCAAAAAAGTAATGACATAACTCGAAAACCTCAAAAACAGCGAACAGTAGTTGAGAACCCAGCACAACACATACGCAACATGAGAAACTTCGAAAAACTCAAAAAAGTAATGAAGTAACTCAAAAACCTCTGAAACAGAGCAGAGTAGTTTAGAACCCAGCACAACACATACGCAACTTGAGAAACTTCGAAAAACTCAAAAAAGTAATGACATAACTCGAAAACCTCTAAAACAGCGAAGAGTAGTTGAGAACCCAGCACAACACATCCGCAAAATGAGAAACTTCGAAAACCTCAAAAAAGTATAGAAATAACTCGAAATCTTCTGAAACAGCGTAGAGTAGTGTAGAACCCAGCACAACACATAGGCACCAGGAGAAACTTCTAAAAACTCAAAAAAGTAAAAAAACAACTCAAATTCTTCTGAAACTGCGGAGAGTAGTGTAGTTAAGCAGCATAACACATACGCAACATGAGAACCTTCGAAAAACTCAAATAAGTAATGACATAACTCGAAAACCTCTAAAACAGCGGAGAGTAGTTGAGAACCCAGCACAATCCATATGCACCAGGAGAAACTTCGAAAAACTCAAAAAAGTAATGGAATAACTCAAAAACCTCTGAAACAGCGCAGAGTAGTTTACAACCCAGCACAACATATAGCCACCAGAACAAACTTCGAAAAACTCAAAAAAGTAATGAAATACTCAAAAACCTCTGAAACAGCGCAGAATAGTTTAGAATCCAGCACAACATATAGCCACCAGAACAAACTTCGAAAAACTCAAAAAAGTAAAAAAATATCTCAAAATCTTCTGAAACAGCGGAGAGTAGTTTAGTGCCAAGCACAACCCATATGCACTAGGAGAAAGTTCGAAAACCTCAAAAAAGTATACAAATAACTCGAAATCTTCTGAAACAGCGTAGAGTAGTGTAGAACCCAGCACAACACATACACACCAGGAGAAACTTCGAAAAACTCAAAAAAGTAATGACATAACTCGAAAACCTCAAAAACACCGAAGAGTAGTTGAGAACCCAGCACAACACATACGCAACATGAGAAACTTCGAAAAACTCAAAAAAGTAATGAAGTAACTCAAAAACCTCTAAAACAGAGCAGAGTAGTTTAGAACCCAGCACAACACATAGGCACCAGGAGAAACTTCTAAAAACTCAAAAAAGTAAAAAAACAACTCAAATTCTTCTGAAACTGCGGAGAGTAGTGTAGTTAAGCAGCACAACACATACGCAACATGAGAACCTTCGAAAAACTCAAATAAGTAATGACATAACTCGAAAACCTCTAAAAGAGCGGAGAGTAGTTGAGAACCCAGCACAATCCATATGCACCAGGAGAAACTTCAAAAAACTCAAAAAAGTAAAAAAATATCTCAAAATCTTCTGAAACAGCGGAGAGTAGTTTAGTGCCAAGCACAACCCATATGCACTAGGAGAAAGTTCGAAAACCTCAAAAAAGTATAGAAATAACTCGAAATCTTCTGAAACAGCGTAGAGTAGTTGAGAACCCAGCCCAATCCACAGGCACCAGGCGAAACTTCTAAAAACTCAAAAAATTAAAAAAACAACTCAAATTCTTCTGAAACTGCGGAGAGTAGTGTAGTTAAGCAGCACAACACATACGCAACATGAGAACCTTCGAAAAACTCAAATAAGTAATGACATAACTCGAAAACCTCTAAAACAGCGGAGAGTAGTTGAGAACCCAGCACAATCCATATGCACCAGGAGAAACTTCGAAAAACTCAAAAAAGTAATGAAATAACTCGAAAACCTCTGAAACAGCGCAGAGTAGTTTACAATCCAGCACAACATATAGCCACCAGAACAAACTTCGAAAAACTCAAAAAAGTAAAAAAATATCTCAAAATCTTCTGAAACAGCGGAGAGTAGTTTAGTGCCAAGCACAACCCATATGCACTAGGAGAAAGTTCGAAAACCTCAAAAAAGTAATGAAATAACTCGAAAACCTCAAAAACAGCGGAGAGTAGTTGAGAACCCAGCACAACACATACGCAACATGAGAAACTTCGAAACACTCAAAAAAGTAATGACATAACTCGAAAACCTCAAAAACAGCGGAGAGTAGTTGAGAACCCAGCACAACACATACGCAACATGAGAAACTTCTAAAAACTCAAAAAAGTAATGAAGTAACTCAAAAACCTCTGAAACAGAGCAGAGTAGTTTAGAACCCAGCACAACACATAGGCACCAGGAGAAACTTCTAAAAACTCAAAAAAGTAAAAAAACAACTCAAATTCTTCTGAAACTGCGGAGAGTAGTGTAGTTAAGCAGCACAACACATACGCAACATGAGAACCTTCGAAAAACTCAAATAAGTAATGAAGTAACTCAAAAACCTCTGAAAAAGCGCAGAGTAGTTTACAACCCAGCACAACATATAGCCACCAGAACAAACTTCGAAAAACTCAAAAAAGTAAAAAAATATCTCAAAATCTTCTGAAACAGCGGAGTAGTTTAGTGCCAAGCACAACCCATATGCACTAGGAGAAAGTTCGAAAACCTCAAAAAAGTATAGAAATAACTCGACATCTTCTGAAACAGCGTAGAGTAGTGTAGAACCTAGCACAACACATATACACCAGGAGAAACTTCGAAAAACTCAAAAAAGTAATGAAATAACTCGAAACCTCTAAAACAGCTGACAGTCGTTGAGAACCTAGCACAACACATCCGCAAAATGAGAAACTTCGAAAAACTGAAAAAAGTAATGAAATAACTCGAAAACCTCTAAAACAGCGGAAAGTAGTTGAGAATCCAGCACAACCCATATGCACCAGGAGAAACTTCGAAAAACTCAAAAAAGTAATGGAATAACTCAAAAACCTCTGAAACAGCGCAGAGTAGTTTACAACCCAGCACAACCCATATGCACTAGGAGAAACTTCGAAAAACTGAAAAAAGTAATGAAATAACTCGAAATCTTCTGAAACAGCGTAGAGTAGTGTAGAACCCAGCACAACACATATACACCAGGAGAAACTTCGAAAAACTCAAAAAAGTATAGAAATAACTCGAAATCTTCTGAAACAGCGTAGAGTAGTGTGGAACCTAGCACAACACATTTTCACCAGGAGAAACTTCGAAAAACTCAAATAAGTAATGAAATTACTCGAAAACCTCAAAAACACCGAAGAGTAGTTGAGAACCCAGCACAACACATACGCAACATGAGAAACTTCGAAAAACTCAAAAAAGTAATGAAGTAACTCAAAAACCTCTGAAACAGAGCAGAGTAGTTTAGAACCCAGCACAACACATAGGCACCAGGAGAAACTTCTAAAAACTCAAAGAAGTAAAAAAAACAACTCAAATTCTTCTGAAACTGCGGAGAGTAGTGTAGTTAAGCAGCACAACACATACGCAACATGGGAACCTTCGAAAAACTCACATAAGTAATGACATAACTCGAAAACCTCTAAAAAAGCGGAGAGTAGTTGAGAACCCAGCACAATCCATATGCACCAGGAGAAACTTCGAAAAACTCAAAAAAGTAATGGAATAACTCAAAAACCTCTGAAACAGCGCAGAGTAGTTTACAACCCAGCACAACACATATACACCAGGAGAAACGTCGAAAAACTCACAAAAGTAATGAAATAACTCGAAAACCTCAAAAACAGCGGAGAGTAGTTGAGAACCCAGCACAACACATACGCAACATGAGAAACTTCGAAACACTCAAAAAAGTAATGACATAACTCGAAAACCTCAAAAACAGCGGAGAGTAGTTGAGAACCCAGCACAACACATACGCAACATGAGAAACTTCTAAAAACTCAAAAAAGTAATGAAGTAACTCAAAAACCTCTGAAACAGAGCAGAGTAGTTTAGAACCCAGCACAACACATAGGCACCAGGAGAAACTTCTAAAAACTCAAAAAAGTAAAATAACAACTCAAATTCTTCTGAAACTGCGGAGAGTAGTTTAGTTAAGCAGCACAACACATACGCAACATGAGAACCTTCGAAAAACTCAAATAAGTAATGACATAACTCGAAAACCTCTAAAACAGCGGAGAGTAGTTGAGAACCCAGCACAATCCATATGCACCAGGAGAAACTTCGAAAAACTCAACAAAGTAATGGAATAACTCAAAAACCTCTGAAACAGCGCAGAGTAGTTTACAACCCAGCACAACATATAGCCACCAGAACAAACTTCGAAAAACTCAAAAAAGTAATGAAATACTCAAAAACCTCTGAAACAGCGCAGAATAGTTTAGAATCCAGCACAACATATAGCCACCAGAACAAACTTCGAAAAACTCAAAAAAGTAAAAAAATATCTCAAAATCTTCTGAAACAGCGGAGAGTAGTTTAGTGCCAAGCACAACCCATATGCACTAGGAGAAAGTTCGAAAACCTCAAAAAAGTATACAAATAACTCGAAATCTTCTGAAACAGCGTAGAGTAGTGTAGAACCCAGCACAACACATACACACCAGGAGAAACTTCGAAAAACTCAAAAAAGTAATGACATAATCGAAAACCTCAAAAACACCGAAGAGTAGTTGAGAACCCAGCACAACACATACGCAACATGAGAAACTTCGAAAAACTCAAAAAAGTAATGAAGTAACTCAAAAACCTCTAAAACAGAGCAGAGTAGTTTAGAACCCAGCACAACACATAGGCACCAGGAGAAACTTCTAAAAACTCAAAAAAGTAAAAAAACAACTCAAATTCTTCTGAAACTGCGGAGAGTAGTGTAGTTAAGCAGCACAACACATACGCAACATGAGAACCTTCGAAAAACTCAAATAAGTAATGACATAACTCGAAAACCTCTAAAAGAGCGGAGAGTAGTTGAGAACCCAGCACAATCCATATGCACCAGGAGAAACTTCAAAAAACTCAAAAAAGTAAAAAAATATCTCAAAATCTTCTGAAACAGCGGAGAGTAGTTTAGTGCCAAGCACAACCCATATGCACTAGGAGAAAGTTCGAAAACCTCAAAAAAGTATAGACATAACTCGAAATCTTCTGAAACAGCGTAGAGTAGTGTGGAACCTAGCACAACACATTTTCACCAGGAGAAACTTCGAAAAACTCAAAAAAGTAATGAAATTACTCGAAAACCTCAAAAACAGCGAAGAGTAGTTGAGAACCCAGCACAACACATACGCAACATGAGAAACTTCGAAAAACTCAAAAAAGTAATGAAGTAACTCAAAAACCTCTGAAACAGAGCAGAGTAGTTGAGAACCCAGCCCAATCCATAGGCACAAGGCGAAACTTCTAAAAACTCAAAAAAGTAAAAAAACAACTCAAATTCTTCTGAAACTGCGGAGAGTAGTGTAGTTAAGCAGCACAACACATACGCAACATGAGAACCTTCGAAAAACTCAAATAAGTAATGACATAACTCGAAAACCTCTAAAACAGCGGAGAGTAGTTGAGAACCCAGCACAATCCATATGCACCAGGAGAAACTTCGAAAAACTCAAAAAAGTAATGAAATAACTCGAAAACCTCTGAAACAGCGCAGAGTAGTTTACAATCCAGCACAACATATAGCCACCAGAACAAACTTCGAAAAACTCAAAAAAGTAAAAAAATATCTCAAAATCTTCTGAAACAGCGGAGAGTAGTTTAGTGCCAAGCACAACCCATATGCACTAGGAGAAAGTTCGAAAACCTCAAAAAAGTATAGAAATAACTCGAAATCTTCTGAAACAGCGTAGAGTAGTGTAGAACACAAAACAACACATATACACCAGGAGAAACTTCGAAAAATTCTAAAACGTAATGAAATAACTCGAAAACCTCTAAAACAGCGGACAGTCGTTGAGAACCTAGCACAACTCATCCGCAAAATGAGAAACTTCGAAAAACTCAAAAAAGTAATGAAATAACTCGAAAACCTCTAAAACAGCGGACAGTCGTTGAGAACCTAGCACAACACACCCGCAAAATGAGAAACTTCGAAAAACTCAAAAAAGTAATGAAATTACTCGAAAACCTCAAAAACACCGAAGAGTAGTTGAGAACCCAGCACAACACATACGCAACATGAGAAACTTCGAAAAACTCAAAAAAGTAATGAAGTAACTCAAAAACCTCTGAAACAGAGCAGAGTAGTTTAGAACCCAGCACAACACATAGGCACCAGGAGAAACTTCTAAAAACTCAAAGAAGTAAAAAAAACAACTCAAATTCTTCTGAAACTGCGGAGAGTAGTGTAGTTAAGCAGCACAACACATACGCAACATGGGAACCTTCGAAAAACTCAAATAAGTAATGACATAACTCGAAAACCTCTAAAAAAGCGGAGAGTAGTTGAGAACCCAGCACAATCCATATGCACCAGGAGAAACTTCGAAAAACTCAAAAAAGTAATGGAATAACTCAAAAACCTCTGAAACAGCGCAGAGTAGTTTACAACCCAGCACAACACATATACACCAGGAGAAACGTCGAAAAACTCAAAAAAGTAATGAAATAACTCGAAAACCTCAAAAACAGCGGAGAGTAGTTGAGAACCCAGCACAACACATACGCAACATGAGAAACTTCGAAACTCTCAAAAAAGTAATGACATAACTCGAAAACCTCAAAAACAGCGGAGAGTAGTTGAGAACCCAGCACAACACATACGCAACATGAGAAACTTCTAAAAACTCAAAAAAGTAATGAAGTAACTCAAAAACCTCTGAAACAGAGCAGAGTAGTTTAGAACCCAGCACAACACATAGGCACCAGGAGAAACTTCTAAAAACTCAAAAAAGTAAAAAAACAACTCAAATTCTTCTGAAACTGCGGAGAGTAGTGTAGTTAAGCAGCACAACACATACGCAACATGAGAACCTTCGAAAAACTCAAATAAGTAATGAAGTAACTCAAAAACCTCTGAAAAAGCGCAGAGTAGTTTACAACCCAGCACAACATATAGCCACCAGAACAAACTTCGAAAAACTCAAAAAAGTAAAAAAATATCTCAAAATCTTCTGAAACAGCGGAGTAGTTTAGTGCCAAGCACAACCCATATGCACTAGGAGAAAGTTCGAAAACCTCAAAAAAGTATAGAAATAACTCGACATCTTCTGAAACAGCGTAGAGTAGTGTAGAACCTAGCACAACACATATACACCAGGAGAAACTTCGAAAAACTCAAAAAAGTAATGAAATAACTCGAAAACCTCTAAAACAGCTGACAGTCGTTGAGAACCTAGCACAACACATCCGCAAAATGAGAAACTTCGAAAAACTGAAAAAAGTAATGAAATAACTCGAAAACCTCTAAAACAGCGGAAAGTAGTTGAGAATCCAGCACAACCCATATGCACCAGGAGAAACTTCGAAAAACTCAAAAAAGTAATGGAATAACTCAAAAACCTCTGAAACAGCGCAGAGTAGTTTACAACCCAGCACAACCCATATGCACTAGGAGAAACTTCGAAAAACTGAAAAAAGTAATGAAATAACTCGAAATCTTCTGAAACAGCGTAGAGTAGTGTAGAACCCAGCACAACACATATACACCAGGAGAAACTTCGAAAAACTCAAAAAAGTATAGAAATAACTCGAAATCTTCTGAAACAGCGTAGAGTAGTGTGGAACCTAGCACAACACATTTTCACCAGGAGAAACTTCGAAAAACTCAAATAAGTAATGAAATTACTCGAAAACCTCAAAAACACCGAAGAGTAGTTGAGAACCCAGCACAACACATACGCAACATGAGAAACTTCGAAAAACTCAAAAAAGTAATGAAGTAACTCAAAAACCTCTGAAACGGAGCAGAGTAGTTTAGAACCCAGCACAACACATAGGCACCAGGAGAAACTTCTAAAAACTCAAAGAAGTAAAAAAAACAACTCAAATTCTTCTGAAACTGCGGAGAGTAGTGTAGTTAAGCAGCACAACACATACGCAACATGGGAACCTTCGAAAAACTCACATAAGTAATGACATAACTCGAAAACCTCTAAAAAAGCGGAGAGTAGTTGAGAACCCAGCACAATCCATATGCACCAGGAGAAACTTCGAAAAACTCAAAAAAGTAATGGAATAACTCAAAAACCTCTGAAACAGCGCAGAGTAGTTTACAACCCAGCACAACACATATACACCAGGAGAAACGTCGAAAAACTCAAAAAAGTAATGAAATAACTCGAAAACCTCAAAAACAGCGGAGAGTAGTTGAGAACCCAGCACAACACATACGCAACATGAGAAACTTCGAAACACTCAAAAAAGTAATGACATAACTCGAAAACCTCAAAAACAGCGGAGAGTAGTTGAGAACCCAGCACAACACATACGCAACATGAGAAACTTCTAAAAACTCAAAAAAGTAATGAAGTAACTCAAAAACCTCTGAAACAGAGCAGAGTAGTTTAGAACCCAGCACAACACATAGGCACCAGGAGAAACTTCTAAAAACTCAAAAAAGTAAAAAAACAACTCAAATTCTTCTGAAACTGCGGAGAGTAGTGTAGTTAAGCAGCACAACACATACGCAACATGAGAACCTTCGAAAAACTCAAATAAGTAATGAAGTAACTCAAAAACCTCTGAAAAAGCGCAGAGTAGTTTACAACCCAGCACAACATATAGCCACCAGAACAAACTTCGAAAAACTCAAAAAAGTAAAAAAATATCTCAAAATCTTCTGAAACAGCGGAGTAGTTTAGTGCCAAGCACAACCCATATGCACTAGGAGAAAGTTCGAAAACCTCAAAAAAGTATAGAAATAACTCGACATCTTCTGAAACAGCGTAGAGTAGTGTAGAACCTAGCACAACACATATACACCAGGAGAAACTTCGAAAAACTCAAAAAAGTAATGAAATAACTCGAAAACCTCTAAAACAGCTGACAGTCGTTGAGAACCTAGCACAACACATCCGCAAAATGAGAAACTTCGAAAAACTGAAAAAAGTAATGAAATAACTCGAAAACCTCTAAAACAGCGGAAAGTAGTTGAGAATCCAGCACAACCCATATGCACCAGGAGAAACTTCGAAAAACTCAAAAAAGTAATGGAATAACTCAAAAACCTCTGAAACAGCGCAGAGTAGTTTACAACCCAGCACAACCCATATGCACTAGGAGAAACTTCGAAAAACTGAAAAAAGTAATGAAATAACTCGAAATCTTCTGAAACAGCGTAGAGTAGTGTAGAACCCAGCACAACACATATACACCAGGAGAAACTTCGAAAAACTCAAAAAAGTATAGAAATAACTCGAAATCTTCTGAAACAGCGTAGAGTAGTGTGGAACCTAGCACAACACATTTTCACCAGGAGAAACTTCGAAAAACTCAAATAAGTAATGAAATTACTCGAAAACCTCAAAAACACCGAAGAGTAGTTGAGAACCCAGCACAACACATACGCAACATGAGAAACTTCGAAAAACTCAAAAAAGTAATGAAGTAACTCAAAAACCTCTGAAACAGAGCAGAGTAGTTTAGAACCCAGCACAACACATAGGCACCAGGAGAAACTTCTAAAAACTCAAAGAAGTAAAAAAAACAACTCAAATTCTTCTGAAACTGCGGAGAGTAGTGTAGTTAAGCAGCACAACACATACGCAACATGGGAACCTTCGAAAAACTCACATAAGTAATGACATAACTCGAAAACCTCTAAAAAAGCGGAGAGTAGTTGAGAACCCAGCACAATCCATATGCACCAGGGGAAACTTCGAAAAACGCAAAAAAGTAATGGAATAACTCAAAAACCTCTGAAACAGCGCAGAGTAGTTTACAACCCAGCAGAACACATATACACCAGGAGAAACGTCGAAAAACTCACAAAAGTAATGAAATAACTCGAAAACCTCAAAAACAGCGGAGAGTAGTTGAGAACCCAGCACAACACATACGCAACATGAGAAACTTCGAAACACTCAAAAAAGTAATGACATAACTCGAAAACCTCAAAAACAGCGGAGAGTAGTTGAGAACCCAGCACAACACATACGCAACATGAGAAACTTCTAAAAACTCAAAAAAGTAATGAAGTAACTCAAAAACCTCTGAAACAGAGCAGAGTAGTTTAGAACCCAGCACAACACATAGGCACCAGGAGAAACTTCTAAAAACTCAAAAAAGTAAAATAACAACTCAAATTCTTCTGAAACTGCGGAGAGTAGTGTAGTTAAGCAGCACAACACATACGCAACATGAGAACCTTCGAAAAACTCAAATAAGTAATGAAGTAACTCAAAAACCTCTGAAAAAGCGCAGAGTAGTTTACAACCCAGCACAACATATAGCCACCAGAACAAACTTCGAAAAACTCAAAAAAGTAAAAAAATATCTCAAAATCTTCTGAAACAGCGGAGTAGTTTAGTGCCAAGCACAACCCATATGCACTAGGAGAAAGTTCGAAAACCTCAAAAAAGTATAGAAATAACTCGAGATCTTCTGAAACAGCGTAGAGTAGTGTAGAACCTAGCACAACACATATACACCAGGAGAAACTTCGAAAAACTCAAAAAAGTAATGAAATAACTCGAAAACCTCTAAAACAGCTGACAGTCGTTGAGAACCTAGCACAACACATCCGCAAAATGAGAAACTTCGAAAAACTGAAAAAAGTAATGAAATAACTCGAAAACCTCTAAAACAGCGGAGAGTAGTTGAGAATCCAGCACAACCCATATGCACTAGGAGAAACTTCGAAAAACTGAAAAAAGTAATGAAATAACTCGAAATCTTCTGAAACAGCGCAGAGTAGTGTAGAACCCAGCACAACACATATACACCAGGAGAAACTTCGAAAAACTCAAAAAAGTAATGAAATAACTCGAAAACCTCTAAAACAGCGGACAGTCGTTGAGAACCTAGCACAACACAGCCGCAAAATGAGAAACTTCGAAAAACTCAAAAAAGTAATGAAATAACTCGAAAACCTCTAAAACAGCGGACAGTCGTTGTGAACCTAGCACAACACATCCGCAACTTGAGAAACTTCGCAAAACTCAAAAAAGTAATGACATAACTCGAAAACCTCTAAAACAGCGGACAGTCGTTGAGAACCTAGCACAACACATCCGCAAAATGAGAAACTTCGAAAAACTCAAAAAAGTAATGAAATAACTCGAAAACCTCTAAAACAGCGGACAGTCGTTGTGAACCTAGCACAACACATCCGCAACTTGAGAAACTTCGCAAAACTCAAAAAAGTAATGAAGTAACTCAAAAACCTCTGATACAGAGCAGAGTAGTTTAGAACCCAGCACAACACATATACACCAGGAGAAACTTCGAAAAACTCAAAAAAGTAATGAAATAACTCGAAAACCTCTAAAACAGCGGAGAGTAGTTGAGAACCCAGCACAATCCATATGCACCAGGAGAAACTTCGAAAAACTCAAAAAAGTAATGAAATACTCAAAAACCTCTGAAACAGCGCAGAATAGTTTAGAATCCAGCACAACATATAGCCACCAGAACAAACTTCGAAAAACTCAAAAAAGTAAAAAAATATCTCAAAATCTTCTGAAACAGCGGAGAGTAGTTTAGTGCCAAGCACAACCCATATGCACTAGGAGAAAGTTCGAAAACCTCAAAAAAGTATACAAATAACTCGAAATCTTCTGAAACAGCGTAGAGTAGTGTAGAACCCAGCACAACACATACACACCAGGAGAAACTTCGAAAAACTCAAAAAAGTAATGACATAACTCGAAAACCTCTAAAACAGCGAAGAGTAGTTGAGAACCCAGCACAACACATACGCAACATGAGAAACTTCGAAAAACTCAAAAAAGTAATGAAGTAACTCAAAAACCTCTGAAACAGAGCAGAGTAGTTTAGAACCCAGCACAACACATAGGCACCAGGAGAAACTTCTAAAAACTCAAAAAAGTAAAAAAACAACTCAAATTCTTCTGAAACTGCGGAGAGTAGTGTAGTTAAGCAGCACAACACATACGCAACATGAGAACCTTCGAAAAACTCAAATAAGTAATGACATAACTCGAAAACCTCTAAAACAGCGGAGAGTAGTTGAGAACCCAGCACAATCCATATGCACCAGGAGAAACTTCAAAAAACTCAAAAAAGTAAAAAAATATCTCAAAATCTTCTGAAACAGCGGAGAGTAGTTTAGTGCCAAGCACAACCCATATGCACTAGGAGAAAGTTCGAAAACCTCAAAAAAGTATAGAAATAACTCGAAATCTTCTGAAACAGCGTAGAGTAGTGTGGAACCTAGCACAACACATTTTCACCAGGAGAAACTTCGAAAAACTCAAAAAAGTAATGAAATTACTCGAAAACCTCAAAAACAGCGAAGAGTAGTTGAGAACCCAGCACAACACATACGCAACATGAGAACCTTCGAAAAACTCAAATAAGTAATGACATAACTCGAAAGCCTCTAAAACAGCGGAGAGTAGTTGAGAACCCAGCACAATCCATATGCACCAGGAGAAACTTCGAAAAACTCAAAAAAGTAATGGAATAACTCAAAAACCTCTGAAACAGCGCAGAGTAGTTTACAACCCAGCACAACATATAGCCACCAGAACAAACTTCGAAAAACTCAAAAAAGTAAAACAATATCTCAAAATCTTCTGAAACAGCGGAGAGTAGTTTAGTGCCAAGCACAACCCATATGCACTAGGAGAAAGTTCGAAAACCTCAAAAAAGTATAGAAATAACTCGAAATCTTCTGAAACAGCGTAGAGTAGTGTAGAACCCAGCACAACACATATACGCCAGGAGAAACTTCGAAAAACTCAATAAAGTAATGACATAACTCGAAAACCTCTAAAACAGCGGAGAGTGGTTGAGAACCCAGCACAACCCATATGCAGCAGGAGAAACTTCGAAAAACTGAAAAAAGTAATGACATAACTCGAAAACCTCTAAAACAGCGAAGAGTAGTTGAGAACCCAGCACAATCCATATGCACCAGGAGAAACTTCGAAAAACTCAAAAAAGTAATGGAATAACTCAAAAACCTCTGAAACAGCGCAGAGTAGTTTACAACCCAGCACAACATATAGCCACCAGAACAAACTTCGAAAAACTCAAAAAAGTAAAACAATATCTCAAAATCTTCTGAAACAGCGGAGAGTAGTTTAGTGCCAAGCACAACCCATATGCACTAGGAGAAAGTTCGAAAACCTCAAAAAAGTATAGAAATAACTCGAAATCTTCTGAAACAGCGTAGAGTAGTGTAGAACCCAGCACAACACATATACGCCAGGAGAAACTTCGAAAAACTCAAAAAAGTAATGACATAACTCGAAAACCTCTAAAACAGCGGAGAGTGGTTGAGAACCCAGCACAACCCATATGCAGCAGGAGAAACTTCGAAAAACTGAAAAAAGTAATGACATAACTCGAAAACCTCTAAAACAGCGAAGAGTAGTTGAGAACCCAGCACAACACATCCGCAAAATGAGAAACTTCGAAAAACTCAAAAAAGTAAAAAAATATCTCAAAATCTTCTGAAACAGCGGAGAGTAGTTTAGTGCCAAGCACAACCCATATGCACCAGGAGAAACTTCGAAAAACTCACAAAAATAATGAATTAACTCGAAAACCTCTAAACCAGCGGAGAGTAGTTGAGAACCCAGCACAACACATACGCAACATGAGAACCTTCGAAAAACTTAAATAAGTAATGACATAACTCGAAAACCTCTAAAAAAGCGGAGAGTAGTTGAGAACCCAGCACAACCCAGATGCACCAGGAGAAACTTCGAAAAACTCAAAAAAGTAATGACATAACTCGAAAACCTCAAAAACAGCGGACAGTCGTTGAGAACCTAGCACAACACATCCGCAAAATGAGAAACTTCGAAAATCTCAAAAAAGTAATGAAGTAACTCAAAAACCTCTGAAACAGAGCAGAGTAGTTTAGAACCCAGCACAACACATAGGCACCAGGAGAAACTTCTAAAAACTCAAAAAAGTAAAAAAACAACTCAAATTCGTCTGAAACTGCGGAGAGTAGTGTAGTTAAGCAGCACAACACATACGCAACATGAGTACCTTCGAAAAACTCAAATAAGTAATGACATAACTAGAAAACCTCTAAAACAGCGGAGAGTAGTTGAGAACCCAGAACAATCCATATGCACCAGGAGAAACTTCGAAAAACTCAAAAAAGTAATGAAGTAACTCAAAAACCTCTGAAACAGAGCAGAGTAGTTTAGAACCCAGCACAACACATAGGCACCAGGAGAAACTTCTAAAAACTCAAAAAAGTAAAAAAACAACTCAAATTCGTCTGAAACTGCGGAGAGTAGTGTAGTTAAGCAGCACAACACATACGCAACATGAGAACCTTCGAAAAACTCAAATAAGTAATGACATAACTCGAAAACCTCTAAAACAGCGGAGAGTAGTTGAGAACCCAGCACAACCCATATGCAGCAGGAGAAACTTCGAAAAACTGAAAAAAGTAATGAAATAACTCGAAAACCTCAAAAACAGCGGAGAGTAGTTGAGAACCCAGCACAACACATACGCAACATGAGAACCTTCGAAAAACTCAAATAAGTAATGACATAACTCGAAAGCCTCTAAAACAGCGGAGAGTAGTTGAGAACCCAGCACAATCCATATGCACCAGGAGAAACTTCGAAAAACTCAAAAAAAGTAATGGAATAACTCAAAAACCTCTGAAACAGCGCAGAGTAGTTTACAACCCAGCACAACATATAGCCACCAGAACAAACTTCGAAAAACTCAAAAAAGTAAAAAAATATCTCAAAATCTTCTGAAACAGCGGAGAGTAGTTTAGTGCCAAGCACAACCCATATGCACTAGGAGAAAGTTCGAAAACCTCAAAAAAGTATAGAAATAACTCGAAATCTTCTGAAACAGCGTAGAGTAGTGTAGAACCCAGCACAAAACATATACACCAGGAGAAACTTCGAAAAACTCAAAAAAGTAATGACATAACTCGAAAACCTCTAAAACAGCGGAGAGTGGTTGAGAACCCAGCACAACCCATATGCAGCAGGAGAAACTTCGAAAAACTGAAAAAAGTAATGACATAACTCGAAAACCTCTAAAACAGCGAAGAGTAGTTGAGAACCCAGCACAACACATCCGCAAAATGAGAAACTTCGAAAAACTCAAAAAAGTAAAAAAATATCTCAAAATCTTCTGAAACAGCGGAGAGTAGTTTAGTGCCAAGCACAACCCATATGCACCAGGAGAAACTTCGAAAAACTCACAAAAATAATGAATTAACTCGAAAACCTCTAAACCAGCGGAGAGTAGTTGAGAACCCAGCACAACACATACGCAACATGAGAACCTTCGAAAAACTTAAATAAGTAATGACATAACTCGAAAACCTCTAAAAAAGCGGAGAGTAGTTGAGAACCCAGCACAACACATACGCAACATGAGAACCTTCGAAAAACTCAAATAAGTAATGACATAACTCGAAAGCCTCTAAAACAGCGGAGAGTAGTTGAGAACCCAGCACAATCCATATGCACCAGGAGAATCTTCGAAAAACTCAAAAAAGTAATGGAATAACTCAAAAACCTCTGAAACAGCGCAGAGTAGTTTACAACCCAGCACAACATATAGCCACCAGAACAAACTTCGAAAAACTCAAAAAAGTAAAAAAATATCTCAAAATCTTCTGAAACAGCGGAGAGTAGTTTAGTGCCAAGCACAACCCATATGCACTAGGAGAAAGTTCGAAAACCTCAAAAACGTATAGAAATAACTCGAAATCTTCTGAAACAGCGTAGAGTAGTGTAGAACCCAGCACAACACATATACACCAGGAGCAACTTCGAAAAACTCAAAAAAGTAATGAAATAACTCGAAAACCTCTAAAACAGCGGACAGTCGTTGAGAACCTAGCACAACACATCCGCAAAATGAGAAACTTCGAAAAACTCAAAAAAGTAAAACAATATCTCAAAATCTTCTGAAACAGCGGAGAGTAGTTTCGTGCCAAGCACAACCCATATGCACCAGGAGAAACATCGAAAAACTCACAAAAATAATGAATTAACTCGAAAACCTCTAAACCAGCGGACAGTCGTTGAGAGCCTAGCACAAAACATCCGCAAAATGAGAAACTTCGAAAAACTCAAAAAAGTAATGAAATAACTCGAAAACCTCAAAAACAGCGGAAAGTAGTTGAGAACCCAGCACAACACATACGCAACATGAGAACCTTCGAAAAACTCAAATAAGAAATGACATAACTCGAAAACCTCTAAAACAGCGGAGAGTAGTTGAGAACCCAGCACAATCCATATGCACCAGGAGAAACTTCGAAAAACTCAAAAAAGTAATGGAATAACTCAAAAACCTGTGAAACAGCGCAGTGTAGTTTAGAACCCAGCACAACACATAGGCACCAGGAGAAACTTCTAAAAACTCAAAAAAGTAAAAAAACAACTCAAATTCTTCTGAAACTGCGGAGAGTAGTGTAGTTAAGCAGCACAACACATACGCAACATGAGAACCTTCGAAAAACTCAAATAAGTAATGACATAACTCGAAAACCTCTAAAACAGCGGAGTGTAGTTGAGAACCCAGAACAATCCATATGCACCAGGAGAATCTTCGAAAAACTCAAAAAAGTAATGGAATAACTCAAAAACCTCTGAAACAGCGCAGAGTAGTTTACAACCCAGCACAACATATAGCCACCAGAACAAACTTCGAAAAACTCAAAAAAGTAAAAAAATATCTCAAAATCTTCTGAAACAGCGGAGAGTAGTTTAGTGCCAAGCACAACCCATATGCACTAGGAGAAAGTTCGAAACCCTCAAAAAAGTATAGAAATAACTCGAAATCTTCTGAAACAGCGTAGAGTAGTGTAGAACCCAGCACAACACATATACACCAGGAGAAACTTCGAAAAACTCAAAAAAGTAATGAAGTAACTCAAAAACCTCTGAAACAGAGCAGAGTAGTTTAGAACCCAGCACAACACATAGGCACCAGGAGAAACTTCTAAAAACTCAAAAAAGTAAAAAAACAACTCAAATTCGTCTGAAACTGCGGAGAGTAGTGTAGTTAAGCAGCACAACACATACGCAACATGAGAACCTTCGAAAACTCAAATAAGTAATGACATAACTCGAAAACCTCTAAAACAGCGGAGAGTAGTTGAGAACCCAGCACAATCCATATGCACCAGGAGAAACTTCGAAAAACTCAAAAAAGTAATGGAATAACTCAAAAACCTCTGAAACAGCGCAGAGTAGTTTACAACCCAGCACAACATATAGCCACCAGAACAAACTTCGAAAAACTCAAAAAAGTAAAAAAATATCTCAAAATCTTCTGAAACAGCGGTGAGTAGTTTAGTGCCATGCACAACCCATATGCACTAGGAGAAAGTTCGAAAACCTCAAAAAAGTATAGAAAAAACTCGAAATCTTCTGAAACAGCGTAGAGTAGTGTAGAACCCAGCACAACACATATACACCAGGAGAAACTTCGAAAAACTCAAAAAAGTAATGACATCACTCGAAAACCTCTAAAACAGCGGAGAGTAGTTGAGAACCCAGCACAACACATACGCAACATGAGAAACTTCGAAAAACTCAAAAAAGTAATGAAGTAACTCAAAAACCTCTGAAACAGAGCAGAGTAGTTTAGAACCCAGCACAACACATAGGCACCAGGAGAAACTTCTAAAAACTCAAAAAAGTAAAAAAACAACTCAAATTCTTCTGAAACTGCGTAGAGTAGGTAGTTAAGCAGCACAACACATACGCAACATGACAACCTTCGAAAAACTCAAATAAGTAATGACATAACTCGAAAACCTCTAAAACAGCGGAGAGTAGTTGAGAACCCAGCACAATCCATATGCACCAGGAGGAACTTCGAAAAACTCAAAAAAGTAATGGAATAACTCAAAAACCTCTGAAACAGCGCAGAGTAGTTTACAACCCAGCACAACATATAGCCACCAGAACAAACTTCGAAAAACTCAAAAAAGTAAAAAAATATCTCAAAATCTTCTGAAACAGCGGAGAGTAGTTTAGTGCCAAGCACAACCCATGTGCACTAGGAGAAAGTTCGAAAACCTCAAAAAAGTATAGAAATAACTCAAAATCTTCTGAAACAGCGTCGAGTAGTGTAGAACCCAGCACAACAGGAGAAACTTCGAAAAACTCAAAAAAGTAATGAAATAACTCGAAAACCTCTAAAACAGCGGACAGTCGTTGAGAACCTAGCACAACACATCCGCAAAATGAGAAACTTCGAAAAAATCAAAAAAGTAAAAAAATATTTCAACATCTTTTGAAACAGCGGAGAGTAGTTTAGTGCCAAGCACAACCCATATGCACCAGGAGAAACTTCGAAAAACTCACAAAAATAATGAATTAACTCGAAAACCTCTAAACCAGTGGACAGTCGTTGAGAACCTAGCACAACACATCCGCAAAATGAAAAACTTCGAAAAACTCAAAAAAGTAATGAAATAACTCGAAAACCTCAAAAACAGCGGAGAGTAGTTGAGAACCCAGCACAACACATACGCAACATGAGAACCTTCGAAAAACTCAAATAAGTAATGACATAACTCGAAAACCTCTAAAACAGCGGAGAGTAGTTGAGAACCCAGCACAATCCATATGCACCAGGAGAAACTTCGAAAAACTCAAAAAAGTAATGGAATAACTCAAAAACCTCTGAAACAGCGCAGAGTAGTTTACAACCCAGCACAACATAGGGCCACCAGAACAAACTTCGAAAAACTCAAAAAAGTAAAAAAATATCTCAAAATCTTCTGAAACAGCGGAGAGTAGTTTAGTGCCATGCACAACCCATATGCACTAGGAGAAAGTTCGAAAACCTCAAAAAAGTATAGAAATAACTCGAAATCTTCTGAAACAGCGTAGAGTAGTGTAGAACCCAGCACAACACATATACACCAGGAGAAACTTCGAAAAACTCAAAAAAGTAATGACATAACTCGAAAACCTCTAAAACAGCGGAGAGTAGTTGAGAACCCAGCACAACCCATATGCAGCAGGAGAAACTTCGAAAAACTCAAAAAAGTAATGACATAACTCGAAAACCTCTAAAACAGCGGAGAGTAGTTGAGAACCCAGCACAACACATACGCAACATGAGAAACTTCGAAAAACTCAAAAAAGTAATGAAGTAACTCAAAAACCTCTGAAACAGAGCAGAGTAGTTTAGAACCCAGCACAACACATAGGCACCAGGAGAAACTTCTAAAAACTCAAAAAAGTAAAAAAACAACTCAAATTCTTCTGAAACTGCGTAGAGTAGGTAGTTAAGCAGCACAACACATACGCAACATGACAACCTTCGAAAAACTCAAATAAGTAATGACATAACTCGAAAACCTCTAAAACAGCGGAGAGTAGTTGAGAACCCAGCACAATCCATATGCACCAGGAGGAACTTCGAAAAACTCAAAAAAGTAATGGAATAACTCAAAAACCTCTGAAACAGCGCAGAGTAGTTTACAACCCAGCACAACATATAGCCACCAGAACAAACTTCGAAAAACTCAAAAAAGTAAAAAAATATCTCAAAATCTTCTGAAACAGCGGAGAGTAGTTTAGTGCCAAGCACAACCCATATGCACTAGGAGAAAGTTCGAAAACCTCAAAAAAGTATAGAAATAACTCAAAATCTTCTGAAACAGCGTCGAGTAGTGTAGAACCCAGCACAACACATATACACCAGGAGAAACTTCGAAAAACTCAAAAAAGTAATGAAATAACTCGAAAACCTCTAAAACAGCGGAGAGTGGTTGAGAACCTAGCACAACACATCCGCAAAATGAGAAACTTCGAAAAAATCAAAAAAGTAAAAAAATATTTCAACATCTTTTGAAATAGCGGAGAGTAGTTTAGTGCCAAGCACAACCCATATGCACCAGGAGAAACTTCGAAAAACTCACAAAAATAATGAATTAACTCGAAAACCTCTAAACCAGTGGACAGTCGTTGAGAACCTAGCACAACACATCCGCAAAATGAAAAACTTCGAAAAACTCAAAAAAGTAATGAAATAACTCGAAAACCTCAAAAACAGCGGAGAGTAGTTGAGAACCCAGCACAACACATACGCAACATGAGAACCTTCGAAAAACTCAAATAAGTAATGACATAACTCGAAAACCTCTAAAACAGCGGAGAGTAGTTGAGAACCCAGCACAATCCATATGCACCAGGAGAAACTTCGAAAAACTCAAAAAAGTAATGGAATAACTCAAAAACCTCTGAAACAGCGCAGAGTAGTTTACAACCCAGCACAACATAGGGCCACCAGAACAAACTTCGAAAAACTCAAAAAAGTAAAAAAATATCTCAAAATCTTCTGAAACAGCGGAGAGTAGTTTAGTGCCATGCACAACCCATATGCACTAGGAGAAAGTTCGAAAACCTCAAAAAAGTATAGAAATAACTCGAAATCTTCTGAAACAGCGTAGAGTAGTGTAGAACCCAGCACAACACATATACACCAGGAGAAACTTCGAAAAACTCAAAAAAGTAATGACATAACTCGAAAACCTCTAAAACAGCGGAGAGTAGTTGAGAACCCAGCACAACCCATATGCAGCAGGAGAAACTTCGAAAAACTGAAAAAAGTAATGACATAACTCGAAAACCTCTAAAACAGCGGAGAGTAGTTGAGAACCCAGCACAACACATACGCAACATGAGAAACTTCGAAAAACTCAAAAAAGTAATGAAGTAACTCAAAAACCTCTGAAACAGAGCAGAGTAGTTTAGAACCCAGCACAACACATAGGCACCAGGAGAAACTTCTAAAAACTCAAAAAAGTAAAAAAACAACTCAAATTCTTCTGAAACTGCGTAGAGTAGGTAGTTAAGCAGCACAACACATACGCAACATGACAACCTTCGAAAAACTCAAATAAGTAATGACATAACTCGAAAACCTCTAAAACAGCGGAGAGTAGTTGAGAACCCAGCACAATCCATATGCACCAGGAGGAACTTCGAAAAACTCAAAAAAGTAATGGAATAACTCAAAAACCTCTGAAACAGCGCAGAGTAGTTTACAACCCAGCACAACATATAGCCACCAGAACAAACTTCGAAAAACTCAAAAAAGTAAAAAAATATCTCAAAATCTTCTGAAACAGCGGAGAGTAGTTTAGTGCCAAGCACAACCCATATGCACTAGGAGAAAGTTCGAAAACCTCAAAAAAGTATAGAAATAACTCGAAATCTTCTGAAACAGCGTAGAGTAGTGTAGAACCCAGCACAACACATATACACCAGGAGAAACTTCGAAAAACTCAAAAAAGTAATGAAATAACTCGAAAACCTCTAAAACAGCGGACAGTCGTTGAGAACCTAGCACAACACATCCGCAAAATGAGAAACTTCGAAAAAATCAAAAAAGTAAAAAAATATTTCAAAATCTTTTGAAACAGCGGAGAGTAGTTTAGTGCCAAGCACAACCCATATGCACCAGGAGAAACTTCGAAAAACTCACAAAAATAATGAATTAACTCGAAAACCTCTAAACCAGCGGACAGTCGTTGAGAACCTAGCACAACACATCCGCAAAATGAAAAACTTCGAAAAACTCAAAAAAGTAATGAAATAACTCGAAAACCTCAAAAACAGCGGAGAGTAGTTGAGAACCCAGCACAACACATACGCAACATGAGAACCTTCGAAAAACTCAAATAAGTAATGACATAACTCGAAAACCTCTAAAACAGCGGAGAGTAGTTGAGAATCCAGCACAATCCATATGCACCAGGAGAAACTTCGAAAAACTCAAAAAAGTAATGGAATAACTCAAAAACCTCTGAAACAGCGCAGAGTAGTTTACAACCCAGCACAACATATAGCCACCAGAACAAACTTCGAAAAACTCAAAAAAGTAAAAAAATATCTCAAAATCTTCTGAAACAGCGGAGAGTAGTTTAGTGCCAAGCACAACCCATATGCACTAGGAGAAAGTTCGAAAACCTCAAAAAAGTATAGAAATAACTCGAAATCTTCTGAGACAGCGTAGAGTAGTGTAGAACCCAGCACAACACATATACACCAGGAGAAACTTCGAAAAACTCAAAAAAGTAATGAAATAACTCGAAAACCTCTAAAACAGCGGACAGTCGTTGAGAACCTAGCACAACACATCCGCAAAGTGAGAAACTTCGAAAAACTCAAAAAAGTAATGAAATAACTCGAAAACCTCTGAAACAGAGCAGAGTAGTTTAGAACCCCGCACAACACATAGGCACCAGGAGAAACTTCTAAAAACTCAAAAAAGTAAAAAAACAACTCAAATTCGTCTGAAACTGCGGAGAGTAGTGTAGTTAAGCAGCACAACACATACGCAACATGAGAACCTTCGAAAAACTCAAATAAGTAATGACATAACTCGAAAACCTCTAAAACAGCGGAGAGTAGTTGAGAACCCAGCACAATCCATATGCACCAGGAGAAACCTCGAAAAACTCAAAAAAGTAATGGAATAACTCAAAAACCTCTGAAACAGCGCAGAGTAGTTTACAACCCAGCACAACATATAGCCACCAGAACAAACTTCGAAAAACTCAAAAAAGTAAAAAAAATCTCAAAATCTTCTGAAACAGCGTAGAGTAGTGTAGAACCCAGCACAACACATATACACCAGGAGAAACTTCGAAAAACTCAAAAAAGTAATGACATAACTCGAAAACCTCTAAAACAGCGAAGAGTAGTTGAGAACCCAGCACAACACATACGCAACATGAGAAACTTCGAAAAACTCAAAAAAGTAATGAAGTAACTCAAAAACCTCTGAAACAGAGCAGAGTAGTTTAGAACCCAGCACAATCCATATGCACCAGGAGAAACTTCGAAAAACTCAAAAAAGTAATGGAATAACTCAAAAACCTCTGAAACAGCGCAGAGTAGTTTACAACCCAGCACAACATATAGCCACCAGAACAAACTTCGAAAAACTCAAAAAAGTAAAAAAATATCTCAAAATTTTCTGAAACAGCGGAGAGTAGTTTAGTGCCAAGCACAACCCATATGCACTAGGAGAAAGTTCGAAAACCTCAAAAAAGTATAGAAATAACTCGAAATCTTCTGAGACAGCGTAGAGTAGTGTAGAACCCAGCACAACACATATACACCAGGAGAAACTTCGAAAAACTCAAAAAAGTAATGAAATAACTCGAAAACCTCTAAAACAGCGGACAGTCGTTGAGAACCTAGCACAACACATCCGCAAAGTGAGAAACTTCGAAAAACTCAAAAAAGTAATGAAATAACTCGAAAACCTCTGAAACAGAGCAGAGTAGTTTAGAACCCAGCACAACACATAGGCACCAGGAGAAACTTCTAAAAACTCAAAAAAGTAAAAAAACAACTCAAATTCGTCTGAAACTGCGGAGAGTAGTGTAGTTAAGCAGCACAACACATACGCAACATGAGAACCTTCGAAAAACTCAAATAAGTAATGACATAACTCGAAAACCTCTAAAACAGCGGAGAGTAGTTGAGAACCCAGCACAATCCATATGCACCAGGAGAAACTTCGAAAAACTCAAAAAAGTAATGACATAACTCGAAAACCTCTAAAACAGCGGAGAGTAGTTGAGAACCCAGCACAACCCATATGCAGCAGGAGAAACTTCGAAAAACTCAAAAAAGTAATGACATAACTCGAAAACCTCTAAAACAGCGAAGAGTAGTTGAGAACCCAGCACAACACATACGCAACATGAGAAACTTCGAAAAACTCAAAAAAGTAATGAAGTAACTCAATAACCTCTGAAACAGAGCAGAGTAGTTTAGAACCCAGCACAACACATAGGCACCAGGAGAAACTTCTAAAAACTCAAAAAAGTAAAAAAACAACTCAAATTCTTCTGAAACTGCGGAGAGTAGGTAGTTAAGCAGCACAACACATACGCAACATGACAACCTTCGAAAAACTCAAATAAGTAATGACATAACTCGAAAACCTCTAAAACAGCGGAGAGTAGTTGAGAACCCAGCACAATCCATATGCACCAGGAGGAACTTCGAAAAACTCAAAAAAGTAATGGAATAACTCAAAAACCTCTGAAATAGCGCAGAGTAGTTTACAACCCAGCACAACATATAGCCACCAGAACAAACTTCGAAAAACTCAAAAAAGTAAAAAAATATCTCAAAATCTTCTGAAACAGCGGAGAGTAGTTTAGTGCCAAGCACAACCCATATGCACTAGGAGAAAGTTCGAAAACCTCAAAAAAGTATAGAAATAACTCGAAATCTTCTGAAACAGCGTAGAGTAGTGTAGAACCCAGCACAACACATATACACCAGGAGAAACTTCGAAAAACTCAAAAAAGTAATGAAATAACTCGAAAACCTCTAAAACAGCGGAGAGTAGTTGAGAACCCAGCACAACCCAGATGCACCAGGAGAAACTTCTAAAAACTCAAAAAAGTAATGACATAACTCGAAAACCTCAAAAACAGCGAACAGTAGTTGAGAACCCAGCACAACACATACGCAACATGAGAAACTTCGAAAAACTCAAAAAAGTAATGAAGTAACTCAAAAACCTCTGAAACAGAGCAGAGTAGTTTAGAACCCAGCACAACACATAGGCACCAGGAGAAACTTGTAAAAACTCAAAAAAGTAAAAAAACAACTCAAATTCTTCTGAAACTGCGGAGAGTAGGTAGTTAAGCAGCACAACACATACGCAACATGAGAACCTTCGAAAAACTCAAATAAGTAATGACATAACTCGAAAACCTCTAAAACAGCAGAGAGTAGTTGAGAACCCAGCACAATCCATATGCACCAGGAGGAACTTCGAAAAACTCAAAAAAGTAATGAAATAACACGAAAACCTCTAAAACAGCGGACAGTCGTTGAGAACCTAGCACAACACATCCGCAAAATGAGAAACTTCGAAAAACTCACAAAAATAATGAATTAACTCGAAAACCTCTGAACCAGCGGACAGTCGTTGAGAACCTAGCACAACACATCCGCAAAATGAGAAACTTCGAAAAACTCAAAAAAGTAATGAAATAACTCGAAAACCTCAAAAACAGCGGAGAATAGTTGAGAACCCAGCACAACACATACGCAACATGAGAACCTTCGAAAAACTCAAATAAGTAATGACATAACTCGAAAAACTCTAAAACAGCGGAGAGTAGTTGAGAACCCAGCACAATCCATATGCACCAGGAGAAACTTCGAAAAACTCAAAAAAGTAATGGAATAACTCAAAAACCTCTGAAACAGCGCAGAGTAGTGTACAACCGAGCACAACATATAGCCACCAGAACAAACTTCGAAAAACTCAAAAAAGTAAAAAAATATCTCAAAATCTTCTGAAACAGCGGAGAGTAGTTTAATGCCAAGCACAACCCATATGCACTAGGAGAAAGTTCGAAAACCTCAAAAAAGTATAGTAATAACTCGAAATCTTCTGAAACAGCGTAGAGTAGTTTAAAACCCAGCACAACACATAGGCACCAGGAGAAACTTCTAAAAACTCAAAAAAGTAAAAAAACAACTCAAATTCGTCTGAAACTGCGGAGAGTAGTGTAGTTAAGCAGCACAACACATACGCAACATGAGTACCTTCGAAAAACTCAAATAATTAATGACATAACTCGAAAACCTCTAAAACAGCGGAGAGTAGTTGAGAACCCAGCACAATCCATATGCACCAGGAGAAACTTCGAAAAACTCAAAAAAGTAAAAAAATATCTCAAAATCTTCTGAAACAGCGGAGAGTAGTTTAGTGCCAAGCACAACCCATATGCACTAGGAGAAAGTTCGAAAACCTCAAAAAAGTATAGAAATAACTCGAAATCTTCTGAAACAGCGTAGAGTAGTGTAGAACCCAGCACAACACATATACACCAGGAGAAACTTCGAAAAACTCAAAAAAGTAATGACATAACTCGAAAACCTCTAAAACAGCGGAGAGTAGTTGAGAACCCAGCACAACCCATATGCAGCAGGAGAAACTTCGAAAAACTCAAAAAAGTAATGACATAACTCGAAAACCTCTAAAACAGCGAAGAGTAGTTGAGAACACAGCACAATCCATATGCACCAGGAGAAACTTCGAAAAACTCAAAAAAGTAATGGAATAACTCAAAAACCTCTGAAACAGCGCAGAGTAGTTTACAACCCAGCACAACATATAGCCACCAGAACAAACTTCGAAAAACTCAAAAAAGTAAAAAAATATCTCAAAATCTTCTGAAACAGCGGAGAGTAGTTTAGTGCCAAGCACAACCCATATGCACTAGGAGAAAGTTCGAAAACCTCAAAAAAGTATAGAAATAACTCGAAATCTTCTGAAACAGCGTAGAGTAGTGTAGAACCCAGCACAACACATATACACCAGGAGAAACTTCGGAAAACTCAAAAAAGTAATGAAGTAACTCAAAAACCTCTTAAACAGAGCAGAGTAGTTTAGAACCCAGCACAACACATAGGCACCAGGAGAAACTTCTAAAAACTCAAAAAAGTAAAAAAACAACTCAAATTCGTCTGAAACTGCGGAGAGTAGTGTAGTTAAGCAGCACAACACATACGCAACATGAGAACCTTCGAAAAACTCAAATAAGTAATGACATAACTCGAAAACCTCTAAAACAGCGGAGAGTAGTTGAGAACCCAGCACAATCCATATGCACCAGGAGAAACTTCGAAAAACTCAAAAAGGTAATGGAATAACTCAAAAACCTCTGAAACAGCGCAGAGTAGTTTACAACCCAGCACAACATATAGCCACCAGAACAAACTTCGAAAAACTCAAAAAAGTAAAAAAATATCTCAAAATCTTCTGAAACAGCGGAGAGTAGTTTAGTGCCAAGCACAACCCATATGCACTAGGAGAAAGTTCGAAAACCTCAAAAAAGTATAGAAATAACTCGAAATCTTCTGAAACAGCGTAGAGTAGTGTGGAACCCAGCACAACACATATACACCAGGAGAAACTTCGAAAAAGTCAAAAAAGTAATGAAATAACTCGAAAACCTCTAAAACAGCGGAGAGTAGTTGAGAACCCAGCACAACCCATATGCACCAGGAGAAACTTCGAAAAACTGAAAAAAGTAATGACATAACTCGAAAACCTCTAAAACAGCGAGAGTAGTTAAGAACCCAGCACAACACATACGCAACATGAGAAACTTCTAAAAACTCAAAAAAGTAAAAAAACAACTCAAATTCTTCTGAAACTGCGGAGAGTAGTGTAGTTAAGCATCACAACACATACGCAACATGAGAACCTTCGAAAAACTCAAATAAGTAATGACATAACTCGAAAACCTCTAAAACAGCGGAGAGTAGTTGAGAACCCAGCACAACACATACGCAACATGAGAACCTTCGAAAAACTCAAATAAGTAATGACATAACTCGAAAACCTCTAAAACAGCGGAGAGTAGTTGAGAACCCAGCACAATCCATATGCACCAGGAGAAACTTCGAAAAACTCAAAAAAGTAATGGAATAACTCAAAAACCTCTGAAACAGCGCAGAGTAGTTTACAACCCAGCACAACATATAGCCACCAGAACAAACTTCGAAAAACTCAAAAAAGTAAAAAAATATCTCAAAATCTTCTGAAACAGCGGAGAGTAGTTTAGTGCCAAGCACAACCCATATACACCAGGAGAAACTTCGAAAAACTCAAAAAAGTAATGAAATAACTCGAAATCTCTAAAACAGCGGACAGTCGTTGAGAACCTAGCACAACACATCCGCAAAATGAGAAACTTCGAAAAACTCAAAAAAGTAAAAAAATATCTCAAAATCTTCTGAAACAGCGGAGAGTAGTTTCGTGCCAAGCACAACCCATATGCACCAGGAGAAACTTCGAAAAACTCACAAAAATAATGAATTAACTCGAAAACCTCTAAACCAGCGGACAGTCGTTGAGAGCCTAGCACAAAACATCCGCAAAATGAGAAACTTCGAAAAACTCAAAAAAGTAATGAAATAACTCGAAAACCTCAAAAACAGCGGAAAGTAGTTGAGAACCCAGCACAACACATACGCAACATGAGAACCTTCGAAAAACTCAAATAAGAAATGACATAACTCGAAAACCTCTAAAACAGCGGAGAGTAGTTGAGAACCCAGCACAATCCATATGCACCAGGAGAAACTTCGAAAAACTGAAAAAAGTAATGACATAACTCGAAAACCTCTAAAACAGCGAAGAGTAGTTGAGAACCCAGCACAACACATACGCAACATGAGAAACTTCGAAAAACTCAAAAAAGTAATGAAGTAACTCAAAAACCTCTGAAACAGAGCAGAGTAGTTTAGAACCCAGCACAACACATAGGCACCAGGAGAAACTTCTAAAAACTCAAAAAAGTAAAAAAACAACTCAAATTCTTCTGAAACTGCGGAGAGTAGGTAGTTAAGCAGCACAACACATACGCAACATGAGAACCTTCGAAAAGCTCAAATAAGTAATGACATAACTCGAAAACCTCTAAAACAGCGAAGAGTAGTTGAGAACACAGCACAATCCATATGCACCAGGAGAAACTTCGAAAAACTCAAAAAAGTAATGGAATAACTCAAAAACCTCTGAAACAGCGCAGAGTAGTTTACAACCCAGCACAACATATAGCCACCAGAACAAACTTCGAAAAACTCAAAAAAGTAAAAAAATATCTCAAAATCTTCTGAAACAGCGGAGAGTAGTTTAGTGCCAAGCACAACCCATATGCACTAGGAGAAAGTTCGAAAACCTCAAAAAAGTATAGAAATAACTCGAAATCTTCTGAAACAGCGTAGAGTAGTGTAGAACCCAGCACAACACATATACACCAGGAGAAACTTCGGAAAACTCAAAAAAGTAATGAAGTAACTCAAAAACCTCTTAAACAGAGCAGAGTAGTTTAGAACCCAGCACAACACATAGGCACCAGGAGAAACTTCTAAAAACTCAAAAAAGTAAAAAAACAACTCAAATTCGTCTGAAACTGCGGAGAGTAGTGTAGTTAAGCAGCACAACACATACGCAACATGAGAACCTTCGAAAAACTCAAATAAGTAATGACATAACTCGAAAACCTCTAAAACAGCGGAGAGTAGTTGAGAACCCAGCACAATCCATATGCACCAGGAGAAACTTCGAAAAACTCAAAAAGGTAATGGAATAACTCAAAAACCTCTGAAACAGCGCAGAGTAGTTTACAACCCAGCACAACATATAGCCACCAGAACAAACTTCGAAAAACTCAAAAAAGTAAAAAAATATCTCAAAATCTTCTGAAACAGCGGAGAGTAGTTTAGTGCCAAGCACAACCCATATGCACTAGGAGAAAGTTCGAAAACCTCAAAAAAGTATAGAAATAACTCGAAATCTTCTGAAACAGCGTAGAGTAGTGTAGAACCCAGCACAACACATATACACCAGGAGAAACTTCGAAAAACTCAAAAAAGTAATGACATAACTCGAAAACCTCTAAAACAGCGGAGAGTAGTTGAGAACCCAGCACAACCCATATGCAGCAGGAGAAACTTCGAAAAACTCAAAAAAGTAATGACATAACTCGAAAACCTCTAAAACAGCGAAGAGTAGTTGAGAACCCAGCACAACACATACGCAACATGAGAAACTTCGAAAAACTCAAAAAAGTAATGAAGTAACTCAATAACCTCTGAAACAGAGCAGAGTAGTTTAGAACCCAGCACAACACATAGGCACCAGGAGAAACTTCTAAAAACTCAAAAAAGTAAAAAAACAACTCAAATTCTTCTGAAACTGCGGAGAGTAGGTAGTTAAGCAGCACAACACATACGCAACATGACAACCTTCGAAAAACTCAAATAAGTAATGACATAACTCGAAAACCTCTAAAACAGCGGAGAGTAGTTGAGAACCCAGCACAATCCATATGCACCAGGAGGAACTTCGAAACTCAAAAAAGTAATGGAATAACTCAAAAACCTCTGAAACAGCGCAGAGTAGTTTACAACCCAGCACAACATATAGCCACCAGAACAAACTTCGAAAAACTCAAAAAAGTAAAAAAATATCTCAAAATCTTCTGAAACAGCGGAGAGTAGTTTAGTGCCAAGCACAACCCATATGCACTAGGAGAAAGTTCGAAAACCTCAAAAAAGTATAGAAATAACTCGAAATCTTCTGAAACAGCGTAGAGTAGTGTAGAACCCAGCACAACACATATACACCAGGAGAAACTTCGAAAAACTCAAAAAAGTAATGAAATAACTCGAAAACCTCTAAAACAGCGGAGAGTAGTTGAGAACCCAGCACAACCCAGATGCACCAGGAGAAACTTCTAAAAACTCAAAAAAGTAATGACATAACTCGAAAACCTCAAAAACAGCGAACAGTAGTTGAGAACCCAGCACAACACATACGCAACATGAGAAACTTCGAAAAATTCAAAAAAGTAATGAAGTAACTCAAAAACCTCTGAAACAGAGCAGAGTAGTTTAGAACCCAGCACAACACATAGGCACCAGGAGAAACTTCTAAAAACTCAAAAAAGTAAAAAAACAACTCAAATTCTTCTGAAACTGCGGAGAGTAGGTAGTTAAGCAGCACAACACATACGCAACATGAGAACCTTCGAAAAACTCAAATAAGTAATGACATAACTCGAAAACCTCTAAAACAGCGGAGAGTAGTTGAGAACCCAGCACAATCCATATGCACCAGGAGGAACTTCGAAAAACTCAAAAAAGTAATGGAATAACTCAAAAACCTCTGAAACAGCGCAGAGTAGTTTACAACCCAGCACAACATATAGCCACCAGAACAAACTTCGAAAAACTCAAAAAAGTAAAAAAATATCTCAAAATCTTCTGAAACAGCGGAGAGTAGTTTAGTGCCAAGCACAACCCATATGCACTAGGAGAAAGTTCGAAAACCTCAAAAAAGTATAGAAATAACTCGAAATCTTCTGAAACAGCGTAGATTAGTGTAGAACCTAGCACAACACATATACACCAGGAGAAACTTCGAAAAACTCAAAAAAGTAATGAAATAACTCGAAAACCTCTAAAACAGCGGACAGTCGTTGAGAACCTAGCACAACACATCCGCAAAATGAGAAACTTCGAAAAACTCAAAAAAGTTAAAAAATATCTCAAAATCTTCTGAAACAGCGGAGAGTAGTTAGGTGCCAAGCACAACCCATATGCACCAGGAGAAACTTCGAAAAACTCACAAAAATAATGAATTAACTCGAAAACCTCTAAACCAGCGGAGAGTAGTTGAGAACCCAGCACAACACATACGCAACATGAGAACCTTCGAAAAACTTAAATAAGTAATGACATAACTCGAAAACCTCTAAAAAAGCGGAGAGTAGTTGAGAACCCAGCACAATCCATATGCACCAGGAGAAACTTCGAAAAACTCAAAAAAGTAATGGAATAACTCAAAAACCTCTGAAACAGCGCAGAATAGTTTACAACCCAGCACAACATATAGCCACCAGAACAAACTTCGAAAAACTCAAAAAAGTAAAAAAATATCTCAAAATCTTCTGAAACAGCGGAGATTAGTTTAGTGCCAAGCACAACCCATATGCACTCGGAGAAAGTTCGAAAACCTCAAAAAAGTATAGAAATAACTCGAAATCTTCTGAAACAGCGTAGAGTAGTGTAGAACCCAGCACAACACATATACACCAGGAGAAACTTCGAAAAAGTCAAAAAAGTAATGAAATAACTCGAAAACCTCTAAAACAGCGGAGAGTAGTTGAGAACCCAGCACAACCCATATGCACCAGGAGAAACTTCGAAAAACTGAAAAAAGTAATGACATAACTCGAAAACCTCTAAAACAGCGAGAGTAGTTAAGAACCCAGCACAACACATACGCAACATGAGAAACTTCTAAAAACTCAAAAAAGTAAAAAAACAACTCAAATTCTTCTGAAACTGCGGAGAGTAGTGTAGTTAAGCATCACAACACATACGCAACATGAGAACCTTCGAAAAACTCAAATAAGTAATGACATAACTCGAAAACCTCTAAAACAGCGGAGAGTAGTTGAGAACCCAGCACAACACATACGCAACATGAGAACCTTCGAAAAACTCAAATAAGTAATGACATAACTCGAAAACCTCTAAAACAGCGGAGAGTAGTTGAGAACCCAGCACAATCCATATGCACCAGGAGAAACTTCGAAAAACTCAAAAAAGTAATGGAATAACTCAAAAACCTCTGAAACAGCGCAGAGTAGTTTACAACCCAGCACAACATATAGCCACCAGAACAAACTTCGAAAAACTCAAAAAAGTAAAAAAATATCTCAAAATCTTCTGAAACAGCGGAGAGTAGTTTAGTGCCAAGCACAACCCATATACACCAGGAGAAACTTCGAAAAACTCAAAAAAGTAATGAAATAACTCGAAAACCTCTAAAACAGCGGACAGTCGTTGAGAACCTAGCACAACACATCCGCAAAATGAGAAACTTCGAAAAACTCAAAAAAGTAAAAAAATATCTCAAAATCTTCTGAAACAGCGGAGAGTAGTTGAGTGCCAAGCACAACCCATATGCACCAGGAGAAACTTCGAAAAACTCACAAAAATAATGAATTAACTCGAAAACCTCTAAACCAGCGGACAGTCGTTGAGAACCTAGCACAACACATCCGCAAAATGAGAAACTTCGAAAAACTCAAAAAAGTAATGAAATAACTCGAAAACCTCAAAAACAGCGGAGAGTAGTTGAGAACCCAGCACAACACATACGCAAAATGAGAACCTTCGAAAAACTCAAATAAGTAATGACATAACTCGAAAACCTCTAAAACAGCGGAGAGTAGTTGAGAACCCAGCACAATCCATATGCACCAGGAGAAACTTCGAAAAACTCAAAAAAGTAATGGAATAACTCAAAAACCTCTGAAACAGCGCAGAGTAGTTTACAACCCAGCACAACATATAGCCACCAGAACAAACTTCGAAAAACTCAAAAAAGTAAAAAAATATCTCAAAATCTTCTGAAACAGCGGAGAGTAGTTTAGTGCCAAGCACAACCCATATGCACTAGGAGAAAGTTCGAAAACCTCAAAAAAGTATAGAAATAACTCGAAATCTTCTGAAACAGCGTAGAGTAGTGTAGAACCCAGCACAACACATATACACCAGGAGAAACTTCGAAAAACTCAAAAAAGTAATGAAATAACTCGAAAACCTCTAAAACAGCGGAGAGTAGTTGAGAACCCAGCACAACCCAGATGCACCAGGAGAAACTTCGAAAAACTCAAAAAAGTAATGACATAACTCGAAAACCTCAAAAACAGCGAACAGTAGTTGAGAACCCAGCACAACACATACGCAACATGAGAAACTTCGAAAAACTCAAAAAAGTAATGAAGTAACTCAAAAACCTCTGAAACAGAGCAGAGTAGTTTAGAACCCAGCACAACACATAGGCACCAGGAGAAACTTCTAAAAACTCAAAAAAGTAAAAAAACAACTCAAATTCTTCTGCAACTGCGGAGAGTAGTGTAGTTAAGCAGCACAACACATACGCAACATGAGAACCTTCGAAAAACTCAAATAAGTAATGACATAACTCGAAAACCTCTAAAACAGCGGAGAGTAGTTGAGAACCCAGCACAATCCATATGCACCAGGAGAAACTTCGAAAAACTCAAAAAAGTAATGGAATAACTCAAAAACCTCTGAAACAGCGCAGAGTAGTTTACAACCCAGCACAACATATAGCCACCAGAACAAACTTCGAAAAACTCAAAAAAGTAAAAAAATATCTCAAAATCTTCTGAAACAGCGGAGAGTAGTTTAATGCCAAGCACTAGGAGAAAGTTCGAAAACCTCAAAAAAGTATAGTAATAACTCGAAATCTTCTGAAACAGCGTAGTGTAGTGTAGAACCCAGCACAGCACATATACACCAGGAGAAACTTCGAAAAAGTGAAAAAAGTAATGAAATAACTCGAAAACCTCTAAAACAGCGGAGAGTAGTTGAGAAACCAGCACAACCCAGATGCACCAGGAGAAACTTCGAAAAACTCAAAAAAGTAATGACATAACTCGAAAACCTCAAAAACAGCGAACAGTAGTTGAGAACCTAGCACAACACATCCGCAAAGTGAGAAACTTCGAAAAACTCAAAAAAGTAATGAAATAACTCGAAAACCTCTGAAACAGAGCAGAGTAGTTTAGAACCTAGCACAACACATAGGCACCAGGAGAAACTTCTAAAAACTCAAAAAAGTAAAAAAACAACTCAAATTCGTCTGAAACTGCGGAGAGTAGTGTAGTTAAGCAGCACAACACATACGCAACATGAGAACCTTCGAAAAACTCAAATAAGTAATGACATAACTCGAAAACCTCTAAAACAGCGGAGAGTAGTTGAAAACCCAGCACAATCCATATGCACCAGGAGAAACTTCGAAAAACTCAAAAAAGTAATGGAATAACTCAAAAACCTCTGAAACAGCGCAGAGTAGTTTACAACCCAGCACAACATATAGCCACCAGAACAAACTTCGAAAAACTCAAAAAAGTAAAAAAATATCTCAAAATCTTCTGAAACAGCGGAGAGTAGTTTAGTGCCAAGCACAACCCATATGCACTAGGAGAAAGTTCGAAAACCTCAAAAAAGTATAGAAATAACTCGAAATCTTCTGAAACAGCGTAGAGTAGTGTAGAACCCAGCACAACACATATACACCAGGAGAAACTTCGAAAAACTCAAAAAAGTAATGAAGTAACTCAAAAACCTCTTAAACAGAGCAGAGTAGTTTAGAACCCAGCACAACACATAGGCACCAGGAGAAACTTCTAAAAACTCAAAAAAGTAAAAAAACAACTCAAATTCGTCTGAAACTGCGGAGAGTAGTGTAGTTAAGCAGCACAACACATACGCAACATGAGAACCTTCGAAAAACTCAAATAAGTAATGACATAACTCGAAAACCTCTAAAACAGCGGAGAGTAGTTGAGAACCCAGCACAATCCATATGCAGCAGAACAAACTTCGAAAAACTCAAAAAAGTAAAAAAATATCTCAAAATCTTCTGAAACAGCGGAGAGTAGTTTAGTGCCAAGCACAACCCATATGCACTAGGAGAAAGTTCGAAAACCTCAAAAAAGTATAGAAATAACTCGAAATCTTCTGAAAGAGCGTAGAGTAGTTTAGAACCCAGCACAACACATATACACCAGGAGAAACTTCGAAAAACTCAAAAAAGTAATGACATAACTCGAAAACCTCTAAAACAGCGGAGAGTAGTTGAGAACCCAGCACAACCCATATGCAGCAGGAGAAACTTCGAAAAACTCAAAAAAGTAATGACATAACTCGAAAACCTCTAAAACAGCGAAGAGTAGTTGAGAACCCAGCACATTACATACGCAACATGAGAAACTTCGAAAAACTCAAAAAAGTAATGAAGTAACTCAATAACCTCTGAAACAGAGCAGAGTAGTTTAGAACCCAGCACAACACATAGGCACCAGGAGAAACTTCTAAAAACTCAAAAAAGTAAAAAAACAACTCAAATTCTTCTGAAACTGCGTAGAGTAGGTAGTTAAGCAGCACAACACATACGCAACATGACAACCTTCGAAAAACTCAAATAAGTAATGACATAACTCGAAAACCTCTAAAACAGCGGAGAGTAGTTGAGAACCCAGCACAATCCATATGCACCAGGAGAAACTTCGAAAAACTCAAAAAAGTAATGGAATAACTCAAAAACCTCTGAAACAGCGCAGAGTAGTTTACAACCCAGCACAACATATAGGCACCAGGAGAAACTTCTAAAAACTCAAAAAAGTAAAAAAATATCTCAAAATCTTCTGAAACAGCGGAGATTAGTTTAGTGCCAAGCACAACCCATATGCACTAGGAGAAAGTTCGAAAACCTCAAAAAAGTATAGAAATAACTCGAAATCTTCTGAAACAGCGTAGAGTAGTTTAGAACCCAGCACAACACATATACACCAGGAGAAACTTCGAAAAACTCAAAAAAGTAATGACATAACTCGAAAACCTCTAAAACAGCGGAGAGTAGTTGAGAACCCAGCACAACCCATATGCAGCAGGAGAAACTTCGAAAAACTCAAAAAAGTAATGACATAACTCGAAAACCTCTAAAACAGCGAAGAGTAGTTGAGAACCCAGCACATTACATACGCAACATGAGAAACTTCGAAAAACTCAAAAAAGTAATGAAGTAACTCAATAACCTCTGAAACAGAGCAGAGTAGTTTAGAACCCAGCACAACACATAGGCACCAGGAGAAACTTCTAAAAACTCAAAAAAGTAAAAAAACAACTCAAATTCTTCTGAAACTGCGTAGAGTAGGTAGTTAAGCAGCACAACACATACGCAACATGACAACCTTCGAAAAACTCAAATAAGTAATGACATAACTCGAAAACCTCTAAAACAGCGGAGAGTAGTTGAGAACCCAGCACAATCCATATGCACCAGGAGGAACTTCGAAAAACTCAAAAAAGTAATGGAATAACTCAAAAACCTCTGAAACAGCGCAGAGTAGTTTACAACCCAGCACAACATATAGCCACCAGAACAAACTTCGAAAAACTCAAAAAAGTAAAAAAATATCTCAAAATCTTCTGAAACAGCGGAGAGTAGTTTAGTGCCAAGCACAACCCATATGCACTAGGAGAAAGTTCGAAAACCTCAAAAAAGTATAGAAATAACTCGAAATCTTCTGAAACAGCGTAGAGTAGTGTAGAACCCAGCACAACACATATATACCAGGAGAAACTTCGAAAAACTCAAAAAAGTAATGAAATAACTCGAAAACCTCTAAAACAGCGGACAGTCGTTGAGAACCTAGCACAACACATCCGCAAAATGAGAAACTTCGAAAAACTCAAAAAAGTAAAACAATATTTCAAAATCTTTTGAAAGAGCGGAGAGCAGTTTAGTGCCAAGCACAACCCATATGCACCAGGAGAAACTTCGAAAAACTCACAAAAATAATGAATTAACTCGAAAACCTCTAAACCAGCAGACAGTCGTTGAGAACCTAGCACAACACATCCGCAAAATGAAAAACTTCGAAAAACTCAAAAAAGTAAAAAAAATATTTCAAAATCTTTTGAAAAAGCGGAGAGTAGTTTAGTGCCAAGCACAACCCATATGCACCAGGAGAAACTTCGAAAAACTCACAAAAATAATGAATTAACTCGAAAACCTCTAAACCAGCGGACAGTCGTTGAGAACCTAGCACAACACATCCGCAAAATGAAAAACTTCGAAAAACTCAAAAAAGTAATGAAATAACTCGAAAACCTCAAAAAAAGCGGAGAGTAGTTGAGAACCCAGCACAACACATACGCAACATGAGAACCTTCGAAAAACTCAAATAAGTAATGACATAACTCGAAAACCTCTAAAACAGCGGAGAGTAGTTGAGAACCCAGCACAATCCATATGCACCAGGAGAAACTTCGAAAAACTCAAAAAAGTAATGGAATAACTCAAAAACCTCTGAAACAGCGCAGTGTAGTTTACAACCCAGCACAACATATTGCCACCAGAACAAACTTCGAAAAACTCAAAAAAGTAAAAAAATATCTCAAAATCTTCTGAAACAGCGGAGAGTAGTTTAGTGCCAAGCACAACCCATATGCACTAGGAGAAAGTTCGAAAACCTCAAAAAAGTATAGAAATAACTCGAAATCTTCTGAAACAGCGTAGAGTAGTGTAGAACCCAGCACAACACATATACACCAGGAGAAACTTCGAAAAACTCAAAAAAGTAATGAAATAACTCGAAAACCTCTAAAACAGCGGAGAGTAGTTGAGAACCCAGCACAACCCAGATGCACCAGGAGAAACTTCGAAAAACTCAAAAAAGTAATGACATAACTCGAAAACCTCTAAAACAGCGAAGAGTAGTTGAGAACCCAGCACAACACATACGCAACATGAGAAACTTCGAAAAACTCAAAAAAGTAATGAAGTAACTCAAAAACCTCTGAAACAGAGCAGAGTAGTTGAGAACCCAGCACAATCCATATGCACCAGGAGGAACTTCGAAAAACTCAAAAAAGTAATGGAATAACTCAAAAACCTCTGAAACAGCGCAGAGTAGTTTACAACCCAGCACAACATATAGCCACCAGAACAAACTTCGAAAAACTCAAAAAAGTAAAAAAATATCTCAAAATCTTCTGAAACAGCGGAGAGTAGTTTAGTGCCAAGCACAACCCATATGCAATAGGAGAAAGTTCGAAAACCTCAAAAAAGTATAGAAATAACTCGAAATCTTCTGAAACAGCGTAGAGTAGTGTAGAACCCAGCACAACACATATACACCAGGAGAAACTTCGAAAAACTCAAAAAAGTAATGAAATAACTCGAAAACCTCTAAAACAGCGGACAGTCGTTGAGAACCTAGCACAACACATCCGCAAAATGAGAAACTTCGAAAAACTCACAAAAATAATGAATTAACTCGAAAACCTCTGTACCAGCGGACAGTCGTTGAGAACCTAGCACAACACATCCGCAAAATGAGAAACTTCGAAAAACTCAAAAAAGTAATGAAATAACTCGAAAACCTCAAAAACAGCGGAGAATAGTTGAGAACCCAGCACAACACATACGCAACATGAGAACCTTCGAAAAACTCAAATAAGTAATGACATAACTCGAAAACCTCTAAAACAGCGGAGAGTAGTTGAGAACCCAGCACAACATATAGCCACCAGAACAAACTTCGAAAAACTCAAAAAAGTAAAAAAATATCTCAAAATCTTCTGAAACAGCGGAGAGTAGTTTAATGCCAAGCACAACCCATATGCACTAGGAGAAAGTTCGAAAACCTCAAAAAAGTATAGTAATAACTCGAAATCTTCTGAAACAGCGTAGAGTAGTTTAAAACCCAGCACAACACATAGGCACCAGGAGAAACTTCTAAAAACTCAAAAAAGTAAAAAAACAACTCAAATTCGTCTGAAACTGCGGAGAGTAGTGTAGTTAAGCAGCACAACACATACGCAACATGAGAACCTTCGAAAAACTCAAATAAATAATGACATAACTCGAAAACCTCTAAAACAGCGGAGAGTAGTTGAGAACCCAGCACAATCCATATGCACCAGGAGAAACTTCGAAAAACTCAAAAAAGTAAAAAAATATCTCAAAATCTTCTGAAACAGCGGAGAGTAGTTTAGTGCCAAGCACAACCCATATGCACCAGGAGAAACTTCGAAAAACTCACAAAAATAATGAATTAACTCGAAAACCTCTGAACCAGCGGACAGTCGTTGAGAACCTAGCACAACACATCCGCAAAATGAGAAACTTCGAAAAACTCAAAAAAGTAATGAAATAACTCGAAAACCTCAAAAACAGCGGAGAGTAGTTGAGAACCCAGCACAACACATACGCAACATGAGAACCTTCGAAAAACTCAAATAAGTAATGACATAACTCGAAAACCTCTAAAACAGCGGAGAGTAGTTGAGAACCCAGCACAATCCATATGCACCAGGAGAAACTTCGAAAAACTCAAAAAAGTAATGGAATAACTCAAAAACCTCTGAAACAGCGCAGAGTAGTTTACAACCCAGCACAACATATAGCCACCAGAACAAACTTCGAAAAACTCAAAAAAGTAAAAAAATATCTCAAAATCTTCTGAAGCACAACCCATATGCAGCAGGAGAAACTTCGAAAAACTCAAAAAAGTAATGACATAACTCGAAAACCTCTAAAACAGCGAAGAGTAGTTGAGAACCCAGCACAACACATATGCAACATGAGAAACTTCGAAAAACTCAAAAAAGTAATGAAGTATCTCAATAACCTCTGAAACAGAGCAGAGTAGTTTAGAACCCAGCACAACACATAGGCACCAGGAGAAACTTCTAAAAACTCAAAAAAGTAAAAAAACAACTCAAATTCTTCTGAAACTGCGGAGAGTAGGTAGTTAAGCAGCACAACACATACGCAACATGACAACCTTCGAAAAACTCAAAAAAGTAATGACATAACTCGAAAACCTCTAAAACAGCGGAGAGTAGTTGAGAACCCAGCACAACCCATATGCAGCAGGAGAAACTTCGAAAAACTCAAAAAAGTAATGACATAACTCGAAAACCTCTAAAACAGCGAAGAGTAGTTGAGAACCCAGCACAACACATACGCAACATGAGAAACTTCGCAAAACTCAAAAAAGTAATGAAGTAACTCAAAAACCTCTGAAACAGAGCAGAGTAGTTTAGTGCCAAGCACAACCCATATGCACCAGGAGAAACTTCGAAAAACTCACAAAAATAATGAATTAACTCGAAAACCTCTAAACCAGCAGACAGTCGTTGAGAACCTAGCACAACACATCCGCATAATGAAAAACTTCGAAAAACTCAAAAAAGTAAAAAAAATATTTCAAAATCTTTTGAAAAAGCGGAGAGTAGTTTAGTGCCAAGCACAACCCATATGCACCAGGAGAAACTTCGAAAAACTCACAAAAATAATGAATTAACTCGAAAACCTCTAAACCAGCGGACAGTCGTTGAGAACCTAGCACAACACATCCGCAAAATGAAAAACTTCGAAAAACTCAAAAAAGTAATGAAATAACTCGAAAACCTCAAAAACAGCGGAGAGTAGTTGAGAACCCAGCACAACACATACGCAACATGAGAACCTTCGAAAAACTCAAATAAGTAATGACATAACTCGAAAACCTCTAAAACAGCGGAGAGTAGTTGAGAACCCAGCACAATCCATATGCACCAGGAGAAACTTCGAAAAACTCAAAAAAGTAATGGAATAACTCAAAAACCTCTGAAACAGCGCAGAGTAGTTTACAACCCAGCACAACATATAGGCACCAGGAGAAACTTCTAAAAACTCAAAAAAGTAAAAAAATATCTCAAAATCTTCTGAAACAGCGGAGATTAGTTTAGTGCCAAGCACAACCCATATGCACTAGGAGAAAGTTCGAAAACCTCAAACAAGTATAGAAATAACTCGAAATCTTCTGAAACAGCGTAGAGTAGTTTAGAACCCAGCACAACACATATACACCAGGAGAAACTTCGAAAAACTCAAAAAAGTAATGACATAACTCGAAAACCTCTAAAACAGCGGAGAGTAGTTGAGAACCCAGCACAACCCATATGCAGCAGGAGAAACTTCGAAAAACTCAAAAAAGTAATGACATAACTCGAAAACCTCTAAAACAGCGAAGAGTAGTTGAGAACCCAGCACATTACATACGCAACATGAGAAACTTCGAAAAACTCAAAAAAGTAATGAAGTAACTCAATAACCTCTGAAACAGAGCAGAGTAGTTTAGAACCCAGCACAACACATAGGCACCAGGAGAAACTTCTAAAAACTCAAAAAAGTAAAAAAACAACTCAAATTCTTCTGAAACTGCGTAGAGTAGGTAGTTAAGCAGCACAACACATACGCAACATGACAACCTTCGAAAAACTCAAATAAGTAATGACATAACTCGAAAACCTCTAAAACAGCGGAGAGTAGTTGAGAACCCAGCACAATCCATATGCACCAGGAGGAACTTCGAAAAACTCAAAAAAGTAATGGAATAACTCAAAAACCTCTGAAACAGCGCAGAGTAGTTTACAACCCAGCACAACATATAGCCACCAGAACAAACTTCGAAAAACTCAAAAAAGTAAAAAAATATCTCAAAATCTTCTGAAACAGCGGAGAGTAGTTTAGTGCCAAGCACAACCCATATGCACTAGGAGAAAGTTCGAAAACCTCAAAAAAGTATAGAAATAACTCGAAATCTTCTGAAACAGCGTAGAGTAGTGTAGAACCCAGCACAACACATATATACCAGGAGAAACTTCGAAAAACTCAAAAAAGTAATGAAATAACTCGAAAACCTCTAAAACAGCGGACAGTCGTTGAGAACCTAGCACAACACATCCGCAAAATGAGAAACTTCGAAAAACTCAAAAAAGTAAAACAATATTTCAAAATCTTTTGAAAGAGCGGAGAGCAGTTTAGTGCCAAGCACAACCCATATGCACCAGGAGAAACTTCGAAAAACTCACAAAAATAATGAATTAACTCGAAAACCTCTAAACCAGCAGACAGTCGTTGAGAACCTAGCACAACACATCCGCAAAATGAAAAACTTCGAAAAACTCAAAAAAGTAAAAAAAATATTTCAAAATCTTTTGAAAAAGCGGAGAGTAGTTTAGTGCCAAGCACAACCCATATGCACCAGGAGAAACTTCGAAAAACTCACAAAAATAATGAATTAACTCGAAAACCTCTAAACCAGCGGACAGTCGTTGAGAACCTAGCACAACACATCCGCAAAATGAAAAACTTCGAAAAACTCAAAAAAGTAATGAAATAACTCGAAAACCTCAAAAAAAGCGGAGAGTAGTTGAGAACCCAGCACAACACATACGCAACATGAGAACCTTCGAAAAACTCAAATAAGTAATGACATAACTCGAAAACCTCTAAAACAGCGGAGAGTAGTTGAGAACCCAGCACAATCCATATGCACCAGGAGAAACTTCGAAAAACTCAAAAAAGTAATGGAATAACTCAAAAACCTCTGAAACAGCGCAGTGTAGTTTACAACCCAGCACAACATATTGCCACCAGAACAAACTTCGAAAAACTCAAAAAAGTAAAAAAATATCTCAAAATCTTCTGAAACAGCGGAGAGTAGTTTAGTGCCAAGCACAACCCATATGCACTAGGAGAAAGTTCGAAAACCTCAAAAAAGTATAGAAATAACTCGAAATCTTCTGAAACAGCGTAGAGTAGTGTAGAACCCAGCACAACACATATACACCAGGAGAAACTTCGAAAAACTCAAAAAAGTAATGAAATAACTCGAAAACCTCTAAAACAGCGGAGAGTAGTTGAGAACCCAGCACAACCCAGATGCACCAGGAGAAACTTCGAAAAACTCAAAAAAGTAATGACATAACTCGAAAACCTCTAAAACAGCGAAGAGTAGTTGAGAACCCAGCACAACACATACGCAACATGAGAAACTTCGAAAAACTCAAAAAAGTAATGAAGTAACTCAAAAACCTCTGAAACAGAGCAGAGTAGTTGAGAACCCAGCACAATCCATATGCACCAGGAGGAACTTCGAAAAACTCAAAAAAGTAATGGAATAACTCAAAAACCTCTGAAACAGCGCAGAGTAGTTTACAACCCAGCACAACATATAGCCACCAGAACAAACTTCGAAAAACTCAAAAAAGTAAAAAAATATCTCAAAATCTTCTGAAACAGCGGAGAGTAGTTTAGTGCCAAGCACAACCCATATGCAATAGGAGAAAGTTCGAAAACCTCAAAAAAGTATAGAAATAACTCGAAATCTTCTGAAACAGCGTAGAGTAGTGTAGAACCCAGCACAACACATATACACCAGGAGAAACTTCGAAAAACTCAAAAAAGTAATGAAATAACTCGAAAACCTCTAAAACAGCGGACAGTCGTTGAGAACCTAGCACAACACATCCGCAAAATGAGAAACTTCGAAAAACTCACAAAAATAATGAATTAACTCGAAAACCTCTGTACCAGCGGACAGTCGTTGAGAACCTAGCACAACACATCCGCAAAATGAGAAACTTCGAAAAACTCAAAAAAGTAATGAAATAACTCGAAAACCTCAAAAACAGCGGAGAATAGTTGAGAACCCAGCACAACACATACGCAACATGAGAACCTTCGAAAAACTCAAATAAGTAATGACATAACTCGAAAACCTCTAAAACAGCGGAGAGTAGTTGAGAACCCAGCACAACATATAGCCACCAGAACAAACTTCGAAAAACTCAAAAAAGTAAAAAAATATCTCAAAATCTTCTGAAACAGCGGAGAGTAGTTTAATGCCAAGCACAACCCATATGCACTAGGAGAAAGTTCGAAAACCTCAAAAAAGTATAGTAATAACTCGAAATCTTCTGAAACAGCGTAGAGTAGTTTAAAACCCAGCACAACACATAGGCACCAGGAGAAACTTCTAAAAACTCAAAAAAGTAAAAAAACAACTCAAATTTGTCTGAAACTGCGGAGAGTAGTGTAGTTAAGCAGCACAACACATACGCAACATGAGAACCTTCGAAAAACTCAAATAAGTAATGACATAACTCGAAAACCTCTAAAACAGCGGAGAGTAGTTGAGAACCCAGCACAATCCATATGCACCAGGAGAAACTTCGAAAAACTCAAAAAAGTAAAAAAATATCTCAAAATCTTCTGAAACAGCGGAGAGTAGTTTAGTGCCAAGCACAACCCATATGCACCAGGAGAAACTTCGAAAAACTCACAAAAATAATGAATTAACTCGAAAACCTCTGAACCAGCGGACAGTCGTTGAGAACCTAGCACAACACATCCGCAAAATGAGAAACTTCGAAAAACTCAAAAAAGTAATGAAATAACTCGAAAACCTCAAAAACAGCGGAGAGTAGTTGAGAACCCAGCACAACACATACGCAACATGAGAACCTTCGAAAAACTCAAATAAGTAATGACATAACTCGAAAACCTCTAAAACAGCGGAGAGTAGTTGAGAACCCAGCACAATCCATATGCACCAGGAGAAACTTCGAAAAACTCAAAAAAGTAATGGAATAACTCAAAAACCTCTGAAACAGCGCAGAGTAGTTTACAACCCAGCACAACATATAGCCACCAGAACAAACTTCGAAAAACTCAAAAAAGTAAAAAAATATCTCAAAATCTTCTGAAACAGCGGAGAGTAGTTTAATGCCAAGCACAACCCATATGCACTAGGAGAAAGTTCGAAAACCTCAAAAAAGTATAGAAATAACTCGAAATCTTCTGAAACAGCGTAGAGTAGTGTAGAACCCAGCACAACACATATACACCAGGAGAAACTTCGAAAAACTCAAAAAAGTAATGACATAACTCGAAAACCTCTAAAACAGCGGAGAGTAGTTGAGAACCCAGCACAACCCATATGCAGCAGGAGAAACTTCGAAAAACTCAAAAAAGTAATGACATAACTCGAAAACCTCTAAAACAGCGAAGAGTAGTTGAGAACCCAGCACAACACATACGCAACATGAGAAACTTCGAAAAACTCAAAAAAGTAATGAAGTATCTCAATAACCTCTGAAACAGAGCAGAGTAGTTTAGAACCCAGCACAACACATAGGCACCAGGAGAAACTTCTAAAAACTCAAAAAAGTAAAAAAACAACTCAAATTCTTCTGAAACTGCGGAGAGTAGGTAGTTAAGCAGCACAACACATACGCAACATGACAACCTTCGAAAAACTCAAAAAAGTAATGACATAACTCGAAAACATCTAAAACAGCGGAGAGTAGTTGAGAACCCAGCACAACCCATATGCAGCAGGAGAAACTTCGAAAAACTCAAAAAAGTAATGACATAACTCGAAAACCTCTAAAACAGCGAAGAGTAGTTGAGAACCCAGCACAACACATACGCAACATGAGAAACTTCGCAAAACTCAAAAAAGTAATGAAGTAACTCAAAAACCTCTGAAACAGAGCAGAGTAGTTTAGAACCCAGCACAATCCATATGCACCAGGAGAAACTTCGAAAAACTCAAAAAAGTAATGGAATAACTCAAAAACCTCTGAAACAGCGCAGAGTAGTTTACAACCCAGCACAACATATAGCCACCAGAACAAACTTCGAAAAACTCAAAAAAGTAAAAAAATATCTCAAAATTTTCTGAAACAGCGGAGAGTAGTTTAGTGCCAAGCACAACCCATATGCACTAGGAGAAAGTTCGAAAACCTCAAAAAAGTATAGTAATAACTCGAAATCTTCTGAAACAGCGTAGAGTTGTTTAAAACCCAGCACAACACATAGGCACCAGGAGAAACTTCTAAAAACTCAAAAAAGTAAAAAAACAACTCAAATTCGTCTGAAACTGCGGAGAGTAGTGTAGTTAAGCAGCACAACACATACGCAACATGAGAACCTTCGAAAAACTCAAATAAGTAATGACATAACTCGAAAACCTCTAAAACAGCGGAGAGTAGTTGAGAACCCAGCACAATCCATATGCACCAGGAGAAACTTCGAAAAACTCAAAAAAGTAATGGAATAACTCAAAAACCTCTGAAACAGCGCAGAGTAGTTTACAACCCAGCACAACATATAGCCACCAGAACAAACTTCGAAAAACTCAAAAAAGTAAAAAAATATCTCAAAATCTTCTGAAACAGCGGAGAGTAGTTTAGTGCCAAGCACAACCCATATGCACTAGGAGAAAGTTCGAAAACCTCAAAAAAGTATAGAAGTAACTCGAAATCTTCTGAAACAGCGTAGAGTAGTGTAGAACCCAGCACAACACATATACACCAGGAGAAACTTCGAAAAACTCAAAAAAGTAATGAAGTAACTCAAAAAGCTCTTAAACAGAGCAGAGTAGTGTAGAACCCAGCACAACACATAGGCACCAGGAGAAACTTCTAAAAACTCAAAAAAGTAATGAAGTAACTCAATAACCTCTGAAACAGAGCAGAGTAGTTTAGAACCCAGCACAACACATAGGCACCAGGAGAAACTTCTAAAAACTCAAAAAAGTAAAAAAACAACTCAAATTCTTCTGAAACTGCGGAGAGTAGGTAGTTAAGCAGCACAACACATACGCAACATGACAACCTTCGAAAAACTCAAATAAGTAATGACATAACTCGAAAACCTCTAAAACAGCGGAGAGTAGTTGAGAACCCAGCACAATCCATATGCACCAGGAGGAACTTCGAAAAACTCAAAAAAGTAATGGAATAACTCAAAAACCTCTGAAACAGCGCAGAGTAGTTTACAACCCAGCACAACATATAGCCACCAGAACAAACTTCGAAAAACTCAAAAAAGTAAAAAAATATCTCAAAATCTTCTGAAACAGCGGAGAGTAGTTTAGTGCCAAGCACAACCCATATGCACTAGGAGAAAGTTCGAAAACCTCAAAAAAGTATAGAAATAACTCGAAATCTTCTGAAACAGCGTAGAGTAGTGTAGAACCCAGCACAACACATATACACCAGGAGAAACTTCGAAAAACTCAAAAAAGTAATGACATAACTCGAAAACCTCTAAAACAGCGGAGAGTAGTTGAGAACCCAGCACAACCCATATGCAGCAGGAGAAACTTCGAAAAACTCAAAAAAGTAATGACATAACTCGAAAACCTCTAAAACAGCGAAGAGTAGTTGAGAACCCAGCACAACACATACGCAACATGAGAAACTTCGAAAAACTCAAAAAAGTAATGAAGTAACTCAATAACCTCTGAAACAGAGCAGAGTAGTTTAGAACCCAGCACAACACATAGGCACCAGGAGAAACTTCTAAAAACTCAAAAAGTAAAAAAACAACTCAAATTCTTCTGAAACTGCGGAGAGTAGGTAGTTAAGCAGCACAACACATACGCAACATGACAACCTTCGAAAAACTCAAAAAAGTAATGACATAACTCGAAAACCTCTAAAACAGCGGAGAGTAGTTGAGAACCCAGCACAACCCATATGCAGCAGGAGAAACTTCGAAAAACTCAAAAAAGTAATGACATAACTCGAAAACCTCTAAAACAGCGAAGAGTAGTTGAGAACCCAGCACAACACATACGCAACATGAGAAACTTCGCAAAACTCAAAAAAGTAATGAAGTAACTCAAAAACCTCTGAAACAGAGCAGAGTAGTTTAGAACCCAGCACAATCCATATGCACCAGGAGAAACTTCGAAAAACTCAAAAAAGTAATGGAATAACTCAAAAACCTCTGAAACAGCGCAGAGTAGTTTACAACCCAGCACAACATATAGCCACCAGAACAAACTTCGAAAAACTCAAAAAAGTAAAAAAATATCTCAAAATTTTCTGAAACAGCGGAGAGTAGTTTAGTGCCAAGCACAACCCATATGCACTAGGAGAAAGTTCGAAAACCTCAGAAAAGTATAGTAATAACTCGAAATCTTCTGAAACAGCGTAGAGTAGTTTAAAACCCAGCACAACACATAGGCACCAGGAGAAACTTCTAAAAACTCAAAAAAGTAAAAAAACAACTCAAATTCGTCTGAAACTGCGGAGAGTAGTGTAGTTAAGCAGCACAACACATACGCAACATGAGAACCTTCGAAAAACTCAAATAAGTAATGACATAACTCGAAAACCTCTAAAACAGCGGAGAGTAGTTGAGAACCCAGCACAATCCATATGCACCAGGAGAAACTTCGAAAAACTCAAAAAAGTAATGGAATAACTCAAAAACCTCTGAAACAGCGCAGAGTAGTTTACAACCCAGCACAACATATAGCCACCAGAACAAACTTCGAAAAACTCAAAAAAGTAAAAAAATATCTCAAAATCTTCTGAAACAGCGGAGAGTAGTTTAGTGCCAAGCACAACCCATATGCACTAGGAGAAAGTTCGAAAACCTCAAAAAAGTATAGAAGTAACTCGAAATCTTCTGAAACAGCGTAGAGTAGTGTAGAACCCAGCACAACACATATACACCAGGAGAAACTTCGAAAAACTCAAAAAAGTAATGAAGTAACTCAAAAAGCTCTTAAACAGAGCAGAGTAGTTTAGAACCCAGCACAACACATAGGCACCAGGAGAAACTTCTAAAAACTCAAAAAAGTAATGAAGTAACTCAATAACCTCTGAAACAGAGCAGAGTAGTTTAGAACCCAGCACAACACATAGGCACCAGGAGAAACTTCTAAAAACTCAAAAAAGTAAAAAAACAACTCAAATTCTTCTGAAACTGCGGAGAGTAGGTAGTTAAGCAGCACAACACATACGCAACATGACAACCTTCGCAAAACTCAAATAAGTAATGACATAACTCGAAAACCTCTAAAACAGCGGAGAGTAGTTGAGAACCCAGCACAATCCATATGCACCAGGAGGAACTTCGAAAAACTCAAAAAAGTAATGGAATAACTCAAAAACCTCTGAAACAGCGCTGAGTAGTTTACAACCCAGCACAACATATAGCCACCAGAACAAACTTCGAAAAACTCAAAAAAGTAAAAAAATATCTCAAAATCTTCTGAAACAGCGGAGAGTAGTTTAGTGCCAAGCACAACCCATATGCACTAGGAGAAAGTTCGAAAACCTCAAAAAAGTATAGAAATAACTCGAAATCTTCTGAAACAGCGTAGAGTAGTGTAGAACCCAGCACAACACATATACACCAGGAGAAACTTCGAAAAACTCAAAAAAGTAATGAAATAACTCGAAAACCTCTAAAACAGCGGAGAGTAGTTGAGAACCCAGCACAACCCAGATGCACCAGGAGAAACTTCTAAAAACTCAAAAAAGTAATGACATAACTCGAAAACCTCAAAAACAGCGAACAGTAGTTGAGAACCCAGCACAACACATACGCAACATGAGAAACTTCGAAAAACTCAAAAAAGTAATGAAGTAACTCAAAAACCTCTGAAACAGAGCAGAGTAGTTTAGAACCCAGCACAACACATAGGCACCAGGAGAAACTTCTAAAAACTCAAAAAAGTAAAAAAACAACTCAAATTCTTCTGAAACTGCGGAGAGTAGTGTAGTTAAGCAGCACAACACATACGCAACATGAGAACCTTCGAAAAACTCAAAAAACTAATGGAATAACTCAAAAACCTCTGAAACAGCGCAGAGTAGTTTACAACCCAGCACAACATATTGCCACCAGAACAAACTTCGAAAAACTCAAAAACGTAAAAAAATATCTCAAAATCTTCTGAAACAGCGGAGAGTAGTTTAGTGCCAAGCACAACCCATATGCACTAGGAGAAAGTTCGAAAACCTCAAAAAAGTATAGAAATAACTCCAAATCTTCTGAAACAGCGTAGTGTAGTGTAGAACCCAGCACAACACATATACACCAGGAGAAACTTCGAAAAACTCAAAAAAGTAATGAAATAACTCGAAAACCTCTAAAACAGCGGACAGTCGTTGAGAACCTAGCACAACACATACGCAAAATGAGAAACTTCGAAAAACTCAAAAAAGTAAAAAAATATTTCAAAATCTTTTGAAACAGCGGAGAGCAGTTTAGTGCCAAGCACAACCCATATGCACCAGGAGAAACTTCGAAAAACTCACAAAAATAATGAATTAACTCGAAAACCTCTAAACCAGCAGACAGTCGTTGAGAACCTAGCACAACACATCCGCAAAATGAAAAACTTCGAAAAACTCAAAAAAGTAATGAAATAACTCGAAAACCTCAAAAACAGCGGAGAGTAGTTGAGAACCCAGCACAACACATACGCAACATGAGAACCTTCGAAAAACTCAAATAAGTAATGACATAACTCGAAAACCTCTAAAACAGCGGAGAGTAGTTGAGAACCCAGCACAATCCATATGCACCAGGAGGAACTTCGAAAAACTCAAAAAAGTAATGGAATAACTCAAAAACCTCTGAAACAGCGCAGAGTAGTTTACAACCCAGCACAACATATAGCCACCAGAACAAACTTCGAAAAACTCAAAAAAGTAAAAAAATATCTCAAAATCTTCTGAAACAGCGGAGAGTAGTTTAGTGCCAAGCACAACCCATATGCACTAGGAGAAAGTTCGAAAACCTCAAAAAAGTATAGAAATAACTCGAAATCTTCTGAAACAGCGTAGAGTAGTGTAGAACCCAGCACAACACATATACACCAGGAGAAACTTCGAAAAACTCAAAAAAGTAATGAAATAACTCGAAAACCTCTAAAACAGCGGACAGTCGTTGAGAACCTAGCACAACACATCCGCAAAATGAAAAACTTCGAAAAACTCAAAAAAGTAATGAAATAACTCGAAAACCTCAAAAACAGCGGAGAGTAGTTGAGAACCCAGCACAACACATACGCAACATGAGAACCTTCGAAAAACTCAAATAAGTAATGACATAACTCGAAAACCTCTAAAACAGCGGAGAGTAGTTGAGAACCCAGCACAATCCATATGCACCAGGAGGAACTTCGAAAAACTCAAAAAAGTAATGGAATAACTCAAAAACCTCTGAAACAGCGCAGAGTAGTTTACAACCCAGCACAACATATAGCCACCAGAACAAACTTCGAAAAACTCAAAAAAGTAATGAAATAACTCGAAAACCTCAAAAACAGTGGAGAGTAGTTGAGAACCCAGCACAACCCAGATGCACCAGGAGAAACTTCTAAAAACTCAAAAAAGTAATGACATAACTCGAAAACCTCAAAAACAGCGAACAGTAGTTGAGAACCCAGCACAACACATACGCAACATGAGAAACTTCGAAAAACTCAAAGAAGTAATGAAGTAACTCAAAAACCTCTGAAACAGAGCAGAGTAGTTTAGAACCCAGCACAACACATAGGCACCAGGAGAAACTTCTAAAAACTCAAAAAAGTAAAAAAACAACTCAAATTCTTCTGAAACTGCGGAGAGTAGTGTAGTTAAGCAGCACAACACATACGCAACATGAGAACCTTCGAAAAACTCAAAAAACTAATGGAATAACTCAAAAACCTCTGAAACAGCGCAGAGTAGTTTACAACCCAGCACAACATATTGCCACCAGAACAAACTTCGAAAAACTCAAAAAAGTAAAAAAATATCTCAAAATCTTCTGAAACAGCGGAGAGTAGTTTAGTGCCAAGCACAACCCATATGCACTAGGAGAAAGTTCGAAAACCTCAAAAAAGTATAGAAATAACTCGAAATCTTCTGAAACAGCGTAGAGTAGTGTAGAACCCAGCACAACACATATACACCAGGAGAAACTTCGAAAAACTCAAAAAAGTAATGAAATAACTCGAAAACCTCTAAAACAGCGGACAGTCGTTGAGAACCTAGCACAACACATCCGCAAAATGAGAAACTTCGAAAAACTCAAAAAAGTAAAAAAATATTTCAAAATCTTTTGAAACAGCGGAGAGCAGTTTAGTGCCAAGCACAACCCATATGCACCAGGAGAAACTTCGAAAAACTCACAAAAATAATGAATTAACTCGAAAACCTCTAAACCAGCAGACAGTCGTTGAGAACCTAGCACAACACATCCGCAAAATGAAAAACTTCGAAAAACTCAAAAAAGTAATGAAATAACTCGAAAACCTCAAAAACAGCGGAGAGTAGTTGAGAACCCAGCACAACACATACGCAACATGAGAACCTTCGAAAAACTCAAATAAGTAATGACATAACTCGAAAACCTCTAAAACAGCGGAGAGTAGTTGAGAACCCAGCACAATCCATATGCACCAGGAGAAACTTCGAAAAACTCAAAAAAGTAATGGAATAACTCAAAAACCTCTGAAACAGCGCAGAGTAGTTTACAACCCAGCACAACATATTGCCACCAGAACAAACTTCGAAAAACTCAAAAAAGTAAAAAAATATCTCAAAATCTTCTGAAACAGCGGAGAGTAGTTTAGTGCCAAGCACAACCCATATGCACTAGGAGAAAGTTCGAAAACCTCAAAAAAGTATAGAAATAACTCGAAATCTTCTGAAACAGCGTAGAGTAGTGTAGAACCCAGCACAACACATATACACCAGGAGAAACTTCGAAAAACTCAAAAAAGTAATGAAATAACTCGAAAACCTCTAAAACAGCGGAGAGTAGTTGAGAACCCAGCACAACCCAGATGCACCAGGAGAAACTTCTAAAAACTCAAAAAAGTAATGACATAACTCGAAAACCTCAAAAACAGCGAACAGTAGTTGAGAACCCAGCACAACACATACGCAACATGAGAAACTTCGAAAAACTCAAAAAAGTAATGAAGTAACTCAAAAACCTCTGAAACAGAGCAGAGTAGTTTAGAACCCAGCACAACACATAGGCACCAGGAGAAACTTCTAAAAACTCAAAAAAGTAAAAAAACAACTCAAATTCTTCTGAAACTGCGGAGAGTAGTGTAGTTAAGCAGCACAACACATACGCAACATGAGAACCTTCGAAAAACTCAAAAAACTAATGGAATAACTCAAAAACCTCTGAAACAGCGCAGAGTAGTTTACAACCCAGCACAACATATTGCCACCAGAACAAACTTCGAAAAACTCAAAAACGTAAAAAAATATCTCAAAATCTTCTGAAACAGCGGAGAGTAGTTTAGTGCCAAGCACAACCCATATGCACTAGGAGAAAGTTCGAAAACCTCAAAAAAGTATAGAAATAACTCCAAATCTTCTGAAACAGCGTAGAGTAGTGTAGAACCCAGCACAACACATATACACCAGGAGAAACTTCGAAAAACTCAAAAAAGTAATGAAATAACTCGAAAACCTCTAAAACAGCGGACAGTCGTTGAGAACCTAGCACAACACATACGCAAAATGAGAAACTTCGAAAAACTCAAAAAAGTAAAAAAATATTTCAAAATCTTTTGAAACAGCGGAGAGCAGTTTAGTGCCAAGCACAACCCATATGCACCAGGAGAAACTTCGAAAAACTCACAAAAATAATGAATTAACTCGAAAACCTCTAAACCAGCAGACAGTCGTTGAGAACCTAGCACAACACATCCGCAAAATGAAAAACTTCGAAAAACTCAAAAAAGTAATGAAATAACTCGAAAACCTCAAAAACAGCGGAGAGTAGTTGAGAACCCAGCACAACACATACGCAACATGAGAACCTTCGAAAAACTCAAATAAGTAATGACATAACTCGAAAACCTCTAAAACAGCGGAGAGTAGTTGAGAACCCAGCACAATCCATATGCACCAGGAGGAACTTCGAAAAACTCAAAAAAGTAATGGAATAACTCAAAAACCTCTGAAACAGCGCAGAGTAGTTTACAACCCAGCACAACATATAGCCACCAGAACAAACTTCGAAAAACTCAAAAAAGTAAAAAAATATCTCAAAATCTTCTGAAACAGCGGAGAGTAGTTTAGTGCCAAGCACAACCCATATGCACTAGGAGAAAGTTCGAAAACCTCAAAAAAGTATAGAAATAACTCGAAATCTTCTGAAACAGCGTAGAGTAGTGTAGAACCCAGCACAACACATATACACCAGGAGAAACTTCGAAAAACTCAAAAAAGTAATGAAATAACTCGAAAACCTCTAAAACAGCGGACAGTCGTTGAGAACCTAGCACAACACATCCGCAAAATGAAAAACTTCGAAAAACTCAAAAAAGTAATGAAATAACTCGAAAACCTCAAAAACAGTGGAGAGTAGTTGAGAACCCAGCACAACCCAGATGCACCAGGAGAAACTTCTAAAAACTCAAAAAAGTAATGACATAACTCGAAAACCTCAAAAACAGCGAACAGTAGTTGAGAACCCAGCACAACACATACGCAACATGAGAAACTTCGAAAAACTCAAAAAAGTAATGAAGTAACTCAAAAACCTCTGAAACAGAGCAGAGTAGTTTAGAACCCAGCACAACACATAGGCACCAGGAGAAACTTCTAAAAACTCAAAAAAGTAAAAAAACAACTCAAATTCTTCTGAAACTGCGGAGAGTAGTGTAGTTAAGCAGCACAACACATACGCAACATGAGAACCTTCGAAAAACTCAAAAAACTAATGGAATAACTCAAAAACCTCTGAAACAGCGCAGAGTAGTTTACAACCCAGCACAACATATTGCCACCAGAACAAACTTCGAAAAACTCAAAAAAGTAATGGAATAACTCAAAAACCTCTGAAACAGCGCAGAGTAGTTTACAACCCAGCACAACATATTGCCACCAGAACAAACTTCGAAAAACTCAAAAACGTAAAAAAATATCTCAAAATCTTCTGAAACAGCGGAGAGTAGTTTAGTGCCAAGCACAACCCATATGCACTAGGAGAAAGTTCGAAAACCTCAAAAAAGTATAGAAATAACTCCAAATCTTCTGAAACAGCGTAGAGTAGTGTAGAACCCAGCACAACACATATACACCAGGAGAAACTTCGAAAAACTCAAAAAAGTAATGAAATAACTCGAAAACCTCTAAAACAGCGGACAGTCGTTGAGAACCTAGCACAACACATACGCAAAATGAGAAACTTCGAAAAACTCAAAAAAGTAAAAAAATATTTCAAAATCTTTTGAAACAGCGGAGAGCAGTTTAGTGCCAAGCACAACCCATATGCACCAGGAGAAACTTCGAAAAACTCACAAAAATAATGAATTAACTCGAAAACCTCTAAACCAGCAGACAGTCGTTGAGAACCTAGCACAACACATCCGCAAAATGAAAAACTTCGAAAAACTCAAAAAAGTAATGAAATAACTCGAAAACCTCAAAAACAGCGGAGAGTAGTTGAGAACCCAGCACAACACATACGCAACATGAGAACCTTCGAAAAACTCAAATAAGTAATGACATAACTCGAAAACCTCTAAAACAGCGGAGAGTAGTTGAGAACCCAGCACAATCCATATGCACCAGGAGGAACTTCGAAAAACTCAAAAAAGTAATGGAATAACTCAAAAACCTCTGAAACAGCGCAGAGTAGTTTACAACCCAGCACAACATATAGCCACCAGAACAAACTTCGAAAAACTCAAAAAAGTAAAAAAATATCTCAAAATCTTCTGAAACAGCGGAGAGTAGTTTAGTGCCAAGCACAACCCATATGCACTAGGAGAAAGTTCGAAAACCTCAAAAAAGTATAGAAATAACTCGAAATCTTCTGAAACAGCGTAGAGTAGTGTAGAACCCAGCACAACACATATACACCAGGAGAAACTTCGAAAAACTCAAAAAAGTAATGAAATAACTCGAAAACCTCTAAAACAGCGGACAGTCGTTGAGAACCTAGCACAACACATCCGCAAAATGAAAAACTTCGAAAAACTCAAAAAAGTAATGAAATAACTCGAAAACCTCAAAAACAGTGGAGAGTAGTTGAGAACCCAGCACAACCCAGATGCACCAGGAGAAACTTCTAAAAACTCAAAAAAGTAATGACATAACTCGAAAACCTCAAAAACAGCGAACAGTAGTTGAGAACCCAGCACAACACATACGCAACATGAGAAACTTCGAAAAACTCAAAAAAGTAATGAAGTAACTCAAAAACCTCTGAAACAGAGCAGAGTAGTTTAGAACCCAGCACAACACATAGGCACCAGGAGAAACTTCTAAAAACTCAAAAAAGTAAAAAAACAACTCAAATTCTTCTGAAACTGCGGAGAGTAGTGTAGTTAAGCAGCACAACACATACGCAACATGAGAACCTTCGAAAAACTCAAAAAACTAATGGAATAACTCAAAAACCTCTGAAACAGCGCAGAGTAGTTTACAACCCAGCACAACATATTGCCACCAGAACAAACTTCGAAAAACTCAAAAAAGTAAAAAAATATCTCAAAATCTTCTGAAACAGCGGAGAGTAGTTTAGTGCCAAGCACAACCCATATGCACTAGGAGAAAGTTCGAAAACCTCAAAAAAGTATAGAAATAACTCGAAATCTTCTGAAACAGCGTAGAGTAGTGTAGAACCCAGCACAACACATATACACCAGGAGAAACTTCGAAAAACTCAAAAAAGTAATGAAATAACTCGAAAACCTCTAAAACAGCGGACAGTCGTTGAGAACCTAGCACAACACATCCGCAAAATGAGAAACTTCGAAAAACTCAAAAAAGTAAAAAAATATTTCAAAATCTTTTGAAACAGCGGAGAGCAGTTTAGTGCCAAGCACAACCCATATGCACCAGGAGAAACTTCGAAAAACTCACAAAAATAATGAATTAACTCGAAAACCTCTAAACCAGCAGACAGTCGTTGAGAACCTAGCACAACACATCCGCAAAATGAAAAACTTCGAAAAACTCAAAAAAGTAATGAAATAACTCGAAAACCTCAAAAACAGCGGAGAGTAGTTGAGAACCCAGCACAACACATACGCAACATGAGAACCTTCGAAAAACTCAAATAAGTAATGACATAACTCGAAAACCTCTAAAACAGCGGAGAGTAGTTGAGAACCCAGCACAATCCATATGCACCAGGAGAAACTTCGAAAAACTCAAAAAAGTAATGGAATAACTCAAAAACCTCTGAAACAGCGCAGAGTAGTTTACAACCCAGCACAACATATAGCCACCAGAACAAACTTCGAAAAACTCAAAAAAGTAAAAAAATATCTCAAAATCTTCTGAAACAGCGGAGAGTAGTTTAATGCCAAGCACAACCCATATGCACTAGGAGAAAGTTCGAAAACCTCAAAAAAGTATAGAAATAACTCGAAATCTTCTGAAACAGCGTAGAGTAGTGTAGAACCCAGCACAACACATATACACCAGGAGAAACTTCGAAAAACTCAAAAAAGTAATGACATAACTCGAAAACCTCTAAAACAGCGGAGAGTAGTTGAGAACCCAGCACAACCCATATGCAGCAGGAGAAACTTCGAAAAACTCAAAAAAGTAATGACATAACTCGAAAACCTCTAAAACAGCGAAGAGTAGTTGAGAACCCAGCACAACACATACGCAACATGAGAAACTTCGAAAAACTCAAAAAAGTAATGAAGTAACTCAATAACCTCTGAAACAGAGCAGAGTAGTTTAGAACCCAGCACAACACATAGGCACCAGGAGAAACTTCTAAAAACTCAAAAAAGTAAAAAAACAACTCAAATTCTTCTGAAACTGCGGAGAGTAGGTAGTTAAGCAGCACAACACATACGCAACATGACAACCTTCGAAAAACTCAAAAAAGTAATGACATAACTCGAAAACCTCTAAAACAGCGGAGAGTAGTTGAGAACCCAGCACAACCCATATGCAGCAGGAGAAACTTCGAAAAACTCAAAAAAGTAATGACATAACTCGAAAACCTCTAAAACAGCGAAGAGTAGTTGAGAACCCAGCACAACACATACGCAACATGAGAAACTTCGCAAAACTCAAAAAAGTAATGAAGTAACTCAAAAACCTCTGAAACAGAGCAGAGTAGTTTAGAACCCAGCACAATCCATATGCACCAGGAGAAACTTCGAAAAACTCAAAAAAGTAATGGAATAACTCAAAAACCTCTGAAACAGCGCAGAGTAGTTTACAACCCAGCACAACATATAGCCACCAGAACAAACTTCGAAAAACTCAAAAAAGTAAAAAAATATCTCAAAATTTTCTGAAACAGCGGAGAGTAGTTTAGTGCCAAGCACAACCCATATGCACTAGGAGAAAGTTCGAAAACCTCAAAAAAGTATAGTAATAACTCGAAATCTTCTGAAACAGCGTAGAGTAGTTTAAAACCCAGCACAACACATAGGCACCAGGAGAAACTTCTAAAAACTCAAAAAAGTAAAAAAACAACTCAAATTCGTCTGAAACTGCGGAGAGTAGTGTAGTTAAGCAGCACAACACATACGCAACATGAGAACCTTCGAAAAACTCAAATAAGTAATGACATAACTCGAAAACCTCTAAAACAGCGGAGAGTAGTTGAGAACCCAGCACAATCCATATGCACCAGGAGAAACTTCGAAAAACTCAAAAAAGTAATGGAATAACTCAAAAACCTCTGAAACAGCGCAGAGTAGTTTACAACCCAGCACAACATATAGCCACCAGAACAAACTTCGAAAAACTCAAAAAAGTAAAAAAATATCTCAAAATCTTCTGAAACAGCGGAGAGTAGTTTAGTGCCAAGCACAACCCATATGCACTAGGAGAAAGTTCGAAAACCTCAAAAAAGTATAGAAGTAACTCGAAATCTTCTGAAACAGCGTAGAGTAGTGTAGAACCCAGCACAACACATATACACCAGGAGAAACTTCGAAAAACTCAAAAAAGTAATGAAGTAACTCAAAAAGCTCTTAAACAGAGCAGAGTAGTTTAGAACCCAGCACAACACATAGGCACCAGGAGAAACTTCTAAAAACTCAAAAAAGTAATGAAGTAACTCAATAACCTCTGAAACAGAGCAGAGTAGTTTAGAACCCAGCACAACACATAGGCACCAGGAGAAACTTCTAAAAACTCAAAAAAGTAAAAAAACAACTCAAATTCTTCTGAAACTCTGGAGAGTAGGTAGTTAAGCAGCACAACACATACGCAACATGAGAACCTTCGAAAAACTCAAATAAGTAATGACATAACTCGAAAACCTCTAAAACAGCGGAGAGTAGTTGAGAACCCAGCACAATCCATATGCACCAGGAGGAACTTCGAAAAACTCAAAAAAGTAATGGAATAACTCAAAAACCTCTGAAACAGCGCAGAGTAGTTTACAACCCAGCACAACATATAGCCACCAGAACAAACTTCGAAAAACTCAAAAAAGTAAAAAAATATCTCAAAATCTTCTGAAACAGCGGAGAGTAGTTTAGTGCCAAGCACAACCCATATGCACTAGGAGAAAGTTCGAAAACCTCAAAAAAGTATAGAAATAACTCGAAATCTTCTGAAACAGCGTAGAGTAGTGTAGAACCCAGCACAACACATATACACCAGGAGAAACTTCGAAAAACTCAAAAAAGTAATGAAATAACTCGAAAACCTCTAAAACAGCGGAGAGTAGTTGAGAACCCAGCACAACCCAGATGCACCAGGAGAAACTTCTAAAAACTCAAAAAAGTAATGACATAACTCGAAAACCTCAAAAACAGCGAACAGTAGTTGAGAACCCAGCACAACACATACGCAACATGAGAAACTTCGAAAAACTCAAAAAAGTAATGAAGTAACTCAAAAACCTCTGAAACAGAGCAGAGTAGTTTAGAACCCAGCACAACACATAGGCACCAGGAGAAACTTCTAAAAACTCAAAAAAGTAAAAAAACAACTCAAATTCTTCTGAAACTGCGGAGAGTAGTGTAGTTAAGCAGCACAACACATACGCAACATGAGAACCTTCGAAAAACTCAAAAAACTAATGGAATAACTCAAAAACCTCTGAAACAGCGCAGAGTAGTTTACAACCCAGCACAACATATTGCCACCAGAACAAACTTCGAAAAACTCAAAAACGTAAAAAAATATCTCAAAATCTTCTGAAACAGCGGAGAGTAGTTTAGTGCCAAGCACAACCCATATGCACTAGGAGAAAGTTCGAAAACCTCAAAAAAGTATAGAAATAACTCCAAATCTTCTGAAACAGCGTAGAGTAGTGTAGAACCCAGCACAACACATATACACCAGGAGAAACTTCGAAAAACTCAAAAAAGTAATGAAATAACTCGAAAACCTCTAAAACAGCGGACAGTCGTTGAGAACCTAGCACAACACATACGCAAAATGAGAAACTTCGAAAAACTCAAAAAAGTAAAAAAATATTTCAAAATCTTTTGAAACAGCGGAGAGCAGTTTAGTGCCAAGCACAACCCATATGCACCAGGAGAAACTTCGAAAAACTCACAAAAATAATGAATTAACTCGAAAACCTCTAAACCAGCAGACAGTCGTTGAGAACCTAGCACAACACATCCGCAAAATGAAAAACTTCGAAAAACTCAAAAAAGTAATGAAATAACTCGAAAACCTCAAAAACAGCGGAGAGTAGTTGAGAACCCAGCACAACACATACGCAACATGAGAACCTTCGAAAAACTCAAATAAGTAATGACATAACTCGAAAACCTCTAAAACAGCGGAGAGTAGTTGAGAACCCAGCACAATCCATATGCACCAGGAGGAACTTCGAAAAACTCAAAAAAGTAATGGAATAACTCAAAAACCTCTGAAACAGCGCAGAGTAGTTTACAACCCAGCACAACATATAGCCACCAGAACAAACTTCGAAAAACTCAAAAAAGTAAAAAAATATCTCAAAATCTTCTGAAACAGCGGAGAGTAGTTTAGTGCCAAGCACAACCCATATGCACTAGGAGAAAGTTCGAAAACCTCAAAAAAGTATAGAAATAACTCGAAATCTTCTGAAACAGCGTAGAGTAGTGTAGAACCCAGCACAACACATATACACCAGGAGAAACTTCGAAAAACTCAAAAAAGTAATGAAATAACTCGAAAACCTCTAAAACAGCGGACAGTCGTTGAGAACCTAGCACAACACATCCGCAAAATGAGAAACTTCGAAAAACTCAAAAAAGTAAAAAAATATTTCAAAATCTTTTGAAACAGCGGAGAGTAGTTTAGTGCCAAGCACAACCCATATGCACCAGGAGAAACTTCGAAAAACTCACAAAAATAATGAATTAACTCGAAAACCTCTAAACCAGCGGACAGTCGTTGAGAACCTAGCACAACACATCCGCAAAATGAAAAACTTCGAAAAACTCAAAAAAGTAATGAAATAACTCGAAAACCTCAAAAACAGTGGAGAGTAGTTGAGAACCCAGCACAACCCAGATGCACCAGGAGAAACTTCTAAAAACTCAAAAAAGTAATGACATAACTCGAAAACCTCAAAAACAGCGAACAGTAGTTGAGAACCCAGCACAACACATACGCAACATGAGGAACTTCGAAAAACTCAAAAAAGTAATGAAGTAACTCAAAAACCTCTGAAACAGAGCAGAGTAGTTTAGAACCCAGCACAACACATAGGCACCAGGAGAAACTTCTAAAAACTCAAAAAAGTAAAAAAACAACTCAAATTCTTCTGAAACTGCGGAGAGTAGTGTAGTTAAGCAGCACAACACATACGCAACATGAGAACCTTCGAAAAACTCAAAAAACTAATGGAATAACTCAAAAACCTCTGAAACAGCGCAGAGTAGTTTACAACCCAGCACAACATATAGCCACCAGAACAAACTTCGAAAAACTCAAAAAAGTAAAAAAATATCTCAAAATCTTCTGAAACAGCGGAGAGTAGTTTAGTGCCAAGCACAACCCATATGCACTAGGAGAAAGTTCGAAAACCTCAAAAAAGTATAGAAATAAGTCGAAATCTTCTGAAACAGCGTAGAGTAGTGTAGAACCCAGCACAACACATATACACCAGGAGAAACTTCGAAAAACTCAAAAAAGTAATGAAATAACTCGAAAACCTCTAAAACAGCGGACAGTCGTTGAGAACCTAGCACAACACATCCGCAAAATGAGAAACTTCGAAAAACTCAAAAAAGTAATGAAATAACTCGAAAACCTCAAAAACAGCGGAGAGTAGTTGAGAACCCAGCACAACACATACGCAACATGAGAACCTTCGAAAAACTCAAATAAGTAATGACTTAACTCGAAAACCTCTAAAACAGCGGAGAGTAGTTGAGAACCCAGCACAATCCATATGCACCAGGAGAAACTTCGAAAAACTCAAAAAAGTAATGGAATAACTCAAAAACCTCTGAAACAGCGCAGAGTAGTTTACAACCCAGCACAACATATAGCCACCAGAACAAACTTCGAAAAACTCAAAAAAGTAAAAAAATATCTCAAAATCTTCTGAAACAGCGGAGAGTAGTTTAATGCCAAGCACAACCCATATGCACTAGGAGAAAGTTCGAAAACCTCAAAAAAGTATAGTAATAAATCGAAATCTTCTGAAACAGCGTAGTGTAGTGTAGAACCCAGCACAACACATATACACCAGGAGAAACTTCGAAAAACTGAAAAAAGTAATGAAATAACTCGAAAACCTCTAAAACAGCGGAGAGTAGTTGAGAACCCAGCACAACCCAGATGCACCAGGAGAAACTTCGAAAAACTCAAAAAAGTAAAAAAACAACTCAAATTCTTCTGAAACTGCGGAGAGTAGGTAGTTAAGCAGCACAACACATACGCAACATGACAACCTTCGAAAAACTCAAAAAAGTAATGACATAACTCGAAAACCTCTAAAACAGCGGAGAGTAGTTGAGAACCCAGCACAACCCATATGCAGCAGGAGAAACTTCGAAAAACTCAAAAAATTAATGACATAACTCGAAAACCTCTAAAACAGCGAAGAGTAGTTGAGAACCCAGCACAACACATACGCAACATGAGAAACTTCGCAAAACTCAAAAAAGTAATGAAGTAACTCAAAAACCTCTGAAACAGAGCAGAGTAGTTTAGAACCCAGCACAATCCATATGCACCAGGAGAAACTTCGAAAAACTCAAAAAAGTAATGGAATAACTCAAAAACCTCTGAAACAGCGCAGAGTAGTTTACAACCCAGCACAACACATACGCAACATGACAACCTTCGAAAAACTCAAAAAAGTAATGACATAACTCGAAAACCTCTAAAACAGCGGAGAGTAGTTGAGAACCCAGCACAACCCATATGCAGCAGGAGAAACTTCGAAAAACTCAAAAAATTAATGACATAACTCGAAAACCTCTAAAACAGCGAAGAGTAGTTGAGAACCCAGCACAACACATACGCAACATGAGAAACTTCGCAAAACTCAAAAAAGTAATGAAGTAACTCAAAAACCTCTGAAACAGAGCAGAGTAGTTTAGAACCCAGCACAATCCATATGCACCAGGAGAAACTTCGAAAAACTCAAAAAAGTAATGGAATAACTCAAAAACCTCTGAAACAGCGCAGAGTAGTTTACAACCCAGCACAACATATAGCCACCAGAACAAACTTCGAAAAACTCAAAAAAGTAAAAAAATATCTCAAAATTTTCTGAAACAGCGGAGAGTAGTTTAGTGCCAAGCACAACCCATATGCACTAGGAGAAAGTTCGAAAACCTCAAAAAAGTATAGTAATAACTCGAAATCTTCTGAAACAGCGTAGAGTAGTTTAAACCCCAGCACAACACATAGGCACCAGGAGAAACTTCTAAAAACTCAAAAAAGTAAAAAAACAACTCAAATTCGTCTGAAACTGCGGAGAGTAGTGTAGTTAAGCAGCACAACACATACGCAACATGAGAACCTTCGAAAAACTCAAATAAGTAATGACATAACTCGAAAACCTCTAAAACAGCGGAGAGTAGTTGAGAACCCAGCACAATCCATATGCACCAGGAGAAACTTCGAAAAACTCAAAAAAGTAATGGAATAACTCAAAAACCTCTGAAACAGCGCAGAGTAGTTTACAACCCAGCACAACATATAGCCACCAGAACAAACTTCGAAAAACTCAAAAAAGTAAAAAAATATCTCAAAATCTTCTGAAACAGCGGAGAGTAGTTTAGTGCCAAGCACAACCCATATGCACTAGGAGAAAGTTCGAAAACCTCAAAAAAGTAAAGAAGTAACTCGAAATCTTCTGAAACAGCGTAGAGTAGTGTAGAACCCAGCACAACACATATACACCAGGAGAAACTTCGAAAAACTCAAAAAAGTAATGAAGTAACTCAAAAAGCTCTTAAACAGAGCAGAGTAGTTTAGAACCCAGCACAACACATAGGCACCAGGAGAAACTTCTAAAAACTCAAAAAAGTAATGAAGTAACTCAATAACCTCTGAAACAGAGCAGAGTAGTTTAGAACCCAGCACAACACATAGGCACCAGGAGAAACTTCTAAAAACTCAAAAAAGTAAAAAAACAACTCAAATTCTTCTGAAACTGCGGAGAGTAGGTAGTTAAGCAGCACAACACATACGCAACATGACAACCTTCGAAAAACTCAAATAAGTAATGACATAACTCGAAAACCTCTAAAACAGCGGAGAGTAGTTGAGAACCCAGCACAATCCATATGCACCAGGAGGAACTTCGAAAAACTCAAAAAAGTAATGGAATAACTCAAAAACCTCTGAAACAGCGCAGAGTAGTTTACAACCCAGCACAACATATAGCCACCAGAACAAACTTCGAAAAACTCAAAAAAGTAAAAAAATATCTCAAAATCTTCTGAAACAGCGGAGAGTAGTTTAGTGCCAAGCACAACCCATATGCACTAGGAGAAAGTTCGAAAACCTCAAAAAAGTATAGAAATAACTCGAAATCTTCTGAAACAGCGTAGAGTAGTGTAGAACCCAGCACAACACATATACACCAGGAGAAACTTCGAAAAACTCAAAAAAGTAATGAAATAACTCGAAAACCTCTAAAACAGCGGAGAGTAGTTGAGAACCCAGCACAACCCAGATGCACCAGGAGAAACTTCTAAAAACTCAAAAAAGTAATGACATAACTCGAAAACCTCAAAAACAGCGAACAGTAGTTGAGAACCCAGCACAACACATACGCAACATGAGAAACTTCGAAAAACTCAAAAAAGTAATGAAGTAACTCAAAAACCTCTGAAACAGAGCAGAGTAGTTTAGAACCCAGCACAACACATAGGCACCAGGAGAAACTTCTAAAAACTCAAAAAAGTAAAAAAACAACTCAAATTCTTCTGAAACTGCGGAGAGTAGTGTAGTTAAGCAGCACAACACATACGCAACATGAGAACCTTCGAAAAACTCAAAAAACTAATGGAATAACTCAAAAACCTCTGAAACAGCGCAGAGTAGTTTACAACCCAGCACAACATATTGCCACCAGAACAAACTTCGAAAAACTCAAAAACGTAAAAAAAATCTCAAAATCTTCTGAAACAGCGGAGAGTAGTTTAGTGCCAAGCACAACCCATATGCACTAGGAGAAAGTTCGAAAACCTCAAAAAAGTATAGAAATAACTCCAAATCTTCTGAAACAGCGTAGAGTAGTGTAGAACCCAGCACAACACATATACACCAGGAGAAACTTCGAAAAACTCAAAAAAGTAATGAAATAACTCGAAAACCTCTAAAACAGCGGACAGTCGTTGAGAACCTAGCACAACACATACGCAAAATGAGAAACTTCGAAAAACTCAAAAAAGTAAAAAAATATTTCAAAATCTTTTGAAACAGCGGAGAGTAGTTTAGTGCCAAGCACAACCCATATGCACTAGGAGAAAGTTCGAAAACCTCAAAAAAGTAAAGAAGTAACTCGAAATCTTCTGAAACAGCGTAGAGTAGTGTAGAACCCAGCACAACACATATACACCAGGAGAAACTTCGAAAAACTCAAAAAAGTAATGAAGTAACTCAAAAAGCTCTTAAACAGAGCAGAGTAGTTTAGAACCCAGCACAACACATAGGCACCAGGAGAAACTTCTAAAAACTCAAAAAAGTAATGAAGTAACTCAATAACCTCTGAAACAGAGCAGAGTAGTTTAGAACCCAGCACAACACATAGGCACCAGGAGAAACTTCTAAAAACTCAAAAAAGTAAAAAAACAACTCAAATTCTTCTGAAACTGCGGAGAGTAGGTAGTTAAGCAGCACAACACATACGCAACATGACAACCTTCGAAAAACTCAAATAAGTAATGACATAACTCGAAAACCTCTAAAACAGCGGAGAGTAGTTGAGAACCCAGCACAATCCATATGCACCAGGAGGAACTTCGAAAAACTCAAAAAAGTAATGGAATAACTCAAAAACCTCTGAAACAGCGCAGAGTAGTTTACAACCCAGCACAACATATAGCCACCAGAACAAACTTCGAAAAACTCAAAAAAGTAAAAAAATATCTCAAAATCTTCTGAAACAGCGGAGAGTAGTTTAGTGCCAAGCACAACCCATATGCACTAGGAGAAAGTTCGAAAACCTCAAAAAAGTATAGAAATAACTCGAAATCTTCTGAAACAGCGTAGAGTAGTGTAGAACCCAGCACAACACATATACACCAGGAGAAACTTCGAAAAACTCAAAAAAGTAATGAAATAACTCGAAAACCTCTAAAACAGCGGAGAGTAGTTGAGAACCCAGCACAACCCAGATGCACCAGGAGAAACTTCTAAAAACTCAAAAAAGTAATGACATAACTCGAAAACCTCAAAAACAGCGAACAGTAGTTGAGAACCCAGCACAACACATACGCAACATGAGAAACTTCGAAAAACTCAAAAAAGTAATGAAGTAACTCAAAAACCTCTGAAACAGAGCAGAGTAGTTTAGAACCCAGCACAACACATAGGCACCAGGAGAAACTTCTAAAAACTCAAAAAAGTAAAAAAACAACTCAAATTCTTCTGAAACTGCGGAGAGTAGTGTAGTTAAGCAGCACAACACATACGCAACATGAGAACCTTCGAAAAACTCAAAAAACTAATGGAATAACTCAAAAACCTCTGAAACAGCGCAGAGTAGTTTACAACCCAGCACAACATATTGCCACCAGAACAAACTTCGAAAAACTCAAAAACGTAAAAAAAATCTCAAAATCTTCTGAAACAGCGGAGAGTAGTTTAGTGCCAAGCACAACCCATATGCACTAGGAGAAAGTTCGAAAACCTCAAAAAAGTATAGAAATAACTCCAAATCTTCTGAAACAGCGTAGAGTAGTGTAGAACCCAGCACAACACATATACACCAGGAGAAACTTCGAAAAACTCAAAAAAGTAATGAAATAACTCGAAAACCTCTAAAACAGCGGACAGTCGTTGAGAACCTAGCACAACACATACGCAAAATGAGAAACTTCGAAAAACTCAAAAAAGTAAAAAAATATTTCAAAATCTTTTGAAACAGCGGAGAGCAGTTTAGTGCCAAGCACAACCCATATGCACCAGGAGAAACTTCGAAAAACTCACAAAAATAATGAATTAACTCGAAAACCTCTAAACCAGCAGACAGTCGTTGAGAACCTAGCACAACACATCCGCAAAATGAAAAACTTCGAAAAACTCAAAAAAGTAATGAAATAACTCGAAAACCTCAAAAACAGCGGAGAGTAGTTGAGAACCCAGCACAACACATACGCAACATGAGAACCTTCGAAAAACTCAAATAAGTAATGACATAACTCGAAAACCTCTAAAACAGCGGAGAGTAGTTGAGAACCCAGCACAATCCATATGCACCAGGAGGAACTTCGAAAAACTCAAAAAAGTAATGGAATAACTCAAAAACCTCTGAAACAGCGCAGAGTAGTTTACAACCCAGCACAACATATAGCCACCAGAACAAACTTCGAAAAATTCAAAAAAGTAAAAAAATATCTCAAAATCTTCTGAAACAGCGGAGAGTAGTTTAGTGCCAAGCACAACCCATATGCACTAGGAGAAAGTTCGAAAACCTCAAAAAAGTATAGAAATAACTCGAAATCTTCTGAAACAGCGTAGAGTAGTGTAGAACCCAGCACAACACATATACACCAGGAGAAACTTCGAAAAACTCAAAAAAGTAATGAAATAACTCGAAAACCTCTAAAACAGCGGACAGTCGTTGAGAACCTAGCACAACACATCCGCAAAATGAGAAACTTCGAAAAACTCAAAAAAGTAAAAAAATATTTCAAAATCTTTTGAAACAGCGGAGAGTAGTTTAGTGCCAAGCACAACCCATATGCACCAGGAGAAACTTCGAAAAACTCACAAAAATAATGAATTAACTCGAAAACCTCTAAACCAGCGGACAGTCGTTGAGAACCTAGCACAACACATCCGCAAAATGAAAAACTTCGAAAAACTCAAAAAAGTAATGAAATAACTCGAAAACCTCAAAAACAGTGGAGAGTAGTTGAGAACCCAGCACAACCCAGATGCACCAGGAGAAACTTCTAAAAACTCAAAAAAGTAATGACATAACTCGAAAACCTCAAAAACAGCGAACAGTAGTTGAGAACCCAGCACAACACATACGCAACATGAGAAACTTCGAAAAACTCAAAAAAGTAATGAAGTAACTCAAAAACCTCTGAAACAGAGCAGAGTAGTTTAGAACCCAGCACAACACATAGGCACCAGGAGAAACTTCTAAAAACTCAAAAAAGTAAAAAAACAACTCAAATTCTTCTGAAACTGCGGAGAGTAGTGTAGTTAAGCAGCACAACACATACGCAACATGAGAACCTTCGAAAAACTCAAAAAACTAATGGAATAACTCAAAAACCTCTGAAACAGCGCAGAGTAGTTTACAACCCAGCACAACATATTGCCACCAGAACAAACTTCGAAAAACTCAAAAAAGTAAAAAAATATCTCAAAATCTTCTGAAACAGCGGAGAGTAGTTTAGTGCCAAGCACAACCCATATGCACTAGGAGAAAGTTCGAAAACCTCAAAAAAGTATAGAAATAACTCGAAATCTTCTGAAACAGCGTAGAGTAGTGTAGAACCCAGCACAACACATATACACCAGGAGAAACTTCGAAAAACTCAAAAAAGTAATGAAATAACTCGAAAACCTCTAAAACAGCGGACAGTCGTTGAGAACCTAGCACAACACATCCGCAAAATGAGAAACTTCGAAAAACTCAAAAAAGTAAAAAAATATTTCAAAATCTTTTGAAACAGCGGAGAGCAGTTTAGTGCCAAGCACAACCCATATGCACCAGGAGAAACTTCGAAAAACTCACAAAAATAATGAATTAACTCGAAAACCTCTAAACCAGCAGACAGTCGTTGAGAACCTAGCACAACACATCCGCAAAATGAAAAACTTCGAAAAACTCAAAAAAGTAATGAAATAACTCGAAAACCTCAAAAACAGCGGAGAGTAGTTTAGAACCCAGCACAACACATACGCAACATGAGAACCTTCGAAAAACTCAAATAAGTAATGACATAACTCGAAAACCTCTAAAACAGCGGAGAGTAGTTGAGAACCCAGCACAATCCATATGCACCAGGAGGAACTTCGAAAAACTCAAAAAAGTAATGGAATAACTCAAAAACCTCTGAAACAGCGCAGAGTAGTTTACAACCCAGCACAACATATAGCCACCAGAACAAACTTCGAAAAACTCAAAAAAGTAAAAAAATATCTCAAAATCTTCTGAAACAGCGGAGAGTAGTTTAGTGCCAAGCACAACCCATATGCACTAGGAGAAAGTTCGAAAACCTCAAAAAAGTATAGAAATAAGTCGAAATCTTCTGAAACAGCGTAGAGTAGTGTAGAACCCAGCACAACACATATACACCAGGAGAAACTTCGAAAAACTCAAAAAAGTAATGAAATAACTCGAAAACCTCTAAAACAGCGGACAGTCGTTGAGAACCTAGCACAACACATCCGCAAAATGAGAAACTTCGAAAAACTCAAAAAAGTAAAAAAATATTTCAAAATCTTTTGAAACAGCGGAGAGTAGTTTAGTGCCAAGCACAACCCATATGCACCAGGAGAAACTTCGAAAAACTCACAAAAATAATGAATTAACTCGAAAACCTCTAAACCAGCGGACAGTCGTTGAGAACCTAGCACAACACATCCGCAAAATGAAAAACTTCGAAAAACTCAAAAAAGTAATGAAATAACTCGAAAACCTCAAAAACAGTGGAGAGTAGTTGAGAACCCAGCACAACACATACGCAACATGAGAACCTTCGAAAAACTCAAATAAGTAATGACATAACTTGAAAACCTCTAAAACAGCGGAGAGTAGTTGAGAACCCAGCACAATCCATATGCACCAGGAGAAACTTCGAAAAACTCAAAAAAGTAATGGAATAACTCAAAAACCTCTGAAACAGCGCAGAGTAGTTTACAACCCAGCACAACATATTGCCACCAGAACAAACTTCGAAAAACTCAAAAAAGTAAAAAAATATCTCAAAATCTTCTGAAACAGCGGAGAGTAGTTTAGTGCCAAGCACAACCCATATGCACTAGGAGAAAGTTCGAAAACCTCAAAAAAGTATAGAAATAACTCGAAATCTTCTGAAACAGCGTAGAGTAGTGTAGAACCCAGCACAACACATATACACCAGGAGAAACTTCGAAAAACTCAAAAAAGTAATGAAATAACTCGAAAACCTCTAAAACAGCGGACAGTCGTTGAGAACCTAGCACAACACATCCGCAAAATGAGAAACTTCGAAAAACTCAAAAAAGTAAAAAAATATTTCAAAATCTTTTGAAACAGCGGAGAGTAGTTTAGTGCCAAGCACAACCCATATGCACCAGGAGAAACTTCGAAAAACTCACAAAAATAATGAATTAACTCGAAAACCTCTAAACCAGCGGACAGTCGTTGAGAACCTAGCACAACACATCCGCAAAATGAAAAACTTCGAAAAACTCAAAAAAGTAATGAAATAACTCGAAAACCTCAAAAACAGTGGAGAGTAGTTGAGAACCCAGCACAACACATACGCAACATGAGAACCTTCGAAAAACTCAAATAAGTAATGACATAACTTGAAAACCTCTAAAACAGCGGAGAGTAGTTGAGAACCCAGCACAATCCATATGCACCAGGAGAAACTTCGAAAAACTCAAAAAAGTAATGGAATAACTCAAAAACCTCTGAAACAGCGCAGAGTAGTTTACAACCCAGCACAACATATTGCCACCAGAACAAACTTCGAAAAACTCAAAAAAGTAAAAAAATATCTCAAAATCTTCTGAAACAGCGGAGAGTAGTTTAGTGCCAAGCACAACCCATATGCACTAGGAGAAAGTTCGAAAACCTCAAAAAAGTATAGAAATAACTCGAAATCTTCTGAAACAGCGTAGAGTAGTGTAGAACCCAGCACAACACATATACACCAGGAGAAACTTCGAAAAACTCAAAAAAGTAATGAAATAACTCGAAAACCTCTAAAACAGCGGACAGTCGTTGAGAACCTAGCACAACACATCCGCAAAATGAGAAACTTCGAAAAACTCACAAAAATAATGAATTAACTCGAAAACCTCTGAACCAGCGGACAGTCTTTGAGAACCTAGCACAACACATCCGCAAAATGAGAAACTTCGAAAAACTCAAAAAAGTAATGAAATAACTCGAAAACCTCAAAAACAGCGGAGAGTAGTTGAGAACCCAGCACAACACATACGCAACATGAGAACCTTCGAAAAACTCAAATAAGTAATGACTTAACTCGAAAACCTCTAAAACAGCGGAGAGTAGTTGAGAACCCAGCACAATCCATATGCACCAGGAGAAACTTCGAAAAACTCAAAAAAGTAATGGAATAACTCAAAAACATCTGAAACAGCGCAGAGTAGTTTACAACCCAGCACAACATATAGCCACCAGAACAAACTTCGAAAAACTCAAAAAAGTAAAAAAATATCTCAAAATCTTCTGAAACAGCGGAGAGTAGTTTAATGCCAAGCACAACCCATATGCACTAGGAGAAAGTTCGAAAACCTCAAAAAAGTATAGTAATAAATCGAAATCTTCTGAAACAGCGTAGTGTAGTGTAGAACCCAGCACAACACATATACACCAGGAGAAACTTCGAAAAACTGAAAAAAGTAATGAAATAACTCGAAAACCTCTAAAACAGCGGAGAGTAGTTGAGAACCCAGCACAACCCAGATGCACCAGGGGAAACTTCGAAAAACTCAAAAAAGTAATGACATAACTCGAAAACCTCAAAAACAGCGAACAGTAGTTGAGAACCCAGCACAACACATACGCAACATGAGAAACTTCGAAAAACTCAAAAAAGTAATGAAGTAACTCAAAAACCTCTGAAACAGAGCAGAGTAGTTTAGAACCCAGCACAACACATAGGCACCAGGAGAAACTTCTAAAAACTCATAAAAGTAAAAAAACAACTCAAATTCTTCTGAAACTGCGGAGAGTAGTGTAGTTAAGCAGCACAACACATACGCAACATGAGAACCTTCGAAAAACTCAAATAAGTAATGACATAACTCGAAAACCTCTAAAACAGCGGAGAGTAGTTGAGAACCCAGCACAATCCATATGCACCAGGAGAAACTTCGAAAAACTCAAAAAAGTAATGGAATAACTCAAAAACCTCTGAAACAGCGCAGAGTAGTTTACAACCCAGCACAACATATAGCCACCAGAACAAACTTCGAAAAACTCAAAAAAGTAAAAAAAATCTCAAAATCTTCTGAAACAGCGGAGAGTAGTTTAATGCCAAGCACAACCCATATGCACTTGGAGAAAGTTCGAAAACCTCAAAAAAGTATAGAAATAACTCGAAATCTTCTGAAACAGCGTAGAGTAGTGTAGAACCCAGCACAACACATATACACCAGGAGAAACTTCGAAAAACTCAAAAAAGTAATGAAATAACTCGAAAACCTCTAAAACAGCGGACAGTCGTTGAGAACCTAGCACAACACATCCGCAAAATGAGAAACTTCGAAAAACTCAAAAAAGTAAAAAAATATTTCAAAATCTTTTGAAACAGCGGAGAGTAGTTTAGTGCCAAGCACAACCCATATGCACCAGGAGAAACTTCGAAAAACTCACAAAAATTATGAATTAACTCGAAAACCTCTAAACCAGCGGACAGTCGTTGAGAACCTAGCACAACACATCCGCAAAATGAAAAACTTCGAAAAACTCAAAAAAGTAATGAAATAACTCGAAAACCTCAAAAACAGTGGAGAGTAGTTGAGAACCCAGCACAACACATACGCAACATGAGAACCTTCGAAAAACTCAAATAAGTAATGACATAACTTGAAAACCTCTAAAACAGCGGAGAGTAGTTGAGAACCCAGCACAATCCATATGCACCAGGAGAAACTTCGAAAAACTCAAAAAAGTAATGGAATAACTCAAAAACCTCTGAAACAGCGCAGAGTAGTTTACAACCCAGCACAACATATTGCCACCAGAACAAACTTCGAAAAACTCAAAAAAGTAAAAAAATATCTCAAAATCTTCTGAAACAGCGGAGAGTAGTTTAGTGCCAAGCACAACCCATATGCACTAGGAGAAAGTTCGAAAACCTCAAAAAAGTATAGAAATAACTCGAAATCTTCTGAAACAGCGTAGAGTAGTGTAGAACCCAGCACAACACATATACACCAGGAGAAACTTCGAAAAACTCAAAAAAGTAATGAAATAACTCGAAAACCTCTAAAACAGCGGACAGTCGTTGAGAACCTAGCACAACACATCCGCAAAATGAGAAACTTCGAAAAACTCAAAAAAGTAAAAAAATATTTCAAAATCTTTTGAAACAGCGGAGAGTAGTTTAGTGCCAAGCACAACCCATATGCACCAGGAGAAACTTCGAAAAACTCACAAAAATAATGAATTAACTCGAAAACCTCTAAACCAGCGGACAGTCGTTGAGAACCTAGCACAACACATCCGCAAAATGAAAAACTTCGAAAAACTCAAAAAAGTAATGAAATAACTCGAAAACCTCAAAAACAGTGGAGAGTAGTTGAGAACCCAGCACAACACATACGCAACATGAGAACCTTCGAAAAACTCAAATAAGTAATGACATAACTTGAAAACCTCTAAAACAGCGGAGAGTAGTTGAGAACCCAGCACAATCCATATGCACCAGGAGAAACTTCGAAAAACTCAAAAAAGTAATGGAATAACTCAAAAACCTCTGAAACAGCGCAGAGTAGTTTACAACCCAGCACAACATATTGCCACCAGAACAAACTTCGAAAAACTCAAAAAAGTAAAAAAATATCTCAAAATCTTCTGAAACAGCGGAGAGTAGTTTAGTGCCAAGCACAACCCATATGCACTAGGAGAAAGTTCGAAAACCTCAAAAAAGTATAGAAATAACTCGAAATCTTCTGAAACAGCGTAGAGTAGTGTAGAACCCAGCACAACACATATACACCAGGAGAAACTTCGAAAAACTCAAAAAAGTAATGAAATAACTCGAAAACCTCTAAAACAGCGGACAGTCGTTGAGAACCTAGCACAACACATCCGCAAAATGAGAAACTTCGAAAAACTCACAAAAATAATGAATTAACTCGAAAACCTCTGAACCAGCGGACAGTCTTTGAGAACCTAGCACAACACATCCGCAAAATGAGAAACTTCGAAAAACTCAAAAAAGTAATGAAATAACTCGAAAACCTCAAAAACAGCGGAGAGTAGTTGAGAACCCAGCACAACACATACGCAACATGAGAACCTTCGAAAAACTCAAATAAGTAATGACTTAACTCGAAAACCTCTAAAACAGCGGAGAGTAGTTGAGAACCGAGCACAATCCATATGCACCAGGAGAAACTTCGAAAAACTCAAAAAAGTAATGGAATAACTCAAAAACATCTGAAACAGCGCAGAGTAGTTTACAACCCAGCACAACATATAGCCACCAGAACAAACTTCGAAAAACTCAAAAAAGTAAAAAAATATCTCAAAATCTTCTGAAACAGCGGAGAGTAGTTTAATGCCAAGCACAACCCATATGCACTAGGAGAAAGTTCGAAAACCTCAAAAAAGTATAGTAATAAATCGAAATCTTCTGAAACAGCGTAGTGTAGTGTAGAACCCAGCACAACACATATACACCAGGAGAAACTTCGAAAAACTGAAAAAAGTAATGAAATAACTCGAAAACCTCTAAAACAGCGGAGAGTAGTTGAGAACCCAGCACAACCCAGATGCACCAGGAGAAACTTCGAAAAACTCAAAAAAGTAATGACTTAACTCGAAAACCTCAAAAACAGCGAACAGTAGTTGAGAACCCAGCACAACACATACGCAACATGAGAAACTTCGAAAAACTCAAAAAAGTAATGAAGTAACTCAAAAACCTCTGAAACAGAGCAGAGTAGTTTAGAACCCAGCACAACACATAGGCACCAGGAGAAACTTCTAAAAACTCATAAAAGTAAAAAAACAACTCAAATTCTTCTGAAACTGCGGAGAGTAGTGTAGTTAAGCAGCACAACACATACGCAACATGAGAACCTTCGAAAAACTCAAATAAGTAATGACATAACTCGAAAACCTCTAAAACAGCGGAGAGTAGTTGAGAACCCAGCACAATCCATATGCACCAGGAGAAACTTCGAAAAACTCAAAAAAGTAATGGAATAACTCAAAAACCTCTGAAACAGCGCAGAGTAGTTTACAACCCAGCACAACATATAGCCACCAGAACAAACTTCGAAAAACTCAAAAAAGTAAAAAAAATCTCAAAATCTTCTGAAACAGCGGAGAGTAGTTTAATGCCAAGCACAACCCATATGCACTTGGAGAAAGTTCGAAAACCTCAAAAAAGTATAGAAATAACTCGAAATCTTCTGAAACAGCGTAGAGTAGTGTAGAACCCAGCACAACACATATACACCAGGAGAAACTTCGAAAAACTCAAAAAAGTAATGAAATAACTCGAAAACCTCTAAAACAGCGGACAGTCGTTGAGAACCTAGCACAACACATCCGCAAAATGAGAAACTTCGAAAAACTCAAAAAAGTAAAAAAATATTTCAAAATCTTTTGAAACAGCGGAGAGTAGTTTAGTGCCAAGCACAACCCATATGCACCAGGAGAAACTTCGAAAAACTCACAAAAATAATGAATTAACTCGAAAACCTCTAAACCAGCGGACAGTCGTTGAGAACCTAGCACAACACATCCGCAAAATGAAAAACTTCGAAAAACTCAAAAAAGTAATGAAATAACTCGAAAACCTCAAAAACAGTGGAGAGTAGTTGAGAACCCAGCACAACACATACGCAACATGAGAACCTTCGAAAAACTCAAATAAGTAATGACATAACTTGAAAACCTCTAAAACAGCGGAGAGTAGTTGAGAACCCAGCACAATCCATATGCACCAGGAGAAACTTCGAAAAACTCAAAAAAGTAATGGAATAACTCAAAAACCTCTGAAACAGCGCAGAGTAGTTTACAACCCAGCACAACATATTGCCACCAGAACAAACTTCGAAAAACTCAAAAAAGTAAAAAAATATCTCAAAATCTTCTGAAACAGCGGAGAGTAGTTTAGTGCCAAGCACAACCCATATGCACTAGGAGAAAGTTCGAAAACCTCAAAAAAGTATAGAAATAACTCGAAATCTTCTGAAACAGCGTAGAGTAGTGTAGAACCCAGCACAACACATATACACCAGGAGAAACTTCGAAAAACTCAAAAAAGTAATGAAATAACTCGAAAACCTCTAAAACAGCGGACAGTCGTTGAGAACCTAGCACAACACATCCGCAAAATGAGAAACTTCGAAAAACTCAAAAAAGTAAAAAAATATTTCAAAATCTTTTGAAACAGCGGAGAGTAGTTTAGTGCCAAGCACAACCCATATGCACCAGGAGAAACTTCGAAAAACTCACAAAAATAATGAATTAACTCGAAAACCTCTAAACCAGCGGACAGTCGTTGAGAACCTAGCACAACACATCCGCAAAATGAAAAACTTCGAAAAACTCAAAAAAGTAATGAAATAACTCGAAAACCTCAAAAACAGTGGAGAGTAGTTGAGAACCCAGCACAACACATACGCAACATGAGAACCTTCGAAAAACTCAAATAAGTAATGACATAACTTGAAAACCTCTAAAACAGCGGAGAGTAGTTGAGAACCCAGCACAATCCATATGCACCAGGAGAAACTTCGAAAAACTCAAAAAAGTAATGGAATAACTCAAAAACCTCTGAAACAGCGCAGAGTAGTTTACAACCCAGCACAACATATTGCCACCAGAACAAACTTCGAAAAACTCAAAAAAGTAAAAAAATATCTCAAAATCTTCTGAAACAGCGGAGAGTAGTTTAGTGCCAAGCACAACCCATATGCACTAGGAGAAAGTTCGAAAACCTCAAAAAAGTATAGAAATAACTCGAAATCTTCTGAAACAGCGTAGAGTAGTGCAGAACCCAGCACAACACATATACACCAGGAGAAACTTCGAAAAACTCAAAAAAGTAATGAAATAACTCGAAAACCTCTAAAACAGCGGACAGTCGTTGAGAACCTAGCACAACACATCCGCAAAATGAGAAACTTCGAAAAACTCACAAAAATAATGAATTAACTCGAAAACCTCTGAACCAGCGGACAGTCTTTGAGAACCTAGCACAACACATCCGCAAAATGAGAAACTTCGAAAAACTCAAAAAAGTAATGAAATAACTCGAAAACCTCAAAAACAGCGGAGAGTAGTTGAGAACCCAGCACAACACATACGCAACATGAGAACCTTCGAAAAACTCAAATAAGTAATGACTTAACTCGAAAACCTCTAAAACAGCGGAGAGTAGTTGAGAACCCAGCACAATCCATATGCACCAGGAGGAACTTCGAAAAACTCAAAAAAGTAATGGAATAACTCAAAAACCTCTGAAACAGCGCAGAGTAGTTTACAACCCAGCACAACATATAGCCACCAGAACAAACTTCGAAAAACTCAAAAAAGTAAAAAAATATCTCAAAATCTTCTGAAACAGCGGAGAGTAGTTTAATGCCAAGCACAACCCATATGCACTAGGAGAAAGTTCGAAAACCTCAAAAAAGTATAGTAATAAATCGAAATCTTCTGAAACAGCGTAGTGTAGTGTAGAACCCAGCACAACACATATACACCAGGAGAAACTTCGAAAAACTGAAAAAAGTAATGAAATAACTCGAAAACCTCTAAAACAGCGGAGAGTAGTTGAGAACCCAGCACAACCCAGATGCACCAGGAGAAACTTCGAAAAACTCAAAAAAGTAATGACATAACTCGAAAACCTCAAAAACAGCGAACAGTAGTTGAGAACCCAGCACAACACATACGCAACATGAGAAACTTCGAAAAACTCAAAAAAGTAATGAAGTAACTCAAAAACCTCTGAAACAGAGCAGAGTAGTTTAGAACCCAGCACAACACATAGGCACCAGGAGAAACTTCTAAAAACTCATAAAAGTAAAAAAACAACTCAAATTCTTCTGAAACTGCGGAGAGTAGTGTAGTTAAGCAGCACAACACATACGCAACATGAGAACCTTCGAAAAACTCAAATAAGTAATGACATAACTCGAAAACCTCTAAAACAGCGGAGAGTAGTTGAGAACCCAGCACAATCCATATGCACCAGGAGAAACTTCGAAAAACTCAAAAAAGTAATGGAATAACTCAAAAACCTCTGAAACAGCGCAGAGTAGTTTACAACCCAGCACAACATATAGCCACCAGAACAAACTTCGAAAAACTCAAAAAAGTAAAAAAATATCTCAAAATCTTCTGAAACAGCGGAGAGTAGTTTAATGCCAAGCACAACCCATATGCACTAGGAGAAAGTTCGAAAACCTCAAAAAAGTATAGAAATAACTCGAAATCTTCTGAAACAGCGTAGAGTAGTGTAGAACCCAGCACAACACATATACACCAGGAGAAACTTCGAAAAACTCAAAAAAGTATTGAAATAACTCGAAAACCTCTAAAACAGCGGACAGTCGTTGAGAACCTAGCACAACACATCCGCAAAATGAGAAACTTCGAAAAACTCAAAAAAGTAAAAAAATATCTCAAAATCTTCTGAAACAGCGGAGAGTAGTTGAGTGCCAAGCACAACCCATATGCACCAGGAGAAACTTCGAAAAACTCACAAAAATAATGAATTAACTCGAAAACCTCTAAACCAGCGGACAGTCGTTGAGAACCTAGCACAACACATCCGCAAAATGAGAAACTTCGAAAAACTCAAAAAAGTAATGAAATAACTCGAAAACCTCAAAAACAGCGGAGAGTAGTTGAGAACCCAGCACAACACATACGCAAAATGAGAACCTTCGAAAAACTCAAATAAGTAATGACATAACTCGAAAACCTCTAAAACAGCGGAGAGTAGTTGAGAACCCAGCACAATCCATATGCACCAGGAGAAACTTCGAAAAACTCAAAAAAGTAATGGAATAACTCAAAAACCTCTGAAACAGCGCAGAGTAGTTTACAACCCAGCACAACATATAGCCACCAGAACAAACTTCGAAAAACTCAAAAAAGTAAAAAAATATCTCAAAATCTTCTGAAACAGCGGAGAGTAGTTTAGTGCCAAGCACAACCCATATGCACTAGGAGAAAGTTCGAAATCCTCAAAAAAGTATAGAAATAACTCGAAATCTTCTGAAACAGCGTAGAGTAGTGTAGAACCCAGCACAACACATATACACCAGGAGAAACTTCGAAAAACTCAAAAAAGTAATGAAATAACTCGAAAACCTCTAAAACAGCGGAGAGTAGTTGAGAACCCAGCACAACCCAGATGCACCAGGAGAAACATCGAAAAACTCAAAAAAGTAATGAAATAACTCGAAAACCTCTAAAACAGCGGACAGTCGTTGAGAACCTAGCACAACACATCCGCAAAATGAGAAACTTCGAAAAACTCAAAAAAGTAATGAAATAACTCGAAAACCTCAAAAACAGCGGAGAGTAGTTGAGAACCCAGCACAACACATACGCAAAATGAGAACCTTCGAAAAACTCAAATAAGTAATGACATAACTCGAAAACCTCTAAAACAGCGGAGAGTAGTTTAGTGCCAAGCACAACCCATATGCACTAGGAGAAAGTTCGAAAACCTCAAAAAAGTATAGAAATAACTCGAAATCTTCTGAAACAGCGTAGAGTAGTGTAGAACCCAGCACAACACATATACACCAGGAGAAACTTCGAAAAACTCAAAAAAGTAATGAAATAACTCGAAAACCTCTAAAACAGCGGAGAGTAGTTGAGAACCCAGCACAACCCAGATGCACCAGGAGAAACTTCTAAAAACTCAAAAAAGTAAAAAGACAACTCAAATTCTTCTGCAACTGCGGAGAGTAGTGTAGTTAAGCAGCACAACACATACGCAACATGAGAACCTTCGAAAAACTCAAATAAGTAATGACATAACTCGAAAACCTTTAAAACAGCGGAGAGTAGTTGAGAACCCAGCACAATCCATATGCACCAGGAGAAACTTCGAAAAACTCAAAAAAGTAATGGAATAACTCAAAAACCTCTGAAACAGCGCAGAGTAGTTTAATGCCAAGCACAACCCATATGCACTAGGAGAAAGTTCGAAAACCTCAAAAAAGTATAGTAATAACTCGAAATCTTCTGAAACAGCGTAGTCTATTGTAGAACCCAGCACAACACATATACACCAGGAGAAACTTCGAAAAACTGAAAAAAGTAATGAAATAACTCGAAAACCTCTAAAACAGCGGAGAGTAGTTGAGAACCCAGCACAACCCAGATGCACCAGGAGAAACTTCGAAAAACTCAAAAAAGTAATGACATAACTCGAAAACCTCAAAAACAGCGAACAGTAGTTGAGAACCCAGCACAACACATACGCAACATGAGAAACTTCGAAAAACTCAAAAAAGTAATGAAGTAACTCAAAAACCTCTGAAACAGAGCAGAGTAGTTTAGAACCCAGCACAGCACATAGGCACCAGGAGAAACTTCTAAAAACTCATAAAAGTAAAAAAACAACTCAAATTCTTCTGAAACTGCGGAGAGTAGTGTAGTTAAGCAGCACAACACATACGCAACATGAGAACCTTCGAAAAACTCAAATAAGTAATGACATAACTCGAAAACCTCTAAAACAGCGGAGAGTAGTTGAGAACCCAGCACAATCCATATGCACCAGGAGAAACTTCGAAAAACTCAAAAAAGTAATGGAATAACTCAAAAACCTCTGAAACAGCGCAGAGTAGTTTACAACCCAGCACAACATATAGCCACCAGAACAAACTTCGAAAAACTCAAAAAAGTAAAAAAATATCTCAAAATCTTCTGAAACAGCGGAGAGTAGTTTAATGCCAAGCACAACCCATATGCACTAGGAGAAAGTTCGAAAACCTCAAAAAAGTATAGAAATAACTCGAAATCTTCTGAAACAGTGTAGAGTATTGTAGAACCCAGCACAACACATATACACCAGGAGAAACTTCGAAAAACTCAAAAAAGTAATGAAATAACTCGAAAACCTCTAAAACAGCGGACAGTCGTTGAGAACCTAGCACAACACATCCGCAAAATGAGAAACTTCGAAAAACTCAAAAAAGTAAAAAAATATCTCAAAATCTTCTGAAACAGCGGAGAGTAGTTTAGTGCCAAGCACAACCCATATGCACCAGGAGAAACTTCGAAAAACTCACAAAAATAATGAATTAACTCGAAAACCTCTAAACCAGCGGACAGTCGTTGAGAACCTAGCACAACACATCCGCAAAATGAGAAACTTCGAAAAACTCAAAAAAGTAATGAAATAACTCGAAAACCTCAAAAACAGCGGAGAGTAGTTGAGAACCTAGCACAACACATCCGCAAAATGAGAAACTTCGAAAAACTCAAAAAAGTAAAAAAATATCTCAAAATCTTCTGAAACAGCGGAGAGTAGTTGAGAACCCAGCACAACCCAGATGCACCAGGAAAAACTTCGAAAAACTCAAAAAAGTAATGACATAACTCGAAAACCTCTAAACCAGCGGACAGTCGTTGAGAACCTAGCACAACACATACGCAACATGAGAAACTTCGAAAAACTCAAAAAAGTAATGAAATAACTCGAAAACCTCAAAAACAGCGCAGAGTAGTTTACAACCCAGCACAACATATAGCCACCAGAACAAACTTCGAAAAACTCAAAAAAGTAAAAAAATATCTCAAAATCTTCTGAAACAGCGGAGAGTAGTTTAATGACAAGCACAACCCATATGCACTAGGAGAAAGTTCGAAAACCTCAAAAAAGTATAGAAATAACTCGAAATCTTCTGAAACAGCGTAGAGTAGTGTAGAACCCAGCACAACACATATACACCAGGAGAAACTTCGAAAAACTCAAAAAAGTATTGAAATAACTCGAAAACCTCTAAAACAGCGGACAGTCGTTGAGAACCTAGCACAACACATCCGCAAAATGAGAAACTTCGAAAAACTCAAAAAAGTAAAAAAATATCTCAAAATCTTCTGAAACAGCGGAGAGTAGTTGAGTGCCAAGCACAACCCATATGCACCAGGAGAAACTTCGAAAAACTCACAAAAATAATGAATTAACTCGAAAACCTCTAAACCAGCGGACAGTCGTTGAGAACCTAGCACAACACATCCGCAAAATGAGAAACTTCGAAAAACTCAAAAAAGTAATGAAATAACTCGAAAACCTCAAAAACAGCGGAGAGTAGTTGAGAACCCAGCACAACACATACGCAAAATGAGAACCTTCGAAAAACTCAAATAAGTAATGACATAACTCGAAAACCTCTAAAACAGCGGAGAGTAGTTGAGAACCCAGCACAATCCATATGCACCAGGAGAAACTTCGAAAAACTCAAAAAAGTAATGGAATAACTCAAAAACCTCTGAAACAGCGCAGAGTAGTTTACAACCCAGCACAACATATAGCCACCAGAACAAACTTCGAAAAACTCAAAAAAGTAAAAAAATATCTCAAAATCTTCTGAAACAGCGGAGAGTAGTTTAGTGCCAAGCACAACCCATATGCACTAGGAGAAAGTTCGAAATCCTCAAAAAAGTATAGAAATAACTCGAAATCTTCTGAAACAGCGTAGAGTAGTGTAGAACCCAGCACAACACATATACACCAGGAGAAACTTCGAAAAACTCAAAAAAGTAATGAAATAACTCGAAAACCTCTAAAACAGCGGAGAGTAGTTGAGAACCCAGCACAACCCAGATGCACCAGGAGAAACATCGAAAAACTCAAAAAAGTAATGAAATAACTCGAAAACCTCTAAAACAGCGGACAGTCGTTGAGAACCTAGCACAACACATCCGCAAAATGAGAAACTTCGAAAAACTCAAAAAAGTAATGAAATAACTCGAAAACCTCAAAAACAGCGGAGAGTAGTTGAGAACCCAGCACAACACATACGCAAAATGAGAACCTTCGAAAAACTCAAATAAGTAATGACATAACTCGAAAACCTCTAAAACAGCGGAGAGTAGTTTAGTGCCAAGCACAACCCATATGCACTAGGAGAAAGTTCGAAAACCTCAAAAAAGTATAGAAATAACTCGAAATCTTCTGAAACAGCGTAGAGTAGTGTAGAACCCAGCACAACACATATACACCAGGAGAAACTTCGAAAAACTCAAAAAAGTAATGAAATAACTCGAAAACCTCTAAAACAGCGGACAGTCGTTGAGAACCTAGCACAACACATCCGCAAAATGAGAAACTTCGAAAAACTCAAAAAAGTAATGAAATAACTCGAAAACCTCTAAAACAGCGGAGAGTAGTTGAGAACCCAGCACAACCCAGATGCACCAGGAGAAACATCGAAAAACTCAAAAAAGTAATGAAATAACTCGAAAACCTCTAAAACAGCGGACAGTCGTTGAGAACCTAGCACAACACATCCGCAAAATGAGAAACTTCGAAAAACTCAAAAAAGTAATGAAATAACTCGAAAACCTCAAAAACAGCGGAGAGTAGTTGAGAACCCAGCACAACACATACGCAAAATGAGAACCTTCGAAAAACTCAAATAAGTAATGACATAACTCGAAAACCTCTAAAACAGCGGAGAGTAGTTTAGTGCCAAGCACAACCCATATGCACTAGGAGAAAGTTCGAAAACCTCAAAAAAGTATAGAAATAACTCGAAATCTTCTGAAACAGCGTAGAGTAGTGTAGAACCCAGCACAACACATATACACCAGGAGAAACTTCGAAAAACTCAAAAAAGTAATGAAATAACTCGAAAACCTCTAAAACAGCGGAGAGTAGTTGAGAACCCAGCACAACCCAGATGCACCAGGAGAAACTTCTAAAAACTCAAAAAAGTAAAAAGACAACTCAAATTCTTCTGCAACTGCGGAGAGTAGTGTAGTTAAGCAGCACAACACATACGCAACATGAGAACCTTCGAAAAACTCAAATAAGTAATGACATAACTCGAAAACCTCTAAAACAGCGGAGAGTAGTTGAGAACCCAGCACAATCCATATGCACCAGGAGAAACTTCGAAAAACTCAAAAAAGTAATGGAATAACTCAAAAACCTCTGAAACAGCGCAGAGTAGTTTACAACCCAGCACAACATATAGCCACCAGAACAAACTTCGAAAAACTCAAAAAAGTAAAAATATATCTCAAAATCTTCTGAAACAGCGGAGAGTAGTTTAATGCCAAGCACAACCCATATGCACTAGGAGAAAGTTCGAAAACCTCAAAAAAGTATAGTAATAACTCGAAATCTTCTGAAACAGCGTAGTGTATTGTAGAACCCAGCACAACACATATACACCAGGAGAAACTTCGAAAAACTGAAAAAAGTAATGAAATAACTCGAAAACCTCTAAAACAGCGGAGAGTAGTTGAGAACCCAGCACAACCCAGATGCACCAGGAGAAACTTCGAAAAACTCAAAAAAGTAATGACATAACTCGAAAACCTCAAAAACAGCGAACAGTAGTTGAGAACCCAGCACAACACATACGCAACATGAGAAACTTCGAAAAACTCAAAAAAGTAATGAAGTAACTCAAAAACCTCTGAAACAGAGCAGAGTAGTTTAGAACCCAGCACAGCACATAGGCATCAGGAGAAACTTCTAAAAACTCATAAAAGTAAAAAAACAACTCAAATTCTTCTGAAACTGCGGAGAGTAGTGTAGTTAAGCAGCACAACACATACGCAACATGAGAACCTTCGAAAAACTCAAATAAGTAATGACATAACTCGAAAACCTCTAAAACAGCGGAGAGTAGTTGAGAACCCAGCACAATCCATATGCACCAGGAGAAACTTCGAAAAACTCAAAAAAGTAATGGAATAACTCAAAAACCTCTGAAACAGCGCAGAGTAGTTTACAACCCAGCACAACATATAGCCACCAGAACAAACTTCGAAAAACTCAAAAAAGTAAAAAAATATCTCAAAATCTTCTGAAACAGCGGAGAGTAGTTTAATGCCAAGCACAACCCATATGCACTAGGAGAAAGTTCGAAAACCTCAAAAAAGTATAGAAATAACTCGAAAACCTCTAAAACAGCGGACAGTCGTTGAGAACCTAGCACAACACATCCGCAAAATGAGAAACTTCGAAAAACTCAAAAAAGTAAAAAAATATCTCAAAATCTTCTGAAACAGCGGAGAGTAGTTTAGTGCCAAGCACAACCCATATGCACCAGGAGAAACTTCGAAAAACTCACAAAAATAATGAATTAACTCGAAAACCTCTAAACCAGCGGACAGTCGTTGAGAACCTAGCACAACACATCCGCAAAATGAGAAACTTCGAAAAACTCAAAAAAGTAAAAAAATATCTCAAAATCTTCTGAAACAGCGGAGAGTAGTTTAGTGCCAAGCACAACCCATATGCACCAGGAGAAACTTCGAAAAACTCACAAAAGTAATGAATTAACTCGAAAACCTCTAAACCAGCGGACAGTCGTTGAGAACCTAGCACAACACATCCGCAAAATGAGAAACTTCGAAAAACTCAAAAAAGTAATGAAATAACTCGAAAACCTCAAAAACAGCGGAGAGTAGTTGCGAACCCAGCACAACACATACGCAAAATGAGAACCTTCGAAAAACTCAAATAAGTAATGACATAACTCGAAAACCTCTAAAACAGCGGAGAGTAGTTGAGAACCCAGCACAATCCATATGCACCAGGAGAAACTTCGAAAAACTCAAAAAAGTAATGGAATAACTCAAAAACCTCTGAAACAGCGCAGAGTAGTTTACAACCCAGCACAACATATAGCCACCAGAACAAACTTCGAAAAACTCAAGAAAGTAAAAAAATATCTCAAAATCTTCTGAAACAGCGGAGAGTAGTTTAGTGCCAAGCACAACCCATATGCACCAGGAGAAACTTCGAAAAACTCACAAAAATAATGAATTAACTCGAAAACCTCTAAACCAGCGGACAGTCGTTGAGAACCTAGCACAACACATCCGCAAAATGAGAAACTTCGAAAAACTCAAAAAAGTAATGAAATAACTCGAAAACCTCAAAAACAGCGGAGAGTAGTTGAGAACCCAGCACAACACATACGCAAAATGAGAACCTTCGAAAAACTCAAATAAGTAATGACATAACTCGAAAACCTCTAAAACAGCGGAGAGTAGTTGAGAACCCAGCACAATCCATATGCACCAGGAGAAACTTCGAAAAACTCAAAAAAGTAATGGAATAACTCAAAAACCTCTGAAACAGCGCAGAGTAGTTTACAACCCAGCACAACATATAGCCACCAGAACAAACTTCGAAAAACTCAAAAAAGTAAAAAAATATCTCAAAATCTTCTGAAACAGCGGAGAGTAGTTTAGTGCCAAGCACAACCCATATGCACTAGGAGAAAGTTCGAAATCCTCAAAAAAGTATAGAAATAACTCGAAATCTTCTGAAACAGCGTAGAGTAGTGTAGAACCCAGCACAACACATATACACCAGGAGAAACTTCGAAAAACTCAAAAAAGTAATGAAATAACTCGAAAACCTCTAAAACAGCGGAGAGTAGTTGAGAACCCAGCACAACCCAGATGCACCAGGAGAAACATCGAAAAACTCAAAAAAGTAATGAAATAACTCGAAAACCTCTAAAACAGCGGACAGTCGTTGAGAACCTAGCACAACACATCCGCAAAATGAGAAACTTCGAAAAACTCAAAAAAGTAATGAAATAACTCGAAAACCTCAAAAACAGCGGAGAGTAGTTGAGAACCCAGCACAACACATACGCAAAATGAGAACCTTCGAAAAACTCAAATAAGTAATGACATAACTCGAAAACCTCTAAAACAGCGGAGAGTAGTTTAGTGCCAAGCACAACCCATATGCACTAGGAGAAAGTTCGAAAACCTCAAAAAAGTATAGAAATAACTCGAAATCTTCTGAAACAGCGTAGAGTAGTGTAGAACCCAGCACAACACATATACACCAGGAGAAACTTCGAAAAACTCAAAAAAGTAATGAAATAACTCGAAAACCTCTAAAACAGCGGACAGTCGTTGAGAACCTAGCACAACACATCCGCAAAATGAGAAACTTCGAAAAACTCAAAAAAGTAATGAAATAACTCGAAAACCTCTAAAACAGCGGAGAGTAGTTGAGAACCCAGCACAACCCAGATGCACCAGGAGAAACATCGAAAAACTCAAAAAAGTAATGAAATAACTCGAAAACCTCTAAAACAGCGGACAGTCGTTGAGAACCTAGCACAACACATCCGCAAAATGAGAAACTTCGAAAAACTCAAAAAAGTAATGAAATAACTCGAAAACCTCAAAAACAGCGGAGAGTAGTTGAGAACCCAGCACAACACATACGCAAAATGAGAACCTTCGAAAAACTCAAATAAGTAATGACATAACTCGAAAACCTCTAAAACAGCGGAGAGTAGTTTAGTGCCAAGCACAACCCATATGCACTAGGAGAAAGTTCGAAAACCTCAAAAAAGTATAGAAATAACTCGAAATCTTCTGAAACAGCGTAGAGTAGTGTAGAACCCAGCACAACACATATACACCAGGAGAAACTTCGAAAAACTCAAAAAAGTAATGAAATAACTCGAAAACCTCTAAAACAGCGGAGAGTAGTTGAGAACCCAGCACAACCCAGATGCACCAGGAGAAACTTCTAAAAACTCAAAAAAGTAAAAAGACAACTCAAATTCTTCTGCAACTGCGGAGAGTAGTGTAGTTAAGCAGCACAACACATACGCAACATGAGAACCTTCGAAAAACTCAAATAAGTAATGACATAACTCGAAAACCTCTAAAACAGCGGAGAGTAGTTGAGAACCCAGCACAATCCATATGCACCAGGAGAAACTTCGAAAAACTCAAAAAAGTAATGGAATAACTCAAAAACCTCTGAAACAGCGCAGAGTAGTTTACAACCCAGCACAACATATAGCCACCAGAACAAACTTCGAAAAACTCAAAAAAGTAAAAATATATCTCAAAATCTTCTGAAACAGCGGAGAGTAGTTTAATGCCAAGCACAACCGATATGCACTAGGAGAAAGTTCGAAAACCTCAAAAAAGTATAGTAATAACTCGAAATCTTCTGAAACAGCGTAGTGTATTGTAGAACCCAGCACAACACATATACACCAGGAGAAACTTCGAAAAACTGAAAAAAGTAATGAAATAACTCGAAAACCTCTAAAACAGCGGAGAGTAGTTGAGAACCCAGCACAACCCAGATGCACCAGGAGAAACTTCGAAAAACTCAAAAAAGTAATGACATAACTCGAAAACCTCAAAAACAGCGAACAGTAGTTGAGAACCCAGCACAACACATACGCAACATGAGAAACTTCGAAAAACTCAAAAAAGTAATGAAGTAACTCAAAAACCTCTGAAACAGAGCAGAGTAGTTTAGAACCCAGCACAGCACATAGGCATCAGGAGAAACTTCTAAAAACTCATAAAAGTAAAAAAACAACTCAAATTCTTCTGAAACTGCGGAGAGTAGTGTAGTTAAGCAGCACAACACATACGCAACATGAGAACCTTCGAAAAACTCAAATAAGTAATGACATAACTCGAAAACCTCTAAAACAGCGGAGAGTAGTTGAGAACCCAGCACAATCCATATGCACCAGGAGAAACTTCGAAAAACTCAAAAAAGTAATGGAATAACTCAAAAACCTCTGAAACAGCGCAGAGTAGTTTACAACCCAGCACAACATATAGCCACCAGAACAAACTTCGAAAAACTCAAAAAAGTAAAAAAATATCTCAAAATCTTCTGAAACAGCGGAGAGTAGTTTAATGCCAAGCACAACCCATATGCACTAGGAGAAAGTTCGAAAACCTCAAAAAAGTATAGAAATAACTCGAAAACCTCTAAAACAGCGGACAGTCGTTGAGAACCTAGCACAACACATCCGCAAAATGAGAAACTTCGAAAAACTCAAAAAAGTAAAAAAATATCTCAAAATCTTCTGAAACAGCGGAGAGTAGTTTAGTGCCAAGCACAACCCATATGCACCAGGAGAAACTTCGAAAAACTCACAAAAATAATGAATTAACTCGAAAACCTCTAAACCAGCGGACAGTCGTTGAGAACCTAGCACAACACATCCGCAAAATGAGAAACTTCGAAAAACTCAAAAAAGTAAAAAAATATCTCAAAATCTTCTGAAACAGCGGAGAGTAGTTTAGTGCCAAGCACAACCCATATGCACCAGGAGAAACTTCGAAAAACTCACAAAAGTAATGAATTAACTCGAAAACCTCTAAACCAGCGGACAGTCGTTGAGAACCTAGCACAACACATCCGCAAAATGAGAAACTTCGAAAAACTCAAAAAAGTAATGAAATAACTCGAAAACCTCAAAAACAGCGGAGAGTAGTTGCGAACCCAGCACAACACATACGCAAAATGAGAACCTTCGAAAAACTCAAATAAGTAATGACATAACTCGAAAACCTCTAAAACAGCGGAGAGTAGTTGAGAACCCAGCACAATCCATATGCACCAGGAGAAACTTCGAAAAACTCAAAAAAGTAATGGAATAACTCAAAAACCTCTGAAACAGCGCAGAGTAGTTTACAACCCAGCACAACATATAGCCACCAGAACAAACTTCGAAAAACTCAAGAAAGTAAAAAAATATCTCAAAATCTTCTGAAACAGCGGAGAGTAGTTTAGTGCCAAGCACAACCCATATGCACTAGGAGAAAGTTCGAAAACCTCAAAAAAGTATAGAAATAACTCGAAATCTTCTGAAACAGCGTAGAGTAGTGTAGAACCCAGCACAACACATATACACCAGGAGAAACTTCGAAAAACTCAAAAAAGTAATGAAATAACTCGAAAACCTCTAAAACAGCGGACAGTCGTTGAGAACCTAGCACAACACATCCGCAAAATGAGAAACTTCGAAAAACTCAAAAAAGTAAAAAAATATCTCAAAATCTTCTGAAACAGCGGAGAGTAGTTGAGAACCCAGCACAACCCAGATGCACCAGGAAAAACTTCGAAAAACTCAAAAAAGTAATGACATAACTCGAAAACCTCTAAACCAGCGGACAGTCGTTGAGAACCTAGCACAACACATACGCAACATGAGAAACTTCGAAAAACTCAAAAAAGTAATGAAATAACTCGAAAACCTCAAAAACAGCGGAGAGTAGTTGAGAACCCAGCACAATCCATATGCACCAGGAGGAACTTCGAAAAACTCAAAAAAGTAATGGAATAACTCAAAAACCTCTGAAACAGCGCAGAGTAGTTTACAACCCAGCACAACATATAGCCACCAGAACAAACTTCGAAAAACTCAAAAAAGTAAAAAAATATCTCAAAATCTTCTGAAACAGCGGAGAGTAGTTTAGTGCCAAGCACAAACCATATGCAATAGGAGAAAGTTCGAAAACCTCAAAAAAGTATAGAAATAACTCGAAATCTTCTGAAACAGCGTAGAGTAGTGTAGAACCCAGCACAACACATATACACCAGGAGAAACTTCGAAAAACTCAAAAAAGTAATGAAATAACTCGAAAACCTCTAAAACAGCGGAGAGTAGTTGAGAACCCAGCACAACCCAGATGCACCAGGAGAAACTTCTAAAAACTCAAAAAAGTAATGACATAACTCGAAAACCTCAAAAACAGCGAACAGTAGTTGAGAACCCAGCACAACACATACGCAACATGAGAAACTTCGAAAAACTCAAAAAAGTAATGAAGTAACTCAAAAACCTCTGAAACAGAGCAGAGTAGTTTAGAACCCAGCACAACACATAGGCACCAGGAGAAACTTCTAAAAACTCAAAAAAGTAAAAAAACAACTCAAATTCTTCTGAAACTGCGGAGAGTAGTGTAGTTAAGCAGCACAACACATACGCAACATGAGAACCTTCGAAAAACTCAAAAAACTAATGGAATAACTCAAAAACCTCTGAAACAGCGCAGAGTAGTTTACAACCCAGCACAACATATAGCCACCAGAACAAACTTCGAAAAACTCAAAAAAGTAAAAAAATATCTCAAAATCTTCTGAAACAGCGGAGAGTAGTTTAGTGCCAAGCACAACCCATATGCACTAGGAGAAAGTTCGAAAACCTCAAAAAAGTATACAAATAACTCGAAATCTTCTGAAACAGCGTAGAGTAGTGTAGAACCCAGCACAACACATATACACCAGGAGAAACTTCGAAAAACTCAAAAAAGTAATGAAATAACTCGAAAACCTCTAAAACAGCGGACAGTCGTTGAGAACCTAGCACAACACATCCGCAAAATGAGAAACTTCGAAAAACTCAAAAAAGTAAAAAAATATTTCAAAATCTTTTGAAACAGCGGAGAGTAGTTTAGTGCCAAGCACAACCCATATGCACCAGGAGAAACTTCGAAAAACTCACAAAAATAATGAATTAACTCGAAAACCTCTAAACCAGCGGACAGTCGTTGAGAACCTAGCACAACACATCCGCAAAATGAAAAACTTCGAAAAACTCAAAAAAGTAATGAAATAACTCGAAAACCTCAAAAACAGCGGAGAGTAGTTGAGAACCCAGCACAACACATACGCAACATGAGAACCTTCGAAAAACTCAAATAAGTAATGACATAACTTGAAAACCTCTAAAACAGCGGAGAGTAGTTGAGAACCCAGCACAATCCATATGCACCAGGAGAAACTTCGAAAAACTCAAAAAAGTAATGGAATAACTCAAAAACCTCTGAAACAGCGCAGAGTAGTTTACAACCCAGCACAACATATTGCCACCAGAACAAACTTCGAAAAACTCAAAAAAGTAAAAAAATATCTCAAAATCTTCTGAAACAGCGGAGAGTAGTTTAGTGCCAAGCACAACCCATATGCACTAGGAGAAAGTTCGAAAACCTCAAAAAAGTATAGAAATAACTCGAAATCTTCTGAAACAGCGTAGAGTAGTGTAGAACCCAGCACAACACATATACACCAGGAGAAACTTCGAAAAACTCAAAAAAGTAATGAAATAACTCGAAAACCTCTAAAACAGCGGACAGTCGTTGAGAACCTAGCACAACACATCCGCAAAATGAGAAACTTCGAAAAACTCAAAAAAGTAAAAAAATATTTCAAAATCTTTTGAAACAGCGGAGAGTAGTTTAGTGCCAAGCACAACCCATATGCACCAGGAGAAACTTCGAAAAACTCACAAAAATAATGAATTAACTCGAAAACCTCTAAACCAGCGGACAGTCGTTGAGAACCTAGCACAACACATCCGCAAAATGAAAAACTTCGAAAAACTCAAAAAAGTAATGAAATAACTCGAAAACCTCAAAAACAGTGGAGAGTAGTTGAGAACCCAGCACAACACATACGCAACATGAGAACCTTCGAAAAACTCAAATAAGTAATGACATAACTTGAAAACCTCTAAAACAGCGGAGAGTAGTTGAGAACCCAGCACAATCCATATGCACCAGGAGAAACTTCGAAAAACTCAAAAAAGTAATGGAATAACTCAAAAACCTCTGAAACAGCGCAGAGTAGTTTACAACCCAGCACAACATATTGCCACCAGAACAAACTTCGAAAAACTCAAAAAAGTAAAAAAATATCTCAAAATCTTCTGAAACAGCGGAGAGTAGTTTAGTGCCAAGCACAACCCATATGCACTAGGAGAAAGTTCGAAAACCTCAAAAAAGTATAGAAATAACTCGAAATCTTCTGAAACAGCGTAGAGTAGTGTAGAACCCAGCACAACACATATACACCAGGAGAAACTTCGAAAAACTCAAAAAAGTAATGAAATAACTCGAAAACCTCTAAAACAGCGGAGAGTAGTTGAGAACGCAGCACAACCCAGATGCACCAGGAAAAACTTCGAAAAACTCAAAAAAGTAATGACATAACTCGAAAACCTCTAAAACAGCGAAGAGTAGTTGAGAACCCAGCACAACACATACGCAACATGAGAAACTTCGAAAAACTCAAAAAAGTAATGAAGTAACTCAAAAACCTCTGAAACAGAGCAGAGTAGTTGAGAACCCAGCACAATCCATATGCACCAGGAGGAACTTCGAAAAACTCAAAAAAGTAATGGAATAACTCAAAAACCTCTGAAACAGCGCAGAGTAGTTTACAACCCAGCACAACATATAGCCACCAGAACAAACTTCGAAAAACTCAAAAAAGTAAAAAAATATCTCAAAATCTTCTGAAACAGCGGAGAGTAGTTTAGTGCCAAGCACAACCCATATGCAATAGGAGAAAGTTCGAAAACCTCAAAAAAGTATAGAAATAATTCGAAATCTTCTGAAACAGCGTAGAGTAGTGTAGAACCCAGCACAACACATATACACCAGGAGAAAGTTCGAAAAACTCAAAAAAGTAATGAAATAACTCGAAAACCTCTAAAACAGCGGACAGTCGTTGAGAACCTAGCACAACACATCCGCAAAATGAGAAACTTCGAAAAACTCACAAAAATAATGAATTAACTCGAAAACCTCTGAACCAGCCGACAGTCGTTGAGAACCTAGCACAACACATCCGAAAAATGAGAAACTTCGAAAAACTCAAAAAAGTAATGAAATAACTCGAAAACCTCAAAAACAGCGGAGAGTAGTTGAGAACCCAGCACAACACATACGCAACATGAGAACCTTCGAAAAACTCAAATAAGTAATGACATAACTCGAAATCTTCTGAAACAGCGTAGTGTAGTGTAGAACCCAGCACAACACATATACACCAGGAGAAACTTCGAAAAACTGAAAAAAGTAATGAAATAACTCGAAAACCTCTAAAACAGCGGAGAGTAGTTGAGAACCCAGCACAACCCAGATGCACCAGGAGAAACTTCGAAAAACTCAAAAAAGTAATGACATAACTCGAAAACCTCAAAAACAGCGAACAGTAGTTGAGAACCCAGCACAACACATACGCAACATGAGAAACTTCGAAAAACTCAAAAAAGTAATGAAGTAACTCAAAAACCTCTGAAACAGAGCAGAGTAGTTTAGAACCCAGCACAACACATAGGCACCAGGAGAAACTTCTAAAAACTCATAAAAGTAAAAAAACAACTCAAATTCTTCTGAAACTGCGGAGAGTAGTGTAGTTAAGCAGCACAACACATACGCAACATGAGAACATTCGAAAAACTCAAATAAGTAATGACATAACTCGAAAACCTCTAAAACAGCGGAGAGTAGTTGAGAACCCAGCACAATCCATGTGCACCAGGAGAAACTTCGAAAAACTCAAAAAAGTAATGGAATAACTCAAAAACCTCTGAAACAGCGCAGAGTAGTTTACAACCCAGCACAACATATAGCCACCAGAACAAACTTCGAAAAACTCAAAAAAGTAAAAAAATATCTCAAAATCTTCTGAAACAGCGGAGAGTAGTTTAGTGCCAAGCACAACCCATATGCACCAGGAGAAACTTCGAAAAACTCACAAAAATAATGAATTAACTCGAAAACCTCTAAACCAGCGGACAGTCGTTGAGAACCTAGCACTACACATCCGCAAAATGAGAAACTTCGAAAAACTCAAAAAAGTAATGAAATAACTCGAAAACCTCAAAAACAGCGGAGAGTAGTTGAGAACCCAGCACAACACATACGCAAAATGAGAACCTTCGAAAAACTCAAATAAGTAATGACATAACTCGAAAACCTCTAAAACAGCGGAGAGTAGTTGAGAACCCAGCACAATCCATATGCACCAAGACAAACTTCGAAAAACTCAAAAAAGTAATGGAATAACTCAAAAACCTCTGAAACAGCGCAGAGTAGTTTACAACCCAGCACAACATATAGCCACCAGAACAAACTTCGAAAAACTCAAAAAAGTAAAAAAATATCTCAAAATCTTCTGAAACAGCGGAGAGTAGTTTAGTGCCAAGCACAACCCATATGCACTAGGAGAAAGTTCGAAAACCTCAAAAAAGTATAGAAATAACTCGAAATCTTCTGAAACAGCGTAGAGTAGTGTAGAACCCAGCACAACACATATACACCAGGAGAAACTTCGAAAAACTCAAAAAAGTAATGAAATAACTCGAAAACCTCTAAAACAGCGGAGAGTAGTTGAGAACCCAGCACAACCCAGATGCACCAGGAGAAACTTCGAAAAACTCAAAAAAGTGATGACATAACTCGAAAACCTCAAAAACAGCGAACAGTAGTTGAGAACCCAGCACAACACATACGCAACATGAGAAACTTCGAAAAACTCAAAAAAGTAATGAAGTAACTCAAAAACCTCTGAAACAGAGCAGAGTAGTTTAGAACCCAGCACAACACATAGGCACCAGGAGAAACTTCTAAAAACTCAAAAAAGTAAAAAAACAACTCAAATTCTTCTGAAACTGCGGAGAGTAGTGTAGTTAAGCAGCACAACACATACGCAACATGAGAACCTTCGAAAAACTCAAATAAGTAATGACATAACTCGAAAACCTCTAAAACAGCGGAGAGTAGTTGAGAACCCAGCACAATCCATATGCACCAGGAGAAACTTCGAAAAGCTCAAAAAAGTAATGGAATAACTCAAAAACCTCTGAAACAGCGCAGAGTAGTTTACAACCCAGCACAACATATAGCCACCAGAACAAACTTCGAAAAACTCAAAAAAGTAAAAAAATATCTCAAAATCTTCTGAAACAGCGGAGAGTAGTTTAGTGCCAAGCACAACCCATATGCACTAGGAGAAAGTTCGAAAACCTCAGAAAAGTATAGAAATAACTCGAAATCTTCTGAAACAGCGTAGAGTAGTGCAGAACCCAGCACAACACATATACACCAGGAGAAACTTCGAAAAACTCAAAAAAGTAATGAAATAACTCGAAAACCTCTAAAACAGCGGAGAGTAGTTGAGAACCCAGCACAACCCAGATGCACCAGGAGAAACTTCTAAAAACTCAAAAAAGTAATGACATAACTCGAAAACCTCAAAAACAGCGAACAGTAGTTGAGAACCCAGCACAACACATACGCAACATGAGAAACTTCGAAAAACTCAAAAAAGTAATGAAGTAACTCAAAAACCTCTGAAACAGAGCAGAGTAGTTTAGAACCCAGCACAACACATAGGCACCAGGAGAAACTTCTAAAAACTCAAAAAAGTAAAAAAACAACTCAAATTCTTCTGAAACTGCGGAGAGTAGTGTAGTTAAGCAGCACAACACATACGCAACATGAGAACCTTCGAAAAACTCAAATAAGTAATGACATAACTCGAAAACCTCTAAAACAGCGGAGAGTAGTTGAGAACCCAGCACAATCCATATGCACCAGGAGAAACTTCGAAAAACTCAAAAAAGTAATGGAATAACTCAAAAACCTCTGAAACAGCGCAGAGTAGTTTACAACCCAGCACAACATATAGCCACCAGAACAAACTTCGAAAAACTCAAAAAAGTAAAAAAATATCTCAAAATCTTCTGAAACAGCGGAGAGTAGTTTAGTGCCAAGCACAACCCATATGCAACAGGAGAAACTTCGAAAAACTCACAAAAATAATGAATTAACTCGAAAACCTCTAAACCAGCGGACAGTCGTTGAGAACCTAGCACAACACATCCGCAAAATGAGAAACTTCGAAAAACTCAAAAAAGTAATGAAATAACTCGAAAACCTCAAAAACAGCGGAGAGTAGTTGAGAACCCAGCACAACACATACGCAAAATGAGAACCTTCGAAAAACTCAAATAAGTAATGACATAACTCGAAAACCTCTAAAACAGCGGAGAGTAGTTGAGAACCCAGCAAAATCCATATGCACCAGGAGAAACTTCGAAAAACTCAAAAAAGTAATGGAATAACTCAAAAACCTCTGAAACAGCGCAGTGTAGTTTACAACCCAGCACAACATATAGCCACCAGAACAAACTTCGAAAAACTCAAAAAAGTAAAAAAATATCTCAAAATCTTCTGAAACAGCGGAGAGTAGTTTAGTACCAAGCACAACCCATATGCACTAGGAGAAAGTTCGAAAACCTCAAAAAAGTATAGAAATAACTCGAAATCTTCCGAAACAGCGTAGAGTAGTGTAGAACCCAGCACAACACATATACACCAGGAGAAACTTCGAAAAACTCAAAAAAGTAATGAAATAACTCGAAAACCTCTAAAACAGCGGAGAGTAGTTGAGAACCCAGCACAACCCAGATGCACCAGGAGAAACTTCTAAAAACTCAAAAAAGTAATGACATAACTCGAAAACCTCAAAAACAGCGAACAGTAGTTGAGAACCCAGCACAACACATACGCAACATGAGAAACTTCGAAAAACTCAAAAAAGTAATGAAGTAACTCAAAAACCTCTGAAACAGAGCAGAGTAGTTTAGAACCCAGCACAACACATAGGCACCAGGAGAAACTTCTAAAAACTCAAAAAAGTAAAAAAACAACTCAAATTCTTCTGAAACTGCGGAGAGTAGGTAGTTAAGCAGCACAACACATACGCAACATGAGAACCTTCGAAAAACTCAAATAAGTAATGACATAACTCGAAAACCTCTAAAACAGCGGAGAGTAGTTGAGAACCCAGCACAATCCATATGCACCAGGAGGAACTTCGAAAAACTCAAAAAAGTAATGGAATAACTCAAAAACCTCTGAAACAGCGCAGAGTAGTTTACAACCCAGCACAACATATAGCCACCAGAACAAACTTCGAAAAACTCAAAAAAGTAAAAAAATATCTCAAAATCTTCTGAAACAGCGGAGAGTAGTTTAGTGCCAAGCACAACCCATATGCACTAGGAGAAAGTTCGAAAACCTCAAAAAAGTATAGAAATAACTCGAAATCTTCTGAAACAGCGTAGAGTAGTGTAGAACCCAGCACAACACATATACACCAGGAGAAACTTCGAAAAACTAAAAAAAGTAATGAAATAACTCGAAAACCTCTAAAACAGCGGAGAGTAGTTGAGAACCCAGCACAACCCAGATGCACCAGGAGAAACTTCTAAAAACTCAAAAAAGTAATGACATAACTCGAAAACCTCAAAAACAGCGAACAGTAGTTGAGAACCCAGCACAACACATACGCAACATGAGAAACTTCGAAAAACTCAAAAAAGTAATGAAGTAACTCAAAAACCTCTGAAACAGAGCAGAGTAGTTTAGAACCCAGCACAACACATAGGCACCAGGAGAAACTTCTAAAAACTCAAAAAAGTAAAAAAACAACTCAAATTCTTCTGAAACTGCGGAGAGTAGTGTAGTTAAGCAGCACAACACATACGCAACATGAGAACCTTCGAAAAACTCAAATAAGTAATGACATAACTCGAAAACCTCTAAAACAGCGGAGAGTAGTTGAGAACCCAGCACAATCCATATGCACCAGGAGAAACTTCGAAAAACTCAAAAAAGTAATGGAATAACTCAAAAACCTCTGAAACAGCGCAGAGTAGTTTACAACCCAGCACAACATATAGCCACCAGAACAAACTTCGAAAAACTCATAAAAGTAAAAAAATATCTCAAAATCTTCTGAAACAGCGGAGAGTAGTTTAGTGCCAAGCACAACCCATATGCACTAGGAGAAAGTTCGAAAACCTCAGAAAAGTATAGAAATAACTCGAAATCTTCTGAAACAGCGTAGAGTAGTGCAGAACCCAGCACAACACATATACACCAGGAGAAACTTCGAAAAACTCAAAAAAGTAATGAAATAACTCGAAAACCTCTAAAACAGCGGAGAGTAGTTGAGAACCCAGCACAACCCAGATGCACCAGGAGAAACTTCTAAAAACTCAAAAAAGTAATGACATAACTCGAAAACCTCAAAAACAGCGAACAGTAGTTGAGAACCCAGCACAACACATACGCAACATGAGAAACTTCGAAAAACTCAAAAAAGTAATGAAGTAACTCAAAAACCTCTGAAACAGAGCAGAGTAGTTTAGAACCCAGCACAACACATAGGCACCAGGAGAAACTTCTAAAAACTCAAAAAAGTAAAAAAACAACTCAAATTCTTCTGAAACTGCGGAGAGTAGTGTAGTTAAGCAGCACAACACATACGCAACATGAGAACCTTCGAAAAACTCAAATAAGTAATGACATAACTCGAAAACCTCTAAAACAGCGGAGAGTAGTTGAGAACCCAGCACAATCCATATGCACCAGGAGAAACTTCGAAAAACTCAAAAAAGTAATGGAATAACTCAAAAACCTCTGAAACAGCGCAGAGTAGTTTACAACCCAGCACAACATATAGCCACCAGAACAAACTTCGAAAAACTCAAAAAAGTAAAAAAATATCTCAAAATCTTCTGAAACAGCGGAGAGTAGTTTAGTGCCAAGCACAACCCATATGCAACAGGAGAAACTTCGAAAAACTCACAAAAATAATGAATTAACTCGAAAACCTCTAAACCAGCGGACAGTCGTTGAGAACCTAGCACAACACATCCGCAAAATGAGAAACTTCGAAAAACTCAAAAAAGTAATGAAATAACTCGAAAACCTCAAAAACAGCGGAGAGTAGTTGAGAACCCAGCACAACACATACGCAAAATGAGAACCTTCGAAAAACTCAAATAAGTAATGACATAACTCGAAAACCTCTAAAACAGCGGAGAGTAGTTGAGAACCCAGCAAAATCCATATGCACCAGGAGAAACTTCGAAAAACTCAAAAAAGTAATGGAATAACTCAAAAACCTCTGAAACAGCGCAGTGTAGTTTACAACCCAGCACAACATATAGCCACCAGAACAAACTTCGAAAAACTCAAAAAAGTAAAAAAATATCTCAAAATCTTCTGAAACAGCGGAGAGTAGTTTAGTACCAAGCACAACCCATATGCACTAGGAGAAAGTTCGAAAACCTCAAAAAAGTATAGAAATAACTCGAAATCTTCCGAAACAGCGTAGAGTAGTGTAGAACCCAGCACAACACATATACACCAGGAGAAACTTCGAAAAACTCAAAAAAGTAATGAAATAACTCGAAAACCTCTAAAACAGCGGAGAGTAGTTGAGAACCCAGCACAACCCAGATGCACCAGGAGAAACTTCTAAAAACTCAAAAAAGTAATGACATAACTCGAAAACCTCAAAAACAGCGAACAGTAGTTGAGAACCCAGCACAACACATACGCAACATGAGAAACTTCGAAAAACTCAAAAAAGTAATGAAGTAACTCAAAAACCTCTGAAACAGAGCAGAGTAGTTTAGAACCCAGCACAACACATAGGCACCAGGAGAAACTTCTAAAAACTCAAAAAAGTAAAAAAACAACTCAAATTCTTCTGAAACTGCGGAGAGTAGGTAGTTAAGCAGCACAACACATACGCAACATGAGAACCTTCGAAAAACTCAAATAAGTAATGACATAACTCGAAAACCTCTAAAACAGCGGAGAGTAGTTGAGAACCCAGCACAATCCATATGCACCAGGAGGAACTTCGAAAAACTCAAAAAAGTAATGGAATAACTCAAAAACCTCTGAAACAGCGCAGAGTAGTTTACAACCCAGCACAACATATAGCCACCAGAACAAACTTCGAAAAACTCAAAAAAGTAAAAAAATATCTCAAAATCTTCTGAAACAGCGGAGAGTAGTTTAGTGCCAAGCACAACCCATATGCACTAGGAGAAAGTTCGAAAACCTCAAAAAAGTATAGAAATAACTCGAAATCTTCTGAAACAGCGTAGAGTAGTGTAGAACCCAGCACAACACATATACACCAGGAGAAACTTCGAAAAACTAAAAAAAGTAATGAAATAACTCGAAAACCTCTAAAACAGCGGAGAGTAGTTGAGAACCCAGCACAACCCAGATGCACCAGGAGAAACTTCTAAAAACTCAAAAAAGTAATGACATAACTCGAAAACCTCAAAAACAGCGAACAGTAGTTGAGAACCCAGCACAACACATACGCAACATGAGAAACTTCGAAAAACTCAAAAAAGTAATGAAGTAACTCAAAAACCTCTGAAACAGAGCAGAGTAGTTTAGAACCCAGCACAACACATAGGCACCAGGAGAAACTTCTAAAAACTCAAAAAAGTAAAAAAACAACTCAAATTCTTCTGAAACTGCGGAGAGTAGTGTAGTTAAGCAGCACAACACATACGCAACATGAGAACCTTCGAAAAACTCAAATAAGTAATGACATAACTCGAAAACCTCTAAAACAGCGGAGAGTAGTTGAGAACCCAGCACAATCCATATGCACCAGGAGAAACTTCGAAAAACTCAAAAAAGTAATGGAATAACTCAAAAACCTCTGAAACAGCGCAGAGTAGTTTACAACCCAGCACAACATATAGCCACCAGAACAAACTTCGAAAAACTCATAAAAGTAAAAAAATATCTCAAAATCTTCTGAAACAGCGGAGAGTAGTTTAGTGCCAAGCACAACCCATATGCACTAGGAGAAAGTTCGAAAACCTCAAAAAAGTATAGAAATAACTCGAAATCTTCTGAAACAGCGTAGAGTAGTGTAGAACCCAGCACAACACATATACACCAGGAGAAACTTCGAAAAACTCAAAAAAGTAATGAAATAACTCGAAAACCTCTAAAACAGCGGAGAGTAGTTGAGAACCCAGCACAACCCAGATGCACCAGGAGAAACTTCGAAAAACTCAAAAAAGTAATGACATAACTCGAAAACCTCAAAAACAGCGAACAGTAGTTGAGAACCCAGCACAACACATACGCAACTTGAGAAACTTCGAAAAACTCAAAAAAGTAATGACATAACTCAAAAACCTCTAAAACAGCGAAGAGCAGTTGAGAACCCAGCACAACACATACGCAACATGAGAAACTTCGAAAAACTCAAAAAAGTAATGAAGTAACTCAAAAACCTCTGAAACAGAGCAGAGTAGTTTTGAACCCAGCACAACACATAGGCACCAGGAGAAACTTCTAAAAACTCAAAAAAGTAAAAAAACAACTCAAATTCTTCTGAAACTGCGGAGAGTAGTGTAGTTAAGCAGCATAACACATACGCAACATGAGAACCTTCGAAAAACTCAAATAAGTAATGACATAACTCGAAAACCTCTAAAACAGCGGAGAGTAGTTGAGAACCCAGCACAATCCATATGCACCAGGAGAAACTTCGAAAAACTCAAAAAAGTAATGGAATAACTCAAAAACCTCTGAAACAGCGCAGCGTAGTTTACAACCCAGCACAACATATAGCCACCAGAACAAACTTCGAAAAACTCAAAAAAGTAAAAAAATATGTCAAAATCTTCTGAAACAGCGGAGAGTAGTTTAGTGCCAAGCACAACCCATATGCACTAGGTGAAAGTTCGAAAACCTCAAAAAAGTATAGAAATAACTCGAAATCTTCTGAAACAGCGTAGAGAAGTGTAGAACCCAGCACAACACATATACACCATAAGAAACTTCAAAAAACTCAAAAAAGTAATGAAATAACTCGAAAACCTCAAAAACAGCGGAGAGTAGTTGAGAACCCAGCACAACACATACGCAACTTGAGAAACTTCGAAAAACTCAAAAAAGTAATGACATAACTCGAAAACCTCTAAAACAGCGAAGAGTAGTTGAGAACCCAGCACAACATATCCGCAACATGAGAAACTTCGAAAAACTCAAAAAAGTAATGAAGTAACTCAAAAACCTCTGAAACAGAGCAGAGTAGTTTAGAACCCAGCACAACACATAGGCACCAGGAGAAACTTCTAAAAACTCAAAAAAGTAAAAAAACAACTCAAATTCTTCTGAAACTGCGGAGAGTAGTTTAGTGCCAAGCACAACCCATATGCACTAGGAGAAAGTTCGAAAACCTCAAAAAAGTATAGAAATAACTCGAAATCTTCTGAAACAGCGCAGAGTAGTGTAGAACCCAGCACAACACACATACACCAGGAGAAACTTCGAAAAATTCAAAAAAGTAATGAAGTAACTCGAAAACCTCTAAAACAGCGGACAGTCGTTGAGAACCTAGCACAACACATCCGCAAAATGAGAAACTTCGAAAAACTCAAAAAAGTAATGACATAACTCGAAAACCTCTAAAACAGCGAAGAGTAGTTGAGAACCCAGCACAACACATACGCAACATGAGAAACTTCGAAAAACTCAAAAAAGTAATGAAGTAACTCAAAAACCTCTGAAACAGAGCAGAGTAGTTTAGAACCCAGCACAACACATAGGCACCAGGAGAAACTTCGAAAACCTCAAAAAAGTAAAAAAACAACTCAAATTCTTCTGAAACTGCGGAGAGTAGTGTAGTTTAGCAGCACAACACATACACAACATGAGATCCTTCGAAAAACTCAAATAAGTAATGACATAACTCGAAAACCTCTAAAACAGCGGAGAGTAGTTGAGAACCCAGCACAATCCATATGCACCAGGAGAAACTTCGAAAAACACAAAAAAGTAATGGAATAACTCAAAAACCTCTGAAACAGAGCAGAGTAGTTTAGAACCCAGCACAACACATAGGCACCAGGAGAAACTTCTAAAAACTCAAAAAAGTAAAAAAACAACTCAAATTCTTCTGAAACTGCGGAGAGTAGTTTAGTGCCAAGCACAACCCATATGCACTAGGAGAAAGTTCGAAAACCTCAAAAAAGTATAGAAATAACTCGAAATCTTCTGAAACAGCGCAGAGTAGTGTAGAACCCAGCACAACACATATACACCAGGAGAAACTTCGAAATAACTCGAAAACCTCTAAAACAGCGGACAGTTGTTGAGAACCTAGCACAACACATCCGCAAAATGAGAAACTTCAAAAAACTCAAAAAAGTAATGAAATAACTCGAAAACCTCAAAAACAGCGGAGAGTAGTTGAGAACCCTGCACAACACATACGCAACTTGAGAAACTTCGAAAAACTCAAAAAAGTAATGAAGTAACTCAAAAACCTCTGAAACAGAGCAGAGTAGTTTAGAACCCAGCACAACACATAGGCACAAGGAGAAACTTCTAAAAACTCAAAAAAGTAAAAAAACAACTCAAATTCTTCTGAAACTGCGGAGAGTAGTGTAGTTAAGCAGCACAACACATACGCAACATGAGAACCTTCAAAAAACTCAAATAAGAAATGGAATAACTCGAAAACCTCTAAAACAGCGGAGAGTAGTTGAGAACCCAGCACAATCCATATGCACCAGGAGAAACTTCGAAAAACTCAAAAAAGTAATGGAATAACTCAATCACCTCTGAAAAAGCGCAGAGTAGTTTACAACCCAGCACAACATATAGCCACCAGAGCAAACTTCGAAAAACTCAAAAAAGTAAAAAAATATCTCAAAATCTTCTAAAACAGCGGAGAGTAGTTTAGTGCCAAGCACAACCCATATGCACTAGGAGAAAGTTCGAAAACCTCAAAAAAGTATAAAAATAACTCGAAATCTTCTGAAACAGCGAAGAGTAGTGTAGAACCCAGCACAACACATATGCACCAGGAGAAACTTCGAAAAACTCAAAAAAGTAATGAAATAACTCGAAAACCTCTAAAACAGCGGGCAGTCGTTGAGAACCTAGCACAACACATACGCAACTTGAGAAACTTCGAAAAACTCAAATAAGTAATGACATAACTCGAAAACCTCTAAAACAGCGAAGAGTAGTTGAGAACCCAGCACAACACATACGCAACTTGAGAAACTTCGAAAAACTCAAAAAAGTAATGAAATAACTCGAAAACCTCTAAAACAGCGGACAGTCGTTGAGAACCTCGCACAACACATCCGCAAAATGAGAAACTTCGAAAAACTCAAAAAAGTAATGAAATAACTCGAAAACCTCTAAAACAGCGGAGAGTAGTTGAGAACCCAGCACAACACATACGCAACATGAGAAACTTCGAAAAACTCAAAAAAGTAATGAAGTAACTCAAAAACCTCTGAAACAGAGCAGAGTAGTTTAGAACCCAGCACAACACATAGGCACCAGGAGGAACTTCTAAAAACTCAAAAAAGTAAAAAAACAACTCAAATTCTTCTGAAACTGCGGAGAGTAGTTTAGTGCCAAGCACAACCCATATGCACTAGGAGAAAGTTCGAAAACCTCAAAAAAGTAATGGAATAACTGAAAAACCTCTGAAACAGTGCAGAGTAGTTTACAACCCAGCACAACATATAGGCACCAGGAGAAACTTCTAAAAACTCAAAAAAGTAAAAAAAACAACTCAAACTCTTCTGAAACTGCGGAGAATAGTGTAGTTAAGCAGCACAACACATACGCAACATGAGAACCTTCGAAAAACTCAAAAGAGTAATGACATTATTCGAAAACCTCTAAAACAGCGGAGAGTAGTTGAGAACACAGCACAATCAATATGCACCAGGAGAAACTTCGAAAAACTCAAAAAAGTAATGGAATAACTCAAAAACCTCTGAAACAGCGCAGAGTAGTTTACAACCCAGCACAACATATAGCCACCAGAACAAACTTCGAAAAACTCAAAAAAGTAATGAAATAACTCGAAAACCTCTAAAACAGCGGACAGTCGTTGAGAACCTAGCACAACACATCCGCAAAATGAGAAACTTCGAAAAACTCAAAAAAGTAATGAAATAACTCGAAAACCTCAAAAACAGCGGAGAGTAGTTGAGAACCCAGCACAACACATACGCAACATGAGAAACTTCGAAAAACTCAAAAAAGTAATGAAGTAACTCAAAAACCTCTGAAACAGAGCAGAGTAGTTTAGAACCCAGCACAACACATAGGCACCAGGAGAAACTTCTAAAAACTCAAAAAAGTAAAAAAACAATTCAAATTCTTCTGAAACTGCGGAGAGTAGTGTAGTTAAGCAGCACAACACATACGCAACATGAGAACCTTCGAAAAACTCAAATAAGTAATGACATAACTCGAAAACCTCTAAAACAGCGGAGAGTAGTTGAGAACCCAGCACAATCCATATGCACCAGGAGAAACTTCGAAAAACTCAAAAAAGTAATGGAATAACTCAAAAACCTCTGAAACAGCGCAGAGTAGTTTACAACCCAGCACAACATATAGGCACCAGGAGAAACTTCTAAAAACTCAAAAAAGTAAAAAAACAACTCAAACTCTTCTGAAACTGCGGAGAATAGTGTAGTTAAGCAGCACAACACATACGCAACATGAGAACCTTCGAAAAACTCAAAAAAGTAATGACATTATTCGAAAACCTCTAAAACAGCGGAGAGTAGTTGAGAACACAGCACAATCCATATGCACCAGGAGAAACTTCGAAAAACTCAAAAAAGTAATGGAATAACTCAAAAACCTCTGAAACAGCGCAGAGTAGTTTACAACCCAGCACAACATATAGCCACCAGAACAAACTTCGAAAAACTCAAAAAAGTAATGAAATAACTCGAAAACCTCTAAAACAGCGGACAGTCGTTGAGAACCTAGCACAACACATCCGCAAAATGAGAAACTTCGAAAAACTCAAAAAAGTAATGAAATAACTCGAAAACCTCAAAAACAGCGGAGAGTAGTTGAGAACCCAGCACAACACATACGCAACATGAGAAACTTCGAAAAACTCAAAAAAGTAATGGAATAACTCAAAAACCTCTGAAACAGCGCAGAGTAGTTTACAACCCAGCACAACATATAGGCACCAGGAGAAACTTCTAAAAACTCAAAAAAGTAAAAAAATATCTCAAAATCTTCTGAAACAGCGGAGATTAGTTTAGTGCCAAGCACAACCCATATGCACTAGGAGAAAGTTCGAAAACCTCAAAAAAGTATAGAAATAACTCGAAATCTTCTGAAACAGCGTAGAGTAGTGTAGAACCCAGCACAACACATATGCACCAGGAGAAACTTCGAAAAACTCAAAAAAGTAATGAAATAACTCGAAAACCTCTAAAACAGCGGGCAGTCGTTGAGAACCTAGCACAACACATCCACAAAATGAGAAACTTCGCAAAAGTCAAAAAAGTAATGAAATAACTCGAAAACCTCAAAAACAGCGGAGAGTAGTTGAGAACCCAGCACAACACATACGCAACTTGAGAAACTTCGAAAAACTCAAAAAAGTAATGACATAACTCGAAAACCTCTAAAACAGCGAAGAGTAGTTGAGAACCCAGCACAACATATCCGCAACATGAGAAACTTCGAAAAACTCAAAAAAGTAATGAAGTAACTCAAAAACCTCTGAAACAGAGCAGAGTAGTTTAGAACCCAGCACAACACATAGGCACCAGGAGAAACTTCTAAAAACTCAAAAAAGTAAAAAAACAACTCAAATTCTTCTGAAACTGCGGAGAGTAGTTTAGTGCCAAGCACAACCCATATGCACTAGGAGAAAGTTCGAAAACCTCAAAAAAGTATAGAAATAACTCGAAATCTTCTGAAACAGCGCAGAGTAGTGTAGAACCCAGCACAACACACATACACCAGGAGAAACTTCGAAAAATTCAAAAAAGTAATGAAGTAACTCGAAAACCTCTAAAACAGCGGACAGTCGTTGAGAACCTAGCACAACACATCCGCAAAATGAGAAACTTCGAAAAACTCAAAAAAGTAATGACATAACTCGAAAACCTCTAAAACAGCGAAGAGTAGTTGAGAACCCAGCACAACACATACGCAACATGAGAAACTTCGAAAAACTCAAAAAAGTAATGAAGTAACTCAAAAACCTCTGAAACAGAGCAGAGTAGTTTAGAACCCAGCACAACACATAGGCACCAGGAGAAACTTCGAAAACCTCAAAAAAGTAAAAAAACAACTCAAATTCTTCTGAAACTGCGGAGAGTAGTGTCGTTTAGCAGCACAACACATACACAACATGAGATCCTTCGAAAAACTCAAATAAGTAATGACATAACTCGAAAACCTCTAAAACAGCGGAGAGTAGTTGAGAACCCAGCACAATCCATATGCACCAGGAGAAACTTCGAAAAACACAAAAAAGTAATGGAATAACTCAAAAACCTCTGAAACAGAGCAGAGTAGATTAGAACCCAGCACAACACATAGGCACCAGGAGAAACTTCTAAAAACTCAAAAAAGTAAAAAAACAACTCAAATTCTTCTGAAACTGCGGAGAGTAGTTTAGTGCCAAGCACAACCCATATGCACTAGGAGAAAGTTCGAAAACCTCAAAAAAGTATAGAAATAACTCGAAATCTTCTGAAACAGCGCAGAGTAGTGTAGAACCCAGCACAACACATATACACCAGGAGAAACTTCGAAATAACTCGAAAACCTCTAAAACAGCGGACAGTTGTTGAGAACCTAGCACAACACATCCGCAAAATGAGAAACTTCAAAAAACTCAAAAAAGTAATGAAATAACTCGAAAACCTCAAAAACAGCGGAGAGTAGTTGAGAACCCTGCACAACACATACGCAACTTGAGAAACTTCGAAAAACTCAAAAAAGTAATGAAGTAACTCAAAAACCTCTGAAACAGAGCAGAGTAGTTTAGAACCCAGCACAACACATAGGCACAAGGAGAAACTTCTAAAAACTCAAAAAAGTAAAAAAACAACTCAAATTCTTCTGAAACTGCGGAGAGTAGTGTAGTTAAGCAGCACAACACATACGCAACATGAGAACCTTCAAAAAACTCAAATAAGAAATGGAATAACTCGAAAACCTCTAAAACAGCGGAGAGTAGTTGAGAACCCAGCACAATCCATATGCACCAGGAGAAACTTCGAAAAACTCAAAAAAGTAATGGAATAACTCAATCACCTCTGAAAAAGCGCAGAGTAGTTTACAACCCAGCACAACATATAGCCACCAGAGCAAACTTCGAAAAACTCAAAAAAGTAAAAAAATATCTCAAAATCTTCTAAAACAGCGGAGAGTAGTTTAGTGCCAAGCACAACCCATATGCACTAGGAGAAAGTTCGAAAACCTCAAAAAAGTATAAAAATAACTCGAAATCTTCTGAAACAGCGAAGAGTAGTGTAGAACCCAGCACAACACATATGCACCAGGAGAAACTTCGAAAAACTCAAATAAGTAATGACATAACTCGAAAACCTCTAAAACAGCGAAGAGTAGTTGAGAACCCAGCACAACACATACGCAACTTGAGAAACTTCGAAAAACTCAAAAAAGTAATGAAATAACTCGAAAACCTCTAAAACAGCGGACAGTCGTTGAGAACCTCGCACAACACATCCGCAAAATGAGAAACTTCGAAAAACTCAAAAAAGTAATGAAATAACTCGAAAACCTCTAAAACAGCGGAGAGTAGTTGAGAACCCAGCACAACACATACGCAACATGAGAAACTTCGAAAAACTCAAAAAAGTAATGAAGTAACTCAAAAACCTCTGAAACAGAGCAGAGTAGTTTAGAACCCAGCACAACACATAGGCACCAGGAGGAACTTCTAAAAACTCAAAAAAGTAAAAAAACAACTCAAATTCTTCTGAAACTGCGGAGAGTAGTTTAGTGCCAAGCACAACCCATATGCACTAGGAGAAAGTTCGAAAACCTCAAAAAAGTAATGGAATAACTGAAAAACCTCTGAAACAGTGCAGAGTAGTTTACAACCCAGCACAACATATAGGCACCAGGAGAAACTTCTAAAAACTCAAAAAAGTAAAAAAAACAACTCAAACTCTTCTGAAACTGCGGAGAATAGTGTAGTTAAGCAGCACAACACATACGCAACATGAGAACCTTCGAAAAACTCAAAAAAGTAATGGAATAACTCAAAAACCTCTGAAACAGCGCAGAGTAGTTTACAACCCAGCACAACATATAGGCACCAGGAGAAACTTCTAAAAACTCAAAAAAGTAAAAAAACAACTCAAACTCTTCTGAAACTGCGGAGAATAGTGTAGTTAAGCAGCACAACACATACGCAACATGAGAACCTTCGAAAAACTCAAAAAAGTAATGACATTATTCGAAAACCTCTAAAACAGCGGAGAGTAGTTGAGAACACAGCACAATCCATATGCACCAGGAGAAACTTCGAAAAACTCAAAAAAGTAATGGAATAACTCAAAAACCTCTGAAACAGCGCAGAGTAGTTTACAACCCAGCACAACATATAGCCACCAGAACAAACTTCGAAAAACTCAAAAAAGTAATGAAATAACTCGAAAACCTCTAAAACAGCGGACAGTCGTTGAGAACCTAGCACAACACATCCGCAAAATGAGAAACTTCGAAAAACTCAAAAAAGTAATGAAATAACTCGAAAACCTCAAAAACAGCGGAGAGTAGTTCAGAACACAGCACAACACATACGCAACATGAGAAACTTCGAAAAACTCAAAAAAGTAATGGAATAACTCAAAAACCTCTGAAACAGCGCAGAGTAGTTTACAACCCAGCACAACATATAGGCACCAGGAGAAACTTCTAAAAACTCAAAAAAGTAAAAAAATATCTCAAAATCTTCTGAAACAGCGGAGATTAGTTTAGTGCCAAGCACAACCCATATGCACTAGGAGAAAGTTCGAAAACCTCAAAAAAGTATAGAAATAACTCGAAATCTTCTGAAACAGCGTAGAGTAGTGTAGAACCCAGCACAACACATATGCACCAGGAGAAACTTCGAAAAACTCAAAAAAGTAATGAAATAACTCGAAAACCTCTAAAACAGCGGGCAGTCGTTGAGAACCTAGCACAACACATCCACAAAATGAGAAACTTCGCAAAAGTCAAAAAAGTAATGAAATAACTCGAAAACCTCAAAAACAGCGGAGAGTAGTTGCGAACCCAGCACAACACATACGGAACATGAGAAACTTCGAAAAACTCAAAAAAGTAATGAAGTAACTCAAAAACCTCTGAAACAGAGCAGAGTAGTTTAGAACCCAGCACAACACATAGGCACCAGGAGGAACTTCTAAAAACTCAAAAAAGTAAAAAAACAACTCAAATTCTTCTGAAACTGCGGAGAGTAGTTTAGTGCCAAGCACAACCCATATGCACTAGGAGAAAGTTCGAAAACCTCAAAAAAGTAATGGAATAACTCAAAAACCTCTGAAACAGCGCAGAGTAGTTTACAACCCAGCACAACATATAGGCACCAGGAGAAACTTCTAAAAACTCAAAAAAGTAAAAAAACAACTCAAACTCTTCTGAAACTGCGGAGAATAGTGTAGTTAAGCAGCACAACACATACGCAACATGAGAACCTTCGAAAAACTCAAAAAAGTAATGACATTATTCGAAAACCTCTAAAACAGCGGAGAGTAGTTGAGAACACAGCACAATCCATATGCACCAGGAGAAACTTCGAAAAACTCAAAAAAGTAATGGAATAACTCAAAAACCTCTGAAACAGCGCAGAGTAGTTTACAACCCAGCACAACATATTGCCACCAGAACAAACTTCGAAAAACTCAAAAAAGTAATGAAATAACTCGAAAACTCTAAAACAGCGGACAGTCGTTGAGAACCTAGCACAACACATCCGCAAAATGAGAAACTTCGAAAAACTCAAAAAAGTAATGAAATAACTCGAAAACCTCAAAAACAGCGGAGAGTAGTTGAGAACCCAGCACAACACATACGCAACATGAGAAACTTCGAAAAACTCAAAAAAGTAATGGAATAACTCAAAAACCTCTGAAACAGCGCAGAGTAGTTTACAACCCAGCACAACATATAGGCACCAGGAGAAACTTCTAAAAACTCAAAAAAGTAAAAAAATATCTCAAAATCTTCTGAAACAGCGGAGATTAGTTTAGTGCCAAGCACAACCCATATGCACTAGGAGAAAGTTCGAAAACCTAAAAAAGTATAGAAATAACTCGAAATCTTCTGAAACAGCGTAGAGTAGTGTAGAACCCAGCACAACACATATGCACCAGGAGAAACTTCGAAAAACTCAAAAAAGTAATGAAATAACGCGAAAACCTCTAAAACAGCGGGCAGTCGTTGAGAACCTAGCACAACACATACGCAACATGAGAAACTTCGAAAAACTCAAAAAAGTAATGAAGTAACTCAAAAACCTCTGAAACAGAGCAGAGTAGTTTAGAACCCAGCACAACACATAGGCACCAGGAGGAACTTCTAAAAACTCAAAAAAGTAAAAAAACAACTCAAATTCTTCTGAAACTGCGGAGAGTAGTTTAGTGCCAAGCACAACCCATATGCACTAGGAGAAAGTTCGAAAACCTCAAAAAAGTAATGGAATAACTCAAAAACCTCTGAAACAGCGCAGAGTAGTTTACAACCCAGCACAACATATAGGCACCAGGAGAAACTTCTAAAAACTCAAAAAAGTAAAAAAACAACTCAAACTCTTCTGAAACTGCGGAGAATAGTGTAGTTAAGCAGCACAACACATACGCAACATGAGAACCTTCGAAAAACTCAAAAAAGTAATGACATTATTCGAAAACCTCTAAAACAGCGGAGAGTAGTTGAGAACACAGCACAATCCATATGCACCAGGAGAAACTTCGAAAAACTCAAAAAAGTAATGGAATAACTCAAAAACCTCTGAAACAGCGCAGAGTAGTTTACAACCCAGCACAACATATAGCCACCAGAACAAACTTCGAAAAACTCAAAAAAGTAATGAAATAACTCGAAAACCTCTAAAACAGCGGACAGTCGTTGAGAACCTAGCACAACACATCCGCAAAATGAGAAACGTCGAAAAACTCAAAAAAGTAATGAAATAACTCGAAAACCTCAAAAACAGCGGAGAGTAGTTGAGAACCCAGCACAACACATACGCAACATGAGAAACTTCGAAAAACTCAAAAAAGTAATGGAATAACTCAAAAACCTCTGAAACAGCGCAGAGTAGTTTACAACCCAGCACAACATATAGGCACCAGGAGAAACTTCTAAAAACTCAAAAAAGTAAAAAAATATCTCAAAATCTTCTGAAACAGCGGAGATTAGTTTAGTGCCAAGCACAACCCATATGCACTAGGAGAAAGTTCGAAAACCTCAAAAAAGTATAGAAATAACTCGAAATCTTCTGAAACAGCGTAGAGTAGTGTAGAACCCAGCACAACACATATGCACCAGGAGAAACTTCGAAAAACTCAAAAAAGTAATGAAATAACTCGAAAACCTCTAAAACAGCGGGCAGTCGTTGAGAACCTAGCACAACACATCCACAAAATGAGAAACTTCGCAAAAGTCAAAAAAGTAATGAAATAACTCGAAAACCTCAAAAACAGCGGAGAGTAGTTGAGAACCCAGCACAACACATACGCAACTTGAGAAACTTCGAAAAACTCAAAAAAGTAATGACATAACTCGAAAACCTCTAAAACAGCGAAGAGTAGTTGAGAACCCAGCACAACACATACGCAACTTGAGAAACTTCGAAAAACTCAAAAAAGTAATGACATAACTCGAAAACCTCTAAAACAGCGGAGAGTAGTTGAGAACCCAGCACAAGCCATATGCACCAGGAGAAACTTCGAAAAACTCAAAAAAGTAATGAAATAACTCAAAAACCTCTGAAACAGCGCAGAGTAGTTTACAACCCAGCACAACATATAGCCACCAGAACAACCTTCGAAAAACTCAAAAAAGTAATGAAATAACTCGAAAACCTCTAAAACAGCGGACAGTCGTTGAGAACCTAGCACAACACATCCGCAAAATGAGAAACTTCGAAAAACTCAAAAAAGTAATGAAATAACTCGAAAACCTCAAAAACAGCGGAGAGTAGTTGAGAACCCAGCACAACACGTACGCAACATGAGAAACTTCGAAAAACTCAAAAAAGTAATGAAGTAACTCAAAAACCTCTGAAACAGAGCAGAGTAGTTTAGAACCCAGCACAACACATAGGCACCAGGAGGAACTTCTAAAAACTCAAAAAAGGAAAAAAAAAACTCAAATTCTTCTGAAACTGCGGAGAGTAGTTTAGTGCCAAGCACAACCCATATGCGCTAGGAGAAAGTTCGAAAACCTCAAAAAAGTATAGAAATAACTCGAAATCTTCTGAAACAGCGTAGTGTAGTGTAGAACCCAGCACAACACATATGCACCAGGAGAAACTTCGAAAAACTCAAAAAAGTAATGAAATAACTCGAAAACCTCTAAAACAGCGGGCAGTCGTTGAGAACCTAGCACAACACATCCACAAAATGAGAAACTTCGAAAAAGTCAAAAAAGTAATGAAATAACTCGAAAACCTCAAAAACAGCGGAGAGTAGTTGAGAACCCAGCACAACACATACGCAACTTGAGAAACTTCGAAAAACTCAAAAAAGTAATGACATAACTCGAAAACCTCTAAAACAGCGAAGAGTAGTTGAGAACCCAGCACAACACATACGCAACTTGAGAAACTTCGAAAAACTCAAAAAAGTAATGACATAACTCGAAAACCTCTAAAACAGCGGAGAGTAGTTGAGAACCCAGCACAAGCCATATGCACCAGGAGAAACTTCGAAAAACTCAAAAAAGTAATGAAATAACTCAAAAACCTCTGAAACAGCGCAGAGTAGTTTACAACCCAGCACAACATATAGCCACCAGAACAACCTTCGAAAAACTCAAAAAAGTAATGAAATAACTCGAAAACCTCTAAAACAGCGGACAGTCGTTGAGAACCTAGCACAACACATCCGCAAAATGAGAAACTTCGAAAAACTCAAAAAAGTAATGAAATAACTCGAAAACCTCAAAAACAGCGGAGAGTAGTTGAGAACCCAGCACAACACATACGCAACATGAGAAACTTCGAAAAACTCAAAAAAGTAATGAAGTAACTCAAAAACCTCTGAAACAGAGCAGAGTAGTTTAGAACCCAGCATAACACATAGGCACCAGGAGGAACTTCTAAAAACTCAAAAAAGTAAAAAAACAACTCAAATTCTTCTGAAACTGCGGAGAGTAGTTTAGTGCCAAGCACAACCCATATGCACTAGGAGAAAGTTCGAAAACCTCAAAAAAGTAATGGAATAACTCAAAAACCTCTGAAACAGCGCAGAGTAGTTTACAACCCAGCACAACATATAGGCACCAGGAGAAACTTCTAAAAACTCAAAAAAGTAAAAAAAACAACTCAAACTCTTCTGAAACTGCGGAGAATAGTGTAGTTAAGTAGCAGAACACATACGCAACATGAGAACCTTCGAAAAACTCAAAAAAGTAATGACATTATTCGAAAACCTCTAAAACAGCGGAGAGTAGTTGAGAACACAGCACAATCCATATGCACCAGGAGAAACTTCGAAAAACTCAAAAAAGTAATGAAGTAACTCAAAAACCTCTGAAACAGAGCAGAGTAGTTTAGAACCCAGCACAACACATAGGCACCAGGAGAAACTTCTAAAAACTCAAAAAAGTAAAAAAACAATTCAAATTCTTCTGAAACTGCGGAGAGTAGTGTAGTTAAGCAGCACAACACATACGCAACATGAGAACCTTCGAAAAACTCAAATAAGTAATGACATAACTCGAAAACCTCTAAAACAGCGGAGAGTAGTTGAGAACCCAGCACAATCCATATGCACCAGGAGAAACTTCGAAAAACTCAAAAAAGTAATGGAATAACTCAAAAACCTCTCAAACAGCGCAGAGTAGTTTACAACCCAGCACAACATATAGGCACCAGGAGAAACTTCTAAAAACTCAAAAAAGTAAAAAAATATCTCAAAATCTTCTGAAACAGCGGAGATTAGTTTAGTGCCAAGCACAACCCATATGCACTAGGAGAAAGTTCGAAAACCTCAAAAAAGTATAGAAATAACTCGAAATCTTCTGAAACAGCGTAGAGTAGTGTAGAACCCAGCACAACACATATGCACCAGGAGAAACTTCGAAAAACTCAAAAAAGTAATGAAATAACTCGAAAACCTCTAAAACAGCGGGCAGTCGTTGAGAACCTAGCACAACACATCCACAAAATGAGAAACTTCGAAAAAGTCAAAAAAGTAATGAAATAACTCGAAAACCTCAAAAACAGCGGAGAGTAGTTGAGAACCCAGCACAACACATACGCAACATGAGAAACTTCGAAAAACTCAAAAAAGTAATGAAGTAACTCAAAAACCTCTGAAACAGAGCAGAGTAGTTTAGAACCCAGCACAACACATAGGCACCAGGAGGAACTTCTATAAACTCAAAAAAGTAAAAAAACAACTCAAATTCTTCTGAAACTGCGGAGAGTAGTTTAGTGCCAAGCACAACCCATATGCACTAGGAGAAAGTTCGAAAACCTCAAAAAAGTAATGGAATAACTCAAAAACCTCTGAAACAGCGCAGAGTAGTTTACAACCCAGCACAACATATAGGCACCAGGAGAAACTTCTAAAAACTCAAAAAAGTAAAAAAACAACTCAAACTCTTCTGAAACTGCGGAGAATAGTGTAGTTAAGCAGCACAACACATACGCAACATGAGAACCTTCGAAAAACTCAAAAAAGTAATGACATTATTCGAAAACCTCTAAAACAGCGGAGAGTAGTTGAGAACACAGCACAATCCATATGCACCAGGAGAAACTTCGAAAAACTCAAAAAAGTAATGGAATAACTCAAAAACCTCTGAAACAGCGCAGAGTAGTTTACAACCCAGCACAACATATAGCCACCAGAACAAACTTCGAAAAACTCAAAAAAGTAATGAAATAACTCGAAAACCTCTAAAACAGCGGACAGTCGTTGAGAACCTAGCACAACACATCCGCAAAATGAGAAACTTCGAAAAACTCAAAAAAGTAATGAAATAACTCGAAAACCTCAAAAACAGCGGAGAGTAGTTGAGAACCCAGCACAACACATACGCAACATGAGAAACTTCGAAAAACTCAAAAAAGTAAAAAAACAACTCAAATTCTTCTGAAACTGCGGAGAGTAGTTTAGTGCCAAGCACAACCCATATGCACCAGGAGAAACTTCGAAAAACTCAAAAAAGTAATGGAATAACTCAAAAACCTCTGAAACAGCGCAGAGTAGTTTACAACCCAGCACAACATATAGGCACCAGGAGAAACTTCTAAAAACTCAAAAAAGTAAAAAAATATCTCAAAATCTTCTGAAACAGCGGAGATTAGTTTAGTGCCAAGCACAACCCATATGCACTAGGAGAAAGTTCGAAAACCTCAAAAAAGTATAGAAATAACTCGAAATCTTCTGAAACAGCGTAGAGTAGTGTAGAACCCAGCACAACACATATGCACCAGGAGAAACTTCGAAAAACTCAAAAAAGTAATGAAATAACTCGAAAACCTCTAAAACAGCGGGCAGTCGTTGAGAACCTAGCACAACACATCCACAAAATGAGAAACTTCGAAAAAGTCAAAAAAGTAATGAAATAACTCGAAAACCTCAAAAACAGCGGAGAGTAGTTGAGAACCCAGCACAACACATACGCAACTTGAGAAACTTCGAAAAACTCAAAAAAGTAATGACATAACTCGAAAACCTCTAAAACAGCGAAGAGTAGTTGAGAACCCAGCACAACACATACGCAACTTGAGAAACTTCGAAAAACTCAAAAAAGTAATGACATAACTCGAAAACCTCTAAAACAGCGGAGAGTAGTTGAGAACCCAGCACAAGCCATATGCACCAGGAGAAACTTCGAAAAACTCAAAAAAGTAATGAAATAACTCAAAAACCTCTGAAACAGCGCAGAGTAGTTTACAACCCAGCACAACATATAGCCACCAGAACAACCTTCGAAAAACTCAAAAAAGTAATGAAATAACTCGAAAACCTCTAAAACAGCGGACAGTCGTTGAGAACCTAGCACAACACATCCGCAAAATGAGAAACTTCGAAAAACTCAAAAAAGTAATGAAATAACTCGAAAACCTCAAAAACAGCGGAGAGTAGTTGAGAACCCAGCACAACACATACGCAACATGAGAAACTTCGAAAAACTCAAAAAAGTAATGAAGTAACTCAAAAACCTCTGAAACAGAGCAGAGTAGGTTAGAACCCAGCATAACACATAGGCACCAGGAGGAACTTCTAAAAACTCAAAAAAGTAAAAAAACAACTCAAATTCTTCTGAAACTGCGGAGAGTAGTTTAGTGCCAAGCACAACCCATATGCACCAGGAGAAACTTCGAAAAACTCACAAAAATAATGAATTAACTCGAAAACCTCTAAACCAGCGGACAGTCGTTGAGAACCTAGCACAACACATCCACAAAATGAGAAACTTCGAAAAAGTCAAAAAAGTAATGAAATAACTCGAAAACCTCAAAAACAGCGGAGAGTAGTTGAGAACCCAGCACAACACATACGCAACTTGAGAAACTTCGAAAAACTCAAAAAAGTAATGACATAACTCGAAAACCTCTAAAACAGCGAAGAGTAGTTGAGAACCCAGCACAACACATACGCAACTTGAGAAACTTCGAAAAACTCAAAAAAGTAATGACATAACTCGAAAACCTCTAAAACAGCGGAGAGTAGTTGAGAACCCAGCACAAGCCATATGCACCAGGAGAAACTTCGAAAAACTCAAAAAAGTAATGAAATAACTCAAAAACCTCTGAAACAGCGCAGAGTAGTTTACAACCCAGCACAACATATAGCCACCAGAACAACCTTCGAAAAACTCAAAAAAGTAATGAAATAACTCGAAAACCTCTAAAACAGCGGACAGTCGTTGAGAACCTAGCACAACACATCCGCAAAATGAGAAACTTCGAAAAACTCAAAAAAGTAATGAAATAACTCGAAAACCTCAAAAACAGCGGAGAGTAGTTGAGAACCCAGCACAACACATACGCAACATGAGAAACTTCTAAAAACTCAAAAAAGTAAAAAAACAACTCAAATTCTTCTGAAACTGCGGAGAGTAGTTTAGTGCCAAGCACAACCCATATGCACTAGGAGAAAGTTCGAAAACCTCAAAAAAGTAATGGAATAACTCAAAAACCTCTGAAACAGCGCAGAGTAGTTTACAACCCAGCACAACATATAGGCACCAGGAGAAACTTCTAAAAACTCAAAAAAGTAAAAAAACAACTCAAACTCTTCTGAAACTGCGGAGAATAGTGTAGTTAAGCAGCAGAACACATACGCAACATGAGAACCTTCGAAAAACTCAAAAAAGTAATGACATTATTCGAAAACCTCTAAAACAGCGGAGAGTAGTTGAGAACACAGCACAATCCATATGCACCAGGAGAAACTTCGAAAAACTCAAAAAAGTAATGGAATAACTCAAAAACCTCTGAAACAGCGCAGAGTAGTTTACAACCCAGCACAACATATAGCCACCAGAACAAACTTCGAAAAACTCAAAAAAGTAATGAAATAACTCGAAAACCTCTAAAACAGCGGACAGTCGTTGAGAACCTAGCACAACACATCCGCAAAATGAGAAACTTCGAAAAACTCAAAAAAGTAATGAAATAACTCGAAAACCTCAAAAACAGCGGAGAGTAGTTGAGAACCCAGCACAACACATACGCAACATGAGAAACTTCGAAAAACTCAAAAAAGTAATGAAGTAACTCAAAAACCTCTGAAACAGAGCAGAGTAGTTTAGAACCCAGCACAACACATAGGCACCAGGAGAAACTTCTAAAAACTCAAAAAAGTTAAAAAACAATTCAAATTCTTCTGAAACTGCGGAGAGTAGTGTAGTTAAGCAGCACAACACATACGCAACATGAGAACCTTCGAAAAACTCAAATAAGTAATGACATAACTCGAAAACCTCTAAAACAGCGGAGAGTAGTTGAGAACCCAGCACAATCCATATGCACCAGGAGAAACTTCGAAAAACTCAAAAAAGTAATGGAATAACTCAAAAACCTCTGAAACAGCGCAGAGTAGTTTACAACCCAGCACAACATATAGGCACCAGGAGAAACTTCTAAAAACTCAAAAAAGTAAAAAAATATCTCAAAATCTTCTGAAACAGCGTAGAGTAGTGTAGAACCCAGCACAACACATATGCACCAGGAGAAACTTCGAAAAACTCAAAAAAGTAATGAAATAACTCGAAAACCTCTAAAACAGCGGGCAGTCGTTGAGAACCTAGCACAACACATCCACAAAATGAGAAACTTCGAAAAAGTCAAAAAAGTAATGAAATAACTCGAAAACCTCAAAAACAGCGGAGAGTAGTTGAGAACCCAGCACAACACATACGCAACATGAGAAACTTCGAAAAACTCAAAAAAGTAATGAAGTAACTCAAAAACCTCTGAAACAGAGCAGAGTAGTTTAGAACCCAGCACAACACATAGGCACCAGGAGGAACTTCTATAAACTCAAAAAAGTAAAAAAACAACTCAAATTCTTCTGAAACTGCGGAGAGTAGTTTAGTGCCAAGCACAACCCATATGCACTAGGAGAAAGTTCGAAAACCTCAAAAAAGTAATGGAATAACTCAAAAACCTCTGAAACAGCGCAGAGTAGTTTACAACCCAGCACAACATATAGGCACCAGGAGAAACTTCTAAAAACTCAAAAAAGTAAAAAAACAACTCAAACTCTTCTGAAACTGCGGAGAATAGTGTAGTTAAGCAGCACAACACATACGCAACATGAGAACCTTCGAAAAACTCAAAAAAGTAATGACATTATTCGAAAACCTCTAAAACAGCGGAGAGTAGTTGAGAACACAGCACAATCCATATGCACCAGGAGAAACTTCGAAAAACTCAAAAAAGTAATGGAATAACTCAAAAACCTCTGAAACAGCGCAGAGTAGTTTACAACCCAGCACAACATATAGCCACCAGAACAAACTTCGAAAAACTCAAAAAAGTAATGAAATAACTCGAAAACCTCTAAAACAGCGGACAGTCGTTGAGAACCTAGCACAACACATCCGCAAAATGAGAAACTTCGAAAAACTCAAAAAAGTAATGAAATAACTCGAAAACCTCAAAAACAGCGGAGAGTAGTTGAGAACCCAGCACAACACATACGCAACATGAGAAACTTCGAAAAACTCAAAAAAGTAAAAAAACAACTCAAATTCTTCTGAAACTGCGGAGAGTAGTTTAGTGCCAAGCACAACCCATATGCACCAGGAGAAACTTCGAAAAACTCAAAAAAGTAATGGAATAACTCAAAAACCTCTGAAACAGCGCAGAGTAGTTTACAACCCAGCACAACATATAGGCACCAGGAGAAACTTCTAAAAACTCAAAAAAGTAAAAAAATATCTCAAAATCTTCTGAAACAGCGGAGATTAGTTTAGTGCCAAGCACAACCCATATGCACTAGGAGAAAGTTCGAAAACCTCAAAAAAGTATAGAAATAACTCGAAATCTTCTGAAACAGCGTAGAGTAGTGTAGAACCCAGCACAACACATATGCACCAGGAGAAACTTCGAAAAACTCAAAAAAGTAATGAAATAACTCGAAAACCTCTAAAACAGCGGGCAGTCGTTGAGAACCTAGCACAACACATCCACAAAATGAGAAACTTCGAAAAAGTCAAAAAAGTAATGAAATAACTCGAAAACCTCAAAAACAGCGGAGAGTAGTTGAGAACCCAGCACAACACATACGCAACTTGAGAAACTTCGAAAAACTCAAAAAAGTAATGACATAACTCGAAAACCTCTAAAACAGCGAAGAGTAGTTGAGAACCCAGCACAACACATACGCAACTTGAGAAACTTCGAAAAACTCAAAAAAGTAATGACATAACTCGAAAACCTCTAAAACAGCGGAGAGTAGTTGAGAACCCAGCACAAGCCATATGCACCAGGAGAAACTTCGAAAAACTCAAAAAAGTAATGAAATAACTCAAAAACCTCTGAAACAGCGCAGAGTAGTTTACAACCCAGCACAACATATAGCCACCAGAACAACCTTCGAAAAACTCAAAAAAGTAATGAAATAACTCGAAAACCTCTAAAACAGCGGACAGTCGTTGAGAACCTAGCACAACACATCCGCAAAATGAGAAACTTCGAAAAACTCAAAAAAGTAATGAAATAACTCGAAAACCTCAAAAACAGCGGAGAGTAGTTGAGAACCCAGCACAACACATACGCAACATGAGAAACTTCGAAAAACTCAAAAAAGTAATGAAGTAACTCAAAAACCTCTGAAACAGAGCAGAGTAGGTTAGAACCCAGCATAACACATAGGCACCAGGAGGAACTTCTAAAAACTCAAAAAAGTAAAAAAACAACTCAAATTCTTCTGAAACTGCGGAGAGTAGTTTAGTGCCAAGCACAACCCATATGCACCAGGAGAAACTTCGAAAAACTCACAAAAATAATGAATTAACTCGAAAACCTCTAAACCAGCGGACAGTCGTTGAGAACCTAGCACAACACATCCACAAAATGAGAAACTTCGAAAAAGTCAAAAAAGTAATGAAATAACTCGAAAACCTCAAAAACAGCGGAGAGTAGTTGAGAACCCAGCACAACACATACGCAACTTGAGAAACTTCGAAAAACTCAAAAAAGTAATGACATAACTCGAAAACCTCTAAAACAGCGAAGAGTAGTTGAGAACCCAGCACAACACATACGCAACTTGAGAAACTTCGAAAAACTCAAAAAAGTAATGACATAACTCGAAAACCTCTAAAACAGCGGAGAGTAGTTGAGAACCCAGCACAAGCCATATGCACCAGGAGAAACTTCGAAAAACTCAAAAAAGTAATGAAATAACTCAAAAACCTCTGAAACAGCGCAGAGTAGTTTACAACCCAGCACAACATATAGCCACCAGAACAACCTTCGAAAAACTCAAAAAAGTAATGAAATAACTCGAAAACCTCTAAAACAGCGGACAGTCGTTGAGAACCTAGCACAACACATCCGCAAAATGAGAAACTTCGAAAAACTCAAAAAAGTAATGAAATAACTCGAAAACCTCAAAAACAGCGGAGAGTAGTTGAGAACCCAGCACAACACATACGCAACATGAGAAACTTCTAAAAACTCAAAAAAGTAAAAAAACAACTCAAATTCTTCTGAAACTGCGGAGAGTAGTTTAGTGCCAAGCACAACCCATATGCACTAGGAGAAAGTTCGAAAACCTCAAAAAAGTAATGGAATAACTCAAAAACCTCTGAAACAGCGCAGAGTAGTTTACAACCCAGCACAACATATAGGCACCAGGAGAAACTTCTAAAAACTCAAAAAAGTAAAAAAACAACTCAAACTCTTCTGAAACTGCGGAGAATAGTGTAGTTAAGCAGCAGAACACATACGCAACATGAGAACCTTCGAAAAACTCAAAAAAGTAATGACATTATTCGAAAACCTCTAAAACAGCGGAGAGTAGTTGAGAACACAGCACAATCCATATGCACCAGGAGAAACTTCGAAAAACTCAAAAAAGTAATGGAATAACTCAAAAACCTCTGAAACAGCGCAGAGTAGTTTACAACCCAGCACAACATATAGCCACCAGAACAAACTTCGAAAAACTCAAAAAAGTAATGAAATAACTCGAAAACCTCTAAAACAGCGGACAGTCGTTGAGAACCTAGCACAACACATCCGCAAAATGAGAAACTTCGAAAAACTCAAAAAAGTAATGAAATAACTCGAAAACCTCAAAAACAGCGGAGAGTAGTTGAGAACCCAGCACAACACATACGCAACATGAGAAACTTCGAAAAACTCAAAAAAGTAATGAAGTAACTCAAAAACCTCTGAAACAGAGCAGAGTAGTTTAGAACCCAGCACAACACATAGGCACCAGGAGAAACTTCTAAAAACTCAAAAAAGTTAAAAAACAATTCAAATTCTTCTGAAACTGCGGAGAGTAGTGTAGTTAAGCAGCACAACACATACGCAACATGAGAACCTTCGAAAAACTCAAATAAGTAATGACATAACTCGAAAACCTCTAAAACAGCGGAGAGTAGTTGAGAACCCAGCACAATCCATATGCACCAGGAGAAACTTCGAAAAACTCAAAAAAGTAATGGAATAACTCAAAAACCTCTGAAACAGCGCAGAGTAGTTTACAACCCAGCACAACATATAGGCACCAGGAGAAACTTCTAAAAACTCAAAAAAGTAAAAAAATATCTCAAAATCTTCTGAAACAGCGTAGAGTAGTGTAGAACCCAGCACAACACATATGCACCAGGAGAAACTTCGAAAAACTCAAAAAAGTAATGAAATAACTCGAAAACCTCTAAAACAGCGGGCAGTCGTTGAGAACCTAGCACAACACATCCACAAAATGAGAAACTTCGAAAAAGTCAAAAAAGTAATGAAATAACTCGAAAACCTCAAAAACAGCGGAGAGTAGTTGAGAACCCAGCACAACACATACGCAACATGAGAAACTTCGAAAAACTCAAAAAAGTAATGAAGTAACTCAAAAACCTCTGAAACAGAGCAGAGTAGTTTAGAACCCAGCACAACACATAGGCACCAGGAGGAACTTCTATAAACTCAAAAAAGTAAAAAAACAACTCAAATTCTTCTGAAACTGCGGAGAGTAGTTTAGTGCCAAGCACAACCCATATGCACTAGGAGAAAGTTCGAAAACCTCAAAAAAGTAATGGAATAACTCAAAAACCTCTGAAACAGCGCAGAGTAGTTTACAACCCAGCACAACATATAGGCACCAGGAGAAACTTCTAAAAACTCAAAAAAGTAAAAAAACAACTCAAACTCTTCTGAAACTGCGGAGAATAGTGTAGTTAAGCAGCACAACACATACGCAACATGAGAACCTTCGAAAAACTCAAAAAAGTAATGACATTATTCGAAAACCTCTAAAACAGCGGAGAGTAGTTGAGAACACAGCACAATCCATATGCACCAGGAGAAACTTCGAAAAACTCAAAAAAGTAATGGAATAACTCAAAAACCTCTGAAACAGCGCAGAGTAGTTTACAACCCAGCACAACATATAGCCACCAGAACAAACTTCGAAAAACTCAAAAAAGTAATGAAATAACTCGAAAACCTCTAAAACAGCGGACAGTCGTTGAGAACCTAGCACAACACATCCGCAAAATGAGAAACTTCGAAAAACTCAAAAAAGTAATGAAATAACTCGAAAACCTCAAAAACAGCGGAGAGTAGTTGAGAACCCAGCACAACACATACGCAACATGAGAAACTTCGAAAAACTCAAAAAAGTAATGGAATAACTCAAAAACCTCTGAAACAGCGCAGAGTAGTTTACAACCCAGCACAACATATAGGCACCAGGAGAAACTTCTAAAAACTCAAAAAAGTAAAAAAATATCTCAAAATCTTCTGAAACAGCGGAGATTAGTTTAGTGCCAAGCACAACCCATATGCACTAGGAGAAAGTTCGAAAACCTCAAAAAAGTATAGAAATAACTCGAAATCTTCTGAAACAGCGTAGAGTAGTGTAGAACCCAGCACAACACATATGCACCAGGAGAAACTTCGAAAAACTCAAAAAAGTAATGAAATAACTCGAAAACCTCTAAAACAGCGGGCAGTCGTTGAGAACCTAGCACAACACATCCACAAAATGAGAAACTTCGAAAAACTCAAAAAAGTAATGAAATAACTCGAAAACCTCAAAAACAGCGGAGAGTAGTTGAGAACCCAGCACAACACATACGCAACATGAGAAACTTCGAAAAACTCAAAAAAGTAATGAAGTAACTCAAAAACCTCTGAAACAGAGCAGAGTAGTTTAGAACCCAGCATAACACATAGGCACCAGGAGGAACTTCTAAAAACTCAAAAAAGTAAAAAAACAACTCAAATTCTTCTGAAACTGCGGAGAGTAGTTTAGTGCCAAGCACAACCCATATGCACCAGGAGAAACTTCGAAAAACTCACAAAAATAATGAATTAACTCGAAAACCTCTAAACCAGCGGACAGTCGTTGAGAACCTAGCACAACACATCCACAAAATGAGAAACTTCGAAAAAGTCAAAAAAGTAATGAAATAACTCGAAAACCTCAAAAACAGCGGAGAGTAGTTGAGAACCCAGCACAACACATACGCAACTTGAGAAACTTCGAAAAACTCAAAAAAGTAATGACATAACTCGAAAACCTCTAAAACAGCGAAGAGTAGTTGAGAACCCAGCACAACACATACGCAACTTGAGAAACTTCGAAAAACTCAAAAAAGTAATGACATAACTCGAAAACCTCTAAAACAGCGGAGAGTAGTTGAGAACCCAGCACAAGCCATATGCACCAGGAGAAACTTCGAAAAACTCAAAAAAGTAATGAAATAACTCAAAAACCTCTGAAACAGCGCAGAGTAGTTTACAACCCAGCACAACATATAGCCACCAGAACAACCTTCGAAAAACTCAAAAAAGTAATGAAATAACTCGAAAACCTCTAAAACAGCGGACAGTCGTTGAGAACCTAGCACAACACATCCGCAAAATGAGAAACTTCGAAAAACTCAAAAAAGTAATGAAATAACTCGAAAACCTCAAAAACAGCGGAGAGTAGTTGAGAACCCAGCACAACACATACGCAACATGAGAAACTTCTAAAAACTCAAAAAAGTAAAAAAACAACTCAAATTCTTCTGAAACTGCGGAGAGTAGTTTAGTGCCAAGCACAACCCATATGCACTAGGAGAAAGTTCGAAAACCTCAAAAAAGTAATGGAATAACTCAAAAACCTCTGAAACAGCGCAGAGTAGTTTACAACCCAGCACAACATATAGGCACCAGGAGAAACTTCTAAAAACTCAAAAAAGTAAAAAAACAACTCAAACTCTTCTGAAACTGCGGAGAATAGTGTAGTTAAGCAGCACAACACATACGCAACATGAGAACCTTCGAAAAACTCAAAAAAGTAATGACATTATTCGAAAACCTCTAAAACAGCGGAGAGTAGTTGAGAACACAGCACAATCCATATGCACCAGGAGAAACTTCGAAAAACTCAAAAAAGTAATGGAATAACTCAAAAACCTCTGAAACAGCGCAGAGTAGTTTACAACCCAGCACAACATATAGCCACCAGAACAAACTTCGAAAAACTCAAAAAAGTAATGAAATAACTCGAAAACCTCTAAAACAGCGGACAGTCGTTGAGAACCTAGCACAACACATCCGCAAAATGAGAAACTTCGAAAAACTCAAAAAAGTAATGAAATAACTCGAAAACCTCAAAAACAGCGGAGAGTAGTTGAGAACCCAGCACAACACATACGCAACATGAGAAACTTCGAAAAACTCAAAAAAGTAATGAAGTAACTCAAAAACCTCTGAAACAGAGCAGAGTAGTTTAGAACCCAGCACAACACATAGGCACCAGGAGAAACTTCTAAAAACTCAAAAAAGTTAAAAAACAATTCAAATTCTTCTGAAACTGCGGAGAGTAGTGTAGTTAAGCAGCACAACACATACGCAACATGAGAACCTTCGAAAAACTCAAATAAGTAATGACATAACTCGAAAACCTCTAAAACAGCGGAGAGTAGTTGAGAACCCAGCACAATCCATATGCACCAGGAGAAACTTCGAAAAACTCAAAAAAGTAATGGAATAACTCAAAAACCTCTGAAACAGCGCAGAGTAGTTTACAACCCAGCACAACATATAGGCACCAGGAGAAACTTCTAAAAACTCAAAAAAGTAAAAAAATATCTCAAAATCTTCTGAAACAGCGGAGATTAGTTTAGTGCCAAGCACAACCCATATGCACTAGGAGAAAGTTCGAAAACCTCAAAAAAGTATAGAAATAACTCGAAATCTTCTGAAACAGCGTAGAGTAGTGTAGAACCCAGCACAACACATATGCACCAGGAGAAACTTCGAAAAACTCAAAAAAGTAATGAAATAACTCGAAAACCTCTAAAACAGCGGGCAGTCGTTGAGAACCTAGCACAACACATCCACAAAATGAGAAACTTCGAAAAAGTCAAAAAAGTAATGAAATAACTCGAAAACCTCAAAAACAGCGGAGAGTAGTTGAGAACCCAGCACAACACATACGCAACATGAGAAACTTCGAAAAACTCAAAAAAGTAATGAAGTAACTCAAAAACCTCTGAAACAGAGCAGAGTAGTTTAGAACCCAGCACAACACATAGGCACCAGGAGGAACTTCTATAAACTCAAAAAAGTAAAAAAACAACTCAAATTCTTCTGAAACTGCGGAGAGTAGTTTAGTGCCAAGCACAACCCATATGCACTAGGAGAAAGTTCGAAAACCTCAAAAAAGTAATGGAATAACTCAAAAACCTCTGAAACAGCGCAGAGTAGTTTACAACCCAGCACAACATATAGGCACCAGGAGAAACTTCTAAAAACTCAAAAAAGTAAAAAAACAACTCAAACTCTTCTGAAACTGCGGAGAATAGTGTAGTTAAGCAGCACAACACATACGCAACATGAGAACCTTCGAAAAACTCAAAAAAGTAATGACATTATTCGAAAACCTCTAAAACAGCGGAGAGTAGTTGAGAACACAGCACAATCCATATGCACCAGGAGAAACTTCGAAAAACTCAAAAAAGTAATGGAATAACTCAAAAACCTCTGAAACAGCGCAGAGTAGTTTACAACCCAGCACAACATATAGCCACCAGAACAAACTTCGAAAAACTCAAAAAAGTAATGAAATAACTCGAAAACCTCTAAAACAGCGGACAGTCGTTGAGAACCTAGCACAACACATCCGCAAAATGAGAAACTTCGAAAAACTCAAAAAAGTAATGAAATAACTCGAAAACCTCAAAAACAGCGGAGAGTAGTTGAGAACCCAGCACAACACATACGCAACATGAGAAACTTCGCAAAACTCAAAAAAGTAATGGAATAACTCAAAAACCTCTGAAACAGCGCAGAGTAGTTTACAACCCAGCACAACATATAGGCACCAGGAGAAACTTCTAAAAACTCAAAAAAGTAAAAAAATATCTCAAAATCTTCTGAAACAGCGGAGATTAGTTTAGTGCCAAGCACAACCCATATGCACTAGGAGAAAGTTCGAAAACCTCAAAAAAGTATAGAAATAACTCGAAATCTTCTGAAACAGCGTAGAGTAGTGTAGAACCCAGCACAACACATATGCACCAGGTGAAACTTCGAAAAACTCAAAAAAGTAATGAAATAACTCGAAAACCTCTAAAACAGCGGGCAGTCGTTGAGAACCTAGCACAACACATCCACAAAATGAGAAACTTCGAAAAAGTCAAAAAAGTAATGAAATAACTCGAAAACCTCAAAAACAGCGGAGAGTAGTTGAGAACCCAGCACAACACATACGCAACTTGAGAAACTTCGAAAAACTCAAATAAGTAATGACATAACTCGAAAACCTCTAAAACAGCGAAGAGTAGTTGAGAACCCAGCACAACACATACGCAACTTGAGAAACTTCGAAAAACTCAAAAAAGTAATGACATAACTCGAAAACCTCTAAAACAGCGGAGAGTAGTTGAGAACCCAGCACAAGCCATATGCACCAGGAGAAACTTCGAAAAACTCAAAAAAGTAATGAAATAACTCAAAAACCTCTGAAACAGCGCAGAGTAGTTTACAACCCAGCACAACATATAGCCACCAGAACAACCTTCGAAAAACTCAAAAAAGTAATGAAATAACTCGAAAACCTCTAAAACAGCGGACAGTCGTTGAGAACCTAGCACAACACATCCGCAAAATGAGAAACTTCGAAAAACTCAAAAAAGTAATGAAATAACTCGAAAACCTCAAAAACAGCGGAGAGTAGTTGAGAACCCAGCACAACACATACGCAACATGAGAAACTTCGAAAAACTCAAAAAAGTAATGAAGTAACTCAAAAACCTCTGAAACAGAGCAGAGTAGTTTAGAACCCAGCATAACACATAGGCACCAGGAGGAACTTCTAAAAACTCAAAAAAGTAAAAAAACAACTCAAATTCTTCTGAAACTGCGGAGAGTAGTTTAGTGCCAAGCACAACCCATATGCACCAGGAGAAACTTCGAAAAACTCACAAAAATAATGAATTAACTCGAAAACCTCTAAACCAGCGGACAGTCGTTGAGAACCTAGCACAACACATCCACAAAATGAGAAACTTCGAAAAAGTCAAAAAAGTAATGAAATAACTCGAAAACCTCAAAAACAGCGGAGAGTAGTTGAGAACCCAGCACAACACATACGCAACTTGAGAAACTTCGAAAAACTCAAAAAAGTAATGACATAACTCGAAAACCTCTAAAACAGCGAAGAGTAGTTGAGAACCCAGCACAACACATACGCAACTTGAGAAACTTCGAAAAACTCAAAAAAGTAATGACATAACTCGAAAACCTCTAAAACAGCGGAGAGTAGTTGAGAACCCAGCACAAGCCATATGCACCAGGAGAAACTTCGAAAAACTCAAAAAAGTAATGAAATAACTCAAAAACCTCTGAAACAGCGCAGAGTAGTTTACAACCCAGCACAACATATAGCCACCAGAACAACCTTCGAAAAACTCAAAAAAGTAATGAAATAACTCGAAAACCTCTAAAACAGCGGACAGTCGTTGAGAACCTAGCACAACACATCCGCAAAATGAGAAACTTCGAAAAACTCAAAAAAGTAATGAAATAACTCGAAAACCTCAAAAACAGCGGAGAGTAGTTGAGAACCCAGCACAACACATACGCAACATGAGAAACTTCTAAAAACTCAAAAAAGTAAAAAAACAACTCAAATTCTTCTGAAACTGCGGAGAGTAGTTTAGTGCCAAGCACAACCCATATGCACTAGGAGAAAGTTCGAAAACCTCAAAAAAGTAATGGAATAACTCAAAAACCTCTGAAACAGCGCAGAGTAGTTTACAACCCAGCACAACATATAGGCACCAGGAGAAACTTCTAAAAACTCAAAAAAGTAAAAAAACAACTCAAACTCTTCTGAAACTGCGGAGAATAGTGTAGTTAAGCAGCAGAACACATACGCAACATGAGAACCTTCGAAAAACTCAAAAAAGTAATGACATTATTCGAAAACCTCTAAAACAGCGGAGAGTAGTTGAGAACACAGCACAATCCATATGCACCAGGAGAAACATCGAAAAACTCAAAAAAGTAATGGAATAACTCAAAAACCTCTGAAACAGAGCAGAGTAGTTTACAACCCAGCACAACATATAGCCACCAGAACAAACTTCGAAAAACTCAAAAAAGTAATGAAATAACTCGAAAACCTCTAAAACAGCGGACAGTCGTTGAGAACCTAGCACAACACATCCGCAAAATGAGAAACTTCGAAAAACTCAAAAAAGTAATGAAATAACTCGAAAACCTCAAAAACAGCGGAGAGTAGTTGAGAACCCAGCACAACACATACGCAACATGAGAAACTTCGAAAAACTCAAAAAAGTAATGAAGTAACTCAAAAACCTCTGAAACAGAGCAGAGTAGTTTAGAACCCAGCACAACACATAGGCACCAGGAGAAACTTCTAAAAACTCAAAAAAGTTAAAAAACAATTCAAATTCTTCTGAAACTGCGGAGAGTAGTGTAGTTAAGCAGCACAACACATACGCAACATGAGAACCTTCGAAAAACTCAAATAAGTAATGACATAACTCGAAAACCTCTAAAACAGCGGAGAGTAGTTGAGAACCCAGCACAATCCATATGCACCAGGAGAAACTTCGAAAAACTCAAAAAAGTAATGAAATAACGCGAAAACCTCTAAAACAGCGGGCAGTCGTTGAGAACCTAGCACAACACATCCACAAAATGAGAAACTTCGAAAAAGTCAAAAAAGTAATGAAATAACTCGAAAACCTCAAAAACAGCGGAGAGTAGTTGAGAACCCAGCACAACACATACGCAACATGAGAAACTTCGAAAAACTCAAAAAAGTAATGAAGTAACTCAAAAACCTCTGAAACAGAGCAGAGTAGTTTAGAACCCAGCACAACACATAGGCACCAGGAGGAACTTCTATAAACTCAAAAAAGTAAAAAAACAACTCAAATTCTTCTGAAACTGCGGAGAGTAGTTTAGTGCCAAGCACAACCCATATGCACTAGGAGAAAGTTCGAAAACCTCAAAAAAGTAATGGAATAACTCAAAAACCTCTGAAACAGCGCAGAGTAGTTTACAACCCAGCACAACATATAGGCACCAGGAGAAACTTCTAAAAACTCAAAAAAGTAAAAAAACAACTCAAACTCTTCTGAAACTGCGGAGAATAGTGTAGTTAAGCAGCACAACACATACGCAACATGAGAACCTTCGAAAAACTCAAAAAAGTAATGACATTATTCGAAAACCTCTAAAACAGCGGAGAGTAGTTGAGAACACAGCACAATCCATATGCACCAGGAGAAACTTCGAAAAACTCAAAAAAGTAATGGAATAACTCAAAAACCTCTGAAACAGCGCAGAGTAGTTTACAACCCAGCACAACATATAGCCACCAGAACAAACTTCGAAAAACTCAAAAAAGTAATGAAATAACTCGAAAACCTCTAAAACAGCGGACAGTCGTTGAGAACCTAGCACAACACATCCGCAAAATGAGAAACTTCGAAAAACTCAAAAAAGTAATGAAATAACTCGAAAACCTCAAAAACAGCGGAGAGTAGTTGAGAACCCAGCACAACACATACGCAACATGAGAAACTTCGAAAAACTCAAAAAAGTAATGGAATAACTCAAAAACCTCTGAAACAGCGCAGAGTAGTTTACAACCCAGCACAACATATAGGCACCAGGAGAAACTTCTAAAAACTCAAAAAAGTAAAAAAATATCTCAAAATCTTCTGAAACAGCGGAGATTAGTTTAGTGCCAAGCACAACCCATATGCACTAGGAGAAAGTTCGAAAACCTCAAAAAAGTATAGAAATAACTCGAAATCTTCTGAAACAGCGTAGAGTAGTGTAGAACCCAGCACAACACATACGCACCAGGAGAAACTTCGAAAAACTCAAAAAAGTAATGAAATAACTCGAAAACCTCTAAAACAGCGGGCAGTCGTTGAGAACCTAGCACAACACATCCACAAAATGAGAAACTTCGAAAAAGTCAAAAAAGTAATGAAATAACTCGAAAACCTCAAAAACAGCGGAGAGTAGTTGAGAACCCAGCACAACACATACGCAACTTGAGAAACTTCGAAAAACTCAAAAAAGTAATGACATAACTCGAAAACCTCTAAAACAGCGAAGAGTAGTTGAGAACCCAGCACAACACATACGCAACTTGAGAAACTTCGAAAAACTCAAAAAAGTAATGACATAACTCGAAAACCTCTAAAACAGCGGAGAGTAGTTGAGAACCCAGCACAAGCCATATGCACCAGGAGAAACTTCGAAAAACTCAAAAAAGTAATGAAATAACTCAAAAACCTCTGAAACAGCGCAGAGTAGTTTACAACCCAGCACAACATATAGCCACCAGAACAACCTTCGAAAAACTCAAAAAAGTAATGAAATAACTCGAAAACCTCTAAAACAGCGGACAGTCGTTGAGAACCTAGCACAACACATCCGCAAAATGAGAAACTTCGAAAAACTCAAAAAAGTAATGAAATAACTCGAAAACCTCAAAAACAGCGGAGAGTAGTTGAGAACCCAGCACAACACATACGCAACATGAGAAACTTCGAAAAACTCAAAAAAGTAATGAAGTAACTCAAAAACCTCTGAAACAGAGCAGAGTAGTTTAGAACCCAGCATAACACATAGGCACCAGGAGGAACTTCTAAAAACTCAAAAAAGTAAAAAAACAACTCAAATTCTTCTGAAACTGCGGAGAGTAGTTTAGTGCCAAGCACAACCCATATGCACCAGGAGAAACTTCGAAAAACTCACAAAAATAATGAATTAACTCGAAAACCTCTAAACCAGCGGACAGTCGTTGAGAACCTAGCACAACACATCCACAAAATGAGAAACTTCGAAAAAGTCAAAAAAGTAATGAAATAACTCGAAAACCTCAAAAACAGCGGAGAGTAGTTGAGAACCCAGCACAACACATACGCAACTTGAGAAACTTCGAAAAACTCAAAAAAGTAATGACATAACTCGAAAACCTCTAAAAGAGCGAAGAGTAGTTGAGAACCCAGCACAACACATACGCAACTTGAGAAACTTCGAAAAACTCAAAAAAGTAATGACATAACTCGAAAACCTCTAAAACAGCGGAGAGTAGTTGAGAACCCAGCACAAGCCATATGCACCAGGAGAAACTTCGAAAAACTCAAAAAAGTAATGAAATAACTCAAAAACCTCTGAAACAGCGCAGAGTAGTTTACAACCCAGCACAACATATAGCCACCAGAACAACCTTCGAAAAACTCAAAAAAGTAATGAAATAACTCGAAAACCTCTAAAACAGCGGACAGTCGTTGAGAACCTAGCACAACACATCCGCAAAATGAGAAACTTCGAAAAACTCAAAAAAGTAATGAAATAACTCGAAAACCTCAAAAACAGCGGAGAGTAGTTGAGAACCCAGCACAACACATACGCAACATGAGAAACTTCTAAAAACTCAAAAAAGTAAAAAAACAACTCAAATTCTTCTGAAACTGCGGAGAGTAGTTTAGTGCCAAGCACAACCCATATGCACTAGGAGAAAGTTCGAAAACCTCAAAAAAGTAATGGAATAACTCAAAAACCTCTGAAACAGCGCAGAGTAGTTTACAACCCAGCACAACATATAGGCACCAGGAGAAACTTCTAAAAACTCAAAAAAGTAAAAAAACAACTCAAACTCTTCTGAAACTGCGGAGAATAGTGTAGTTAAGCAGCAGAACACATACGCAACATGAGAACCTTCGAAAAACTCAAAAAAGTAATGACATTATTCGAAAACCTCTAAAACAGCGGAGAGTAGTTGAGAACACAGCACAATCCATATGCACCAGGAGAAACTTCGAAAAACTCAAAAAAGTAATGGAATAACTCAAAAACCTCTGAAACAGCGCAGAGTAGTTTACAACCCAGCACAACATATAGCCACCAGAACAAACTTCGAAAAACTCAAAAAAGTAATGAAATAACTCGAAAACCTCTAAAACAGCGGACAGTCGTTGAGAACCTAGCACAACACATCCGCAAAATGAGAAACTTCGAAAAACTCAAAAAAGTAATGAAATAACTCGAAAACCTCAAAAACAGCGGAGAGTAGTTGAGAACCCAGCACAACACATACGCAACATGAGAAACTTCGAAAAACTCAAAAAAGTAATGAAGTAACTCAAAAACCTCTGAAACAGAGCAGAGTAGTTTAGAACCCAGCACAACACATAGGCACCAGGAGAAACTTCTAAAAACTCAAAAAAGTAAAAAAACAATTCAAATTCTTCTGAAACTGCGGAGAGTAGTGTAGTTAAGCAGCACAACACATACGCAACATGAGAACCTTCGAAAAACTCAAATAAGTAATGACATAACTCGAAAACCTCTAAAACAGCGGAGAGTAGTTGAGAACCCAGCACAATCCATATGCACCAGGAGAAACTTCGAAAAACTCAAAAAAGTAATGGAATAACTCAAAAACCTCTGAAACAGCGCAGAGTAGTTTACAACCCAGCACAACATATAGGCACCAGGAGAAACTTCTAAAAACTCAAAAAAGTAAAAAAATATCTCAAAATCTTCTGAAACAGCGGAGATTAGTTTAGTGCCAAGCACAACCCATATGCACTAGGAGAAAGTTCGAAAACCTCAAAAAAGTATAGAAATAACTCGAAATCTTCTGAAACAGCGTAGAGTAGTGTAGAACCCAGCACAACACATATGCACCAGGAGAAACTTCGAAAAACTCAAAAAAGTAATGAAATAACTCGAAAACCTCTAAAACAGCGGGCAGTCGTTGAGAACCTAGCACAACACATCCACAAAATGAGAAACTTCGAAAAAGTCAAAAAAGTAATGAAATAACTCGAAAACCTCAAAAACAGCGGAGAGTAGTTGAGAACCCAGCACAACACATACGCAACATGAGAAACTTCGAAAAACTCAAAAAAGTAATGAAGTAACTCAAAAACCTCTGAAACAGAGCAGAGTAGTTTAGAACCCAGCACAACACATAGGCACCAGAAGGAACTTCTATAAACTCAAAAAAGTAAAAAAACAACTCAAATTCTTCTGAAACTGCGGAGAGTAGTTTAGTGCCAAGCACAACCCATATGCACTAGGAGAAAGTTCGAAAACCTCAAAAAAGTAATGGAATAACTCAAAAACCTCTGAAACAGCGCAGAGTAGTTTACAACCCAGCACAACATATAGGCACCAGGAGAAACTTCTAAAAACTCAAAAAAGTAAAAAAACAACTCAAACTCTTCTGAAACTGCGGAGAATAGTGTCGTTAAGCAGCACAACACATACGCAACATGAGAACCTTCGAAAAACTCAAAAAAGTAATGACATTATTCGAAAACCTCTAAAACAGCGGAGAGTAGTTGAGAACACAGCACAATCCATATGCACCAGGAGAAACTTCGAAAAACTCAAAAAAGTAATGGAATAACTCAAAAACCTCTGAAACAGCGCAGAGTAGTTTACAACCCAGCACAACATATAGCCACAGAACAAACTTCGAAAAACTCAAAAAAGTAATGAAATAACTCGAAAACCTCTAAAACAGCGGACAGTCGTTGAGAACCTAGCACAACACATCCGCAAAATGAGAAACTTCGAAAAACTCAAAAAAGTAATGAAATAACTCGAAAACCTCAAAAACAGCGGAGAGTAGTTGAGAACCCAGCACAACACATACGCAACATGAGAAACTTCGAAAAACTCAAAAAAGTAATGGAATAACTCAAAAACCTCTGAAACAGCGCAGAGTAGTTTACAACCCAGCACAACATATAGGCACCAGGAGAAACTTCTAAAAACTCAAAAAAGTAAAAAAATATCTCAAAATCTTCTGAAACAGCGGAGATTAGTTTAGTGCCAAGCACAACCCATATGCACTAGGAGAAAGTTCGAAAACCTCAAAAAAGTATAGAAATAACTCGAAATCTTCTGAAACAGCGTAGAGTAGTGTAGAACCCAGCACAACACATATGCACCAGGAGAAACTTCGAAAAACTCAAAAAAGTAATGAAATAACTCGAAAACCTCTAAAACAGCGGGCAGTCGTTGAGAACCTAGCACAACACATCCACAAAATGAGAAACTTCGAAAAAGTCAAAAAAGTAATGAAATAACTCGAAAACCTCAAAAACAGCGGAGAGTAGTTGAGAACCCAGCACAACACATACGCAACTTGAGAAACTTCGAAAAACTCAAAAAAGTAATGACATAACTCGAAAACCTCTAAAACAGCGAAGAGTAGTTGAGAACCCAGCACAACACATACGCAACTTGAGAAACTTCGAAAAACTCAAAAAAGTAATGACATAACTCGAAAACCTCTAAAACAGCGGAGAGTAGTTGAGAACCCAGCACAAGCCATATGCACCAGGAGAAACTTCGAAAAACTCAAAAAAGTAATGAAATAACTCAAAAACCTCGGAAACAGCGCAGAGTAGTTTACAACCCAGCACAACATATAGCCACCAGAACAACCTTCGAAAAACTCAAAAAAGTAATGAAATAACTCGAAAACCTCTAAAACAGCGGACAGTCGTTGAGAACCTAGCACAACACATCCGCAAAATGAGAAACTTCGAAAAACTCAAAAAAGTAATGAAATAACTCGAAAACCTCAAAAACAGCGGAGAGTAGTTGAGAACCCAGCACAACACATACGCAACATGAGAAACTTCGAAAAACTCAAAAAAGTAATGAAGTAACTCAAAAACCTCTGAAACAGAGCAGAGTAGTTTAGAACCCAGCATAACACATAGGCACCAGGAGGAACTTCTAAAAACTCAAAAAAGTAAAAAAACAACTCAAATTCTTCTGAAACTGCGGAGAGTAGTTTAGTGCCAAGCACAACCCATATGCACCAGGAGAAACTTCGAAAAACTCACAAAAATAATGAATTAACTCGAAAACCTCTAAACCAGCGGACAGTCGTTGAGAACCTAGCACAACACATCCACAAAATGAGAAACTTCGAAAAAGTCAAAAAAGTAATGAAATAACTCGAAAACCTCAAAAACAGCGGAGAGTAGTTGAGAACCCAGCACAACACATACGCAACTTGAGAAACTTCGAAAAACTCAAAAAAGTAATGACATAACTCGAAAACCTCTAAAACAGCGAAGAGTAGTTGAGAACCCAGCACAACACATACGCAACTTGAGAAACTTCGAAAAACTCAAAAAAGTAATGACATAACTCGAAAACCTCTAAAACAGCGGAGAGTAGTTGAGAACCCAGCACAAGCCATATGCACCAGGAGAAACTTCGAAAAACTCAAAAAAGTAATGAAATAACTCAAAAACCTCTGAAACAGCGCAGAGTAGTTTACAACCCAGCACAACATATAGCCACCAGAACAACCTTCGAAAAACTCAAAAAAGTAATGAAATAACTCGAAAACCTCTAAAACAGCGGACAGTCGTTGAGAACCTAGCACAACACATCCGCAAAATGAGAAACTTCGAAAAACTCAAAAAAGTAATGAAATAACTCGAAAACCTCAAAAACAGCGGAGAGTAGTTGAGAACCCAGCACAACACATACGCAACATGAGAAACTTCTAAAAACTCAAAAAAGTAAAAAAACAACTCAAATTCTTCTGAAACTGCGGAGAGTAGTTTAGTGCCAAGCACAACCCATATGCACTAGGAGAAAGTTCGAAAACCTCAAAAAAGTAATGGAATAACTCAAAAACCTCTGAAACAGCGCAGAGTAGTTTACAACCCAGCACAACATATAGGCACCAGGAGAAACTTCTAAAAACTCAAAAAAGTAAAAAAACAACTCAAACTCTTCTGAAACTGCGGAGAATAGTGTAGTTAAGCAGCAGAACACATACGCAACATGAGAACCTTCGAAAAACTCAAAAAAGTAATGACATTATTCGAAAACCTCTAAAACAGCGGAGAGTAGTTGAGAACACAGCACAATCCATATGCACCAGGAGAAACTTCGAAAAACTCAAAAAAGTAATGGAATAACTCAAAAACCTCTGAAACAGCGCAGAGTAGTTTACAACCCAGCACAACATATAGCCACCAGAACAAACTTCGAAAAACTCAAAAAAGTAATGAAATAACTCGCAAACCTCTAAAACAGCGGACAGTCGTTGAGAACCTAGCACAACACATCCGCAAAATGAGAAACTTCGAAAAACTCAAAAAAGTAATGAAATAACTCGAAAACCTCAAAAACAGCGGAGAGTAGTTGAGAACCCAGCACAACACATACGCAACATGAGAAACTTCGAAAAACTCAAAAAAGTAATGAAGTAACTCAAAAACCTCTGAAACAGAGCAGAGTAGTTTAGAACCCAGCACAACACATAGGCACCAGGAGAAACTTCTAAAAACTCAAAAAAGTAAAAAAACAATTCAAATTCTTCTGAAACTGCGGAGAGTAGTGTAGTTAAGCAGCACAACACATACGCAACATGAGAACCTTCGAAAAACTCAAATAAGTAATGACATAACTCGAAAACCTCTAAAACAGCGGAGAGTAGTTGAGAACCCAGCACAATCCATATGCACCAGGAGAAACTTCGAAAAACTCAAAAAAGTAATGGAATAACTCAAAAACCTCTGAAACAGCGCAGAGTAGTTTACAACCCAGCACAACATATAGGCACCAGGAGAAACTTCTAAAAACTCAAAAAAGTAAAAAAATATCTCAAAATCTTCTGAAACAGCGGAGATTAGTTTAGTGCCAAGCACAACCCATATGCACTAGGAGAAAGTTCGAAAACCTCAAAAAAGTATAGAAATAACTCGAAATCTTCTGAAACAGCGTAGAGTAGTGTAGAACCCAGCACAACACATATGCACCAGGAGAAACTTCGAAAAACTCAAAAAAGTAATGAAATAACTCGAAAACCTCTAAAACAGCGGGCAGTCGTTGAGAACCTAGCACAACACATCCACAAAATGAGAAACTTCGAAAAAGTCAAAAAAGTAATGAAATAACTCGAAAACCTCAAAAACAGCGGAGAGTAGTTGAGAACCCAGCACAACACATACGCAACATGAGAAACTTCGAAAAACTCAAAAAAGTAATGAAGTAACTCAAAAACCTCTGAAACAGAGCAGAGTAGTTTAGAACCCAGCACAACACATAGGCACCAGGAGGAACTTCTATAAACTCAAAAAAGTAAAAAAACAACTCAAATTCTTCTGAAACTGCGGAGAGTAGTTTAGTGCCAAGCACAACCCATATGCACTAGGAGAAAGTTCGAAAACCTCAAAAAAGTAATGGAATAACTCAAAAACCTCTGAAACAGCGCAGAGTAGTTTACAACCCAGCACAACATATAGGCACCAGGAGAAACTTCTAAAAACTCAAAAAAGTAAAAAAACAACTCAAACTCTTCTGAAACTGCGGAGAATAGTGTAGTTAAGCAGCACAACACATACGCAACATGAGAACCTTCGAAAAACTCAAAAAAGTAATGACATTATTCGAAAACCTCTAAAACAGCGGAGAGTAGTTGAGAACACAGCACAATCCATATGCACCAGGAGAAACTTCGAAAAACTCAAAAAAGTAATGGAATAACTCAAAAACCTCTGAAACAGCGCAGAGTAGTTTACAACCCAGCACAACATATAGCCACCAGAACAAACTTCGAAAAACTCAAAAAAGTAATGAAATAACTCGAAAACCTCTAAAACAGCGGACAGTCGTTGAGAACCTAGCACAACACATCCGCAAAATGAGAAACTTCGAAAAACTCAAAAAAGTAATGAAATAACTCGAAAACCTCAAAAACAGCGGAGAGTAGTTGAGAACCCAGCACAACACATACGCAACATGAGAAACTTCGAAAAACTCAAAAAAGTAATGGAATAACTCAAAAACCTCTGAAACAGCGCAGAGTAGTTTACAACCCAGCACAACATATAGGCACCAGGAGAAACTTCTAAAAACTCAAAAAAGTAAAAAAATATCTCAAAATCTTCTGAAACAGCGGAGATTAGTTTAGTGCCAAGCACAACCCATATGCACTAGGAGAAAGTTCGAAAACCTCAAAAAAGTATAGAAATAACTCGAAATCTTCTGAAACAGCGTAGAGTAGTGTAGAACCCAGCACAACACATATGCACCAGGAGAAACTTCGAAAAACTCAAAAAAGTAATGCAATAACTCGAAAACCTCTAAAACAGCGGGCAGTCGTTGAGAACCTAGCACAACACATCCACAAAATGAGAAACTTCGAAAAAGTCAAAAAAGTAATGAAATAACTCGAAAACCTCAAAAACAGCGGAGAGTAGTTGAGAACCCAGCACAACACATACGCAACTTGAGAAACTTCGAAAAACTCAAAAAAGTAATGACATAACTCGAAAACCTCTAAAACAGCGAAGAGTAGTTGAGAACCCAGCACAACACATACGCAACTTGAGAAACTTCGAAAAACTCAAAAAAGTAATGACATAACTCGAAAACCTCTAAAACAGCGGAGAGTAGTTGAGAACCCAGCACAAGCCATATGCACCAGGAGAAACTTCGAAAAACTCAAAAAAGTAATGGAATAACTCAAAAACCTCTGAAACAGCGCAGAGTAGTTTACAACCCAGCACAACATATAGCCACCAGAACAACCTTCGAAAAACTCAAAAAAGTAATGAAATAACTCGAAAACCTCTAAAACAGCGGACAGTCGTTGAGAACCTAGCACAACACATCCGCAAAATGAGAAACTTCGAAAAACTCAAAAAAGTAATGAAATAACTCGAAAACCTCAAAAACAGCGGAGAGTAGTTGAGAACCCAGCACAACACATACGCAACATGAGAAACTTCGAAAAACTCAAAAAAGTAATGAAGTAACTCAAAAACCTCTGAAACAGAGCAGAGTAGTTTAGAACCCAGCATAACACATAGGCACCAGGAAGAACTTCTAAAAACAAAAAAAAGTAAAAAAACAACTCAAATTCTTCTGAAACTGCGGAGAGTAGTTTAGTGCCAAGCACAACCCATATGCACCAGGAGAAACTTCGAAAAACTCACAAAAATAATGAATTAACTCGAAAACCTCTAAACCAGCGGACAGTCGTTGAGAACCTAGCACAACACATCCACAAAATGAGAAACTTCGAAAAAGTCAAAAAAGTAATGACATAACTCGAAAACCTCTAAAACAGCGGAGAGTAGTTGAGAACCCAGCACAACACATACGCAACTTGAGAAACTTCGAAAAACTCAAAAAAGTAATGACATAACTCGAAAACCTCTAAAACAGCGGAGAGTAGTTGAGAACCCAGCACAAGCCATATGCACCAGGAGAAACTTCGAAAAACTCAAAAAAGTAATGAAATAACTCAAAAACCTCTGAAACAGCGCAGAGTAGTTTACAACCCAGCACAACATATAGCCACCAGAACAACCTTCGAAAAACTCAAAAAAGTAATGAAATAACTCGAAAACCTCTAAAACAGCGGACAGTCGTTGAGAACCTAGCACAACACATCCGCAAAATGAGAAACTTCGAAAAACTCAAAAAAGTAATGAAATAACTCGAAAACCTCAAAAACAGCGGAGAGTAGTTGAGAACCCAGCACAACACATACGCAACATGAGAAACTTCTAAAAACTCAAAAAAGTAAAAAAACAACTCAAATTCTTCTGAAACTGCGGAGAGTAGTTTAGTGCCAAGCACAACCCATATGCACTAGGAGAAAGTTCGAAAACCTCAAAAAAGTAATGGAATAACTCAAAAACCTCTGAAACAGCGCAGAGTAGTTTACAACCCAGCACAACATATAGGCACCAGGAGAAACTTCTAAAAACTCAAAAAAGTAAAAAAACAACTCAAACTCTTCTGAAACTGCGGAGAATAGTGTAGTTAAGCAGCAGAACACATACGCAACATGAGAACCTTCGAAAAACTCAAAAAAGTAATGACATTATTCGAAAACCTCTAAAACAGCGGAGAGTAGTTGAGAACACAGCACAATCCATATGCACCAGGAGAAACTTCGAAAAACTCAAAAAAGTAATGGAATAACTCAAAAACCTCTGAAACAGCGCAGAGTAGTTTACAACCCAGCACAACATATAGCCACCAGAACAAACTTCGAAAAACTCAAAAAAGTAATGAAATAACTCGAAAACCTCTAAAACAGCGGACAGTCGTTGAGAACCTAGCACAACACATCCGCAAAATGAGAAACTTCGAAAAACTCAAAAAAGTAATGAAATAACTCGAAAACCTCAAAAACAGCGGAGAGTAGTTGAGAACCCAGCACAACACATACGCAACATGAGAAACTTCGAAAAACTCAAAAAAGTAATGAAGTAACTCAAAAACCTCTGAAACAGAGCAGAGTAGTTTAGAACCCAGCACAACACATAGGCACCAGGAGAAACTTCTAAAAACTCAAAAAAGTAAAAAAACAATTCAAATTCTTCTGAAACTGCGGAGAGTAGTGTAGTTAAGCAGCACAACACATACGCAACATGAGAACCTTCGAAAAACTCAAATAAGTAATGACATAACTCGAAAACCTCTAAAACAGCGGAGAGTAGTTGAGAACCCAGCACAATCCATATGCACCAGGAGAAACTTCGAAAAACTCAAAAAAGTAATGGAATAACTCAAAAACCTCTGAAACCGCGCAGAGTAGTTTACAACCCAGCACAACATATAGGCACCAGGAGAAACTTCTAAAAACTCAAAAAAGTAAAAAAATATCTCAAAATCTTCTGAAACAGCGGAGATTAGTTTAGTGACAAGCACAACCCATATGCACTAGGAGAAAGTTCGAAAACCTCAAAAAAGTATAGAAATAACTCGAAATCTTCTGAAACAGCGTAGAGTAGTGTAGAACCCAGCACAACACATATGCACCAGGAGAAACTTCGAAAAACTCAAAAAAGTAATGAAATAACTCGAAAACCTCTAAAACAGCGGGCAGTCGTTGAGAACCTAGCACAACACATCCACAAAATGAGAAACTTCGAAAAAGTCAAAAAAGTAATGAAATAACTCGAAAACCTCAAAAACAGCGGAGAGTAGTTGAGAACCCAGCACAACACATACGCAACATGAGAAACTTCGAAAAACTCAAAAAAGTAATGAAGTAACTCAAAAACCTCTGAAACAGAGCAGAGTAGTTTAGAACCCAGCACAACACATAGGCACCAGGAGGAACTTCTATAAACTCAAAAAAGTAAAAAAACAACTCAAATTCTTCTGAAACTGCGGAGAGTAGTTTAGTGCCAAGCACAACACATATGCACTAGGAGAAAGTTCGAAAACCTCAAAAAAGTAATGGAATAACTCAAAAACCTCTGAAACAGCGCAGAGTAGTTTACAACCCAGCACAACATATAGGCACCAGGAGAAACTTCTAAAAACTCAAAAAAGTAAAAAAACAACTCAAACTCTTCTGAAACTGCGGAGAATAGTGTAGTTAAGCAGCACAACACATACGCAACATGAGAACCTTCGAAAAACTCAAAAAAGTAATGACATTATTCGAAAACCTCTAAAACAGCGGAGAGTAGTTGAGAACACAGCACAATCCATATGCACCAGGAGAAACTTCGAAAAACTCAAAAAAGTAATGGAATAACTCAAAAACCTCTGAAACAGCGCAGAGTAGTTTACAACCCAGCACAACATATAGCCACCAGAACAAACTTCGAAAAACTCAAAAAAGTAATGAAATAACTCGAAAACCTCTAAAACAGCGGACAGTCGTTGAGAACCTAGCACAACACATCCGCAAAATGAGAAACTTCGAAAAACTCAAAAAAGTAATGAAATAACTCGAAAACCTCAAAAACAGCGGAGAGTAGTTGAGAACCCAGCACAACACATACGCAACATGAGAAACTTCGAAAAACTCAAAAAAGTAATGGAATAACTCAAAAACCTCTGAAACAGCGCAGAGTAGTTTACAACCCAGCACAACATATAGGCACCAGGAGAAACTTCTAAAAACTCAAAAAAGTAAAAAAATATCTCAAAATCTTCTGAAACAGCGGAGATTAGTTTAGTGCCAAGCACAACCCATATGCACTAGGAGAAAGTTCGAAAACCTCAAAAAAGTATAGAAATAACTCGAAATCTTCTGAAACAGCGTAGAGTAGTGTAGAACCCAGCACAACACATATGCACCAGGAGAAACTTCGAAAAACTCAAAAAAGTAATGAAATAACTCGAAAACCTCTAAAACAGCGGGCAGTCGTTGAGAACCTAGCACAACACATCCACAAAATGAGAAACTTCGAAAAAGTCAAAAAAGTAATGAAATAACTCGAAAACCTCAAAAACAGCGGAGAGTAGTTGAGAACCCAGCACAACACATACGCAACTTGAGAAACTTCGAAAAACTCAAATAAGTAATGACATAACTCGAAAACCTCTAAAACAGCGAAGAGTAGTTGAGAACCCAGCACAACACATACGCAACTTGAGAAACTTCGAAAAACTCAAAAAAGTAATGACATAACTCGAAAACCTCTAAAACAGCGGAGAGTAGTTGAGAACCCAGCACAAGCCATATGCACCAGGAGAAACTTCGAAAAACTCAAAAAAGTAATGAAGTAACTCAAAAACCTCTGAAACAGAGCAGAGTAGTTTAGAACCCAGCATAACACATAGGCACCAGGAGGAACTTCTAAAAACTCAAAAAAGTAAAAAAACAACTCAAATTCTTCTGAAACTGCGGAGAGTAGTTTAGTGCCAAGCACAACCCATATGTACCAGGAGAAACTTCGAAAAACTCACAAAAATAATGAATTAACTCGAAAACCTCTAAACCAGCGGACAGTCGTTGAGAACCTAGCACAACACATCCACAAAATGAGAAACTTCGAAAAAGTCAAAAAAGTAATGAAATAACTCGAAAACCTCAAAAACAGCGGAGAGTAGTTGAGAACCCAGCACAACACATACGCAACTTGAGAAACTTCGAAAAACTCAAAAAAGTAATGACATAACTCGAAAACCTCTAAAACAGCGAAGAGTAGTTGAGAACCCAGCACAACACATACGCAACTTGAGAAACTTCGAAAAACTCAAAAAAGTAATGACATAACTCGAAAACCTCTAAAACAGCGGAGAGTAGTTGAGAACCCAGCACAAGCCATATGCACCAGGAGAAACTTCGAAAAACTCAAAAAAGTAATGAAATAACTCAAAAACCTCTGAAACAGCGCAGAGTAGTTTACAACCCAGCACAACATATAGCCACCAGAACAACCTTCGAAAAACTCAAAAAAGTAATGAAATAACTCGAAAACCTCTAAAACAGCGGACAGTCGTTGAGATCCTAGCACAACACATCCGCAAAATGAGAAACTTCGAAAAACTCAAAAAAGTAATGAAATAACTCGAAAACCTCAAAAACAGCGGAGAGTAGTTGAGAACCCAGCACAACACATACGCAACATGAGAAACTTCTAAAAACTCAAAAAAGTAAAAAAACAACTCAAATTCTTCTGAAACTGCGGAGAGTAGTTTAGTGCCAAGCACAACCCATATGCACTAGGAGAAAGTTCGAAAACCTCAAAAAAGTAATGGAATAACTCAAAAACCTCTGAAACAGCGCAGAGTAGTTTACAACCCAGCACAACATATAGGCACCAGGAGAAACTTCTAAAAACTCAAAAAAGTAAAAAAACAACTCAAACTCTTCTGAAACTGCGGAGAATAGTGTAGTTAAGCAGCAGAACACATACGCAACATGAGAACCTTCGAAAAACTCAAAAAAGTAATGACATTATTCGAAAACCTCTAAAACAGCGGAGAGTAGTTGAGAACACAGCACAATCCATATGCACCAGGAGAAACTTCGAAAAACTCAAAAAAGTAATGGAATAACTCAAAAACCTCTGAAACAGCGCAGAGTAGTTTACAACCCAGCACAACATATAGCCACCAGAACAAACTTCGAAAAACTCAAAAAAGTAATGAAATAACTCGAAAACCTCTAAAACAGCGGACAGTCGTTGAGAACCTAGCACAACACATCCGCAAAATGAGAAACTTCGAAAAACTCAAAAAAGTAATGAAATAACTCGAAAACCTCAAAAACAGCGGAGAGTAGTTGAGAACCCAGCACAACACATACGCAACATGAGAAACTTCGAAAAACTCAAAAAAGTAATGAAGTAACTCAAAAACCTCTGAAACAGAGCAGAGTAGTTTAGAACCCAGCATAACACATAGGCACCAGGAGGAACTTCTAAAAACTCAAAAAAGTAAAAAAACAACTCAAATTCTTCTGAAACTGCGGAGAGTAGTTTAGTGCCAAGCACAACCCATATGCACTAGGAGAAAGTAGTGTAGTTAAGCAGCACAACACATACGCAACATGAGAACCTTCGAAAAACTCAAATAAGTAATGACATAACTCGAAAACCTCAAAAACAGCGGGGAGTAGTTGAGAACCCAGCACAACACATACGCAACTTGAGAAACTTCGAAAAACTCAAAAAAGTAATGACATAACTCGAAAACCTCTAAAACAGCGAAGAGTAGTTGAGAACCCAGCACAACACATACGCAACATGAGAAACTTCGAAAAACTCAAAAAAGTAATGAAGTAACTCAAAAACCTCTGAAACAGCGCAGAGTAGTTTACAACCCAGCACAACATATAGGCACCAGGAGAAACATCTAAAAACTCAAAAAAGTAAAAAAATATCTCAAAATCTTCTGAAACAGCGGAGATTAGTTTAGTGTCAAGCACAACCCATATGCACTAGGAGAAAGTTCGAAAACCTCAAAAAAGTATAGAAATAACTCGAAATCTTCTGAAACAGCGTAGAGTAGTGTAGAACCCAGCACAACACATATGCACCAGGAGAAACTTCGAAAAACTCAAAAAAGTAATGAAATAACTCGAAAACCTCTAAAACAGCGGGCAGTCGTTGAGAACCTAGCACAACACATCCACAAAATGAGAAACTTCGAAAAAGTCAAAAAAGTAATGAAATAACTCGAAAACCTCAAAAACAGCGGAGAGTAGTTGAGAACCCAGCACAACACATACGCAACTTGAGAAACTTCGAAAAACTCAAAAAAGTAATGACATAACTCGAAAACCTCTAAAACAGCGAAGAGTAGTTGAGAACCCAGCACAACACATACGCAACTTGAGAAACTTCGAAAAACTCAAAAAAGTAATGACATAACTCGAAAACCTCTAAAACAGCGGAGAGTAGTTGAGAACCCAGCACAAGCCATATGCACCAGGAGAAACTTCGAAAAACTCAAAAAAGTAATGAAGTAACTCAAAAACCTCTGAAACAGAGCAGAGTAGTTTAGAACCCAGCATAACACATAGGCACCAGGAGGAACTTCTAAAAACTCAAAAAAGTAAAAAAACAACTCAAATTCTTCTGAAACTGCGGAGAGTAGTTTAGTGCCAAGCACAACCCATATGCACCAGGAGAAACTTCGAAAAACTCACAAAAATAATGAATTAACTCGAAAACCTCTAAACCAGCGGACAGTCGTTGAGAACCTAGCACAACACATCCACAAAATGAGAAACTTCGAAAAAGTCAAAAAAGTAATGAAATAACTCGAAAACCTCAAAAACAGCGGAGAGTAGTTGAGAACCCAGCACAACACATACGCAACTTGAGAAACTTCGAAAAACTCAAAAAAGTAATGACATAACTCGAAAACCTCTAAAACAGCGGAGAGTAGTTGAGAACCCAGCACAAGCCATATGCACCAGGAGAAACTTCGAAAAACTCAAAAAAGTAATGAAATAACTCAAAAACCTCTGAAACAGCGCAGAGTAGTTTACAACCCAGCACAACATATAGCCACCAGAACAACCTTCGAAAAACTCAAAAAAGTAATGAAATAACTCGAAAACCTCTAAAACAGCGGACAGTCGTTGAGAACCTAGCACAACACATCCGCAAAATGAGAAACTTCGAAAAACTCAAAAAAGTAATGAAATAACTCGAAAACCTCAAAAACAGCGGAGAGTAGTTGAGAACCCAGCACAACACATACGCAACATGAGAAACTTCGAAAAACTCAAAAAAGTAATGAAGTAACTCAAAAACCTCTGAAACAGAGCAGAGTAGTTTAGAACCCAGCATAACACATAGGCACCAGGAGGAACTTCTAAAAACTCAAAAAAGTAAAAAAACAACTCAAATTCTTCTGAAACTGCGGAGAGTAGTTTAGTGCCAAGCACAACCCATATGCACTAGGAGAAAGTTCGAAAACCTCAAAAAAGTAATGGAATAACTCAAAAACCTCTGAAACAGCGCAGAGTAGTTTACAACCCAGCACAACATATAGGCACCAGGAGAAACTTCTAAAAACTCAAAAAAGTAAAAAAACAACTCAAACTCTTCTGAAACTGCGGAGAATAGTGTAGTTAAGCAGCAGAACACATACGCAACATGAGAACCTTCGAAAAACTCAAAAAAGTAATGACATTATTCGAAAACCTCTAAAACAGCGGAGAGTAGTTGAGAACACAGCACAATCCATATGCACCAGGAGAAACTTCGAAAAACTCAAAAAAGTAATGGAATAACTCAAAAACCTCTGAAACAGCGCAGAGTAGTTTACAACCCAGCACAACATATAGCCACCAGAACAAACTTCGAAAAACTCAAAAAAGTAATGAAATAACTCGAAAACCTCTAAGACAGCGGACAGTCGTTGAGAACCTAGCACAACACATCCGCAAAATGAGAAACTTCGAAAAACTCAAAAAAGTAATGAAATAACTCGAAAACCTCAAAAACAGCGGAGAGTAGTTGAGAACCCAGCACAACACATACGCAACATGAGAAACTTCGAAAAACTCAAAAAAGTAATGAAGTAACTCAAAAACCTCTGAAACAGAGCAGAGTAGTTTAGAACCCAGCACAACACATAGGCACCAGGAGGAACTTCTAAAAACTCAAAAAAGTAAAAAAACAACTCAAATTCTTCTGAAACTGCGGAGAGTAGTTTAGTGCCAAGCACAACCCATATGCACCAGGAGAAACTTCGAAAAACTCAAAAAAGTAATGGAATAACTCAAAAACCTCTGAAACAGCGCAGAGTAGTTTACAACCCAGCACAACATATAGCCACCAGAACAAACTTCGAAAAACTCAAAAAAGTAATGAAATAACTCGAAAACCTCTAAAACAGCGGACAGTCGTTGAGAACCTAGCACAACACATCCGCAAAATGAGAAACTTCGAAAAACTCAAAAAAGTAATGACATAACTCGAAAACCTCTAAAACAGCGAAGAGTAGTTGAGAACCCAGCACAACACATACGCAACATGAGAAACTTCGAAAAACTCAAAAAAGTAATGAAGTCACTCAAAAACCTCTGAAACAGAGCAGAGTAGTTGAGAACACAGCACAACACATAGGCACCAGGAGAAACTTCTAAAAACTCAAAAAAGTAAAAAAACAACTCAAATTCTTCTGAAACTGCGGAGAGTAGGTAGTTAAGCAGCACAACACATACGCAACATGAGAACCTTCGAAAAACTCAAATAAGTAATGACATAACTCGAAAACCTCTAAAAAAGCGGAGTAGTTGAGAACCCAGCACAATCCATATGCACCAGGAGGAACTTCGAAAAACTCAAAAAAGTAATGGAATAACTCAAAAACCTCTGAAACAGCGCAGAGTAGTTTACAACCCAGCACAACATATAGCCACCAGAACAAACTTCGAAAAACTCAAAAAAGTAAAAAAATATCTCAAAATCTTCTGAAACAGCGGAGAGTAGTTTAGTGCCAAGCACAACCCATATGCACTAGGAGAAAGTTCGAAAACCTCAAAACAGTATAGATATAACTCGAAATCTTCTGAAACAGCGTAGAGTAGTGTAGAACCCAGCACAACACATATACACCAGGAGAAACTTCGAAAAACTCAAAAAAGTAATGAAATAACTCGAAAACCTCTAAAACAGCGGACAGTCGTTGAGAACCTAGCACAACACATCCGCAAAATGAGAAACTTCGAAAAACTCAAAAAAGTAAAAAAATATCTCAAAATCTTCTGAAACAGCGGAGAGTAGTTTAGTGCCAAGCACAACCCATATGCACCAGGAGAAACTTCGAAAAACTCACAAAAATAATGAATTAACTCGAAAACCTCTGAACCAGCGGACAGTCGTTGAGAACCTAGCACAACACATCCGCAAAATGAGAAACTTCGAAAAACTCAAAAAAGTAATGAAATAACTCGAAAACCTCAAAAACAGCGGAGAGTAGTTGAGAACCCAGCACAACACATACGCAACATGAGAACCTTCGAAAAACTCAAATAAGTAATGACATAACTCGAAAACCTCTAAAACAGCGGAGAGTAGTTGAGAACCCAGCACAATCCATATGCACCAGGAGAAACTTCGAAAAACTCAAAAAAGTAATGGAATAACTCAAAAACCTCTGAAACAGCGCAGAGTAGTTTACAACCCAGCACAACATATAGCCACCAGAACAAACTTCGAAAAACTCAAAAAAGTAAAAAAATATCTCAAACTCTTCTGAAACAGCGGAGAGTAGTTTAGTGCCAAGCACAACCCATATGCACTAGGAGAAAGTTCGAAAACCTCAAAAAAGTATAGTAATAACTCGAAATCTTCTGAAACAGCGTAGAGTAGTGTAGAACCCAGCACAACACATATACACCAGGAGAAACTTCGAAAAACTGAAAAAAGTAATGGAATAACTCGAAAACCTCTAACACAGCGGAGAATAGTTGAGAACCCAGCACAACCCAGATGCACCAGGAGAAACTTCGAAAAACTCAAAAAAGTAATGAAATAACTCGAAAACCTCAAAAACAGCGGAGAGTAGTTGAGAACCCAGCACAACACATACGCAACATGAGAAACTTCGAAAAACTCAAAAAAGTAATGAAGTAACTCAAAAACCTCTGAAACAGAGCAGAGTAGTTTAGAACCCAGCAAAACACATAGGCACCAGGAGGAACTTCTAAAAACTCAAAAAAGTAAAAAAACAACTCAAATTCTTCTGAAACTGCGGAGAGTAGTTTAGTGCCAAGCACAACCCATATGCACTAGGAGAAAGTTCGAAAACCTCAAAAAAGTAATGGAATAACTCAAAAACCTCTGAAACAGCGCAGAGTAGTTTACAACCCAGCACAACATATAGGCACCAGGAGAAACTTCTAAAAACTCAAAAAAGTAAAAAAACAACTCAAACTCTTCTGAAACTGCGGAGAATAGTGTAGTTAAGCAGCAGAACACATACGCAACATGAGAACCTTCGAAAAACTCAAAAAAGTAATGACATTATTCGAAAACCTCTAAAACAGCGGAGAGTAGTTGAGAACACAGCACAATCCATATGCACCAGGAGAAACTTCGAAAAACTCAAAAAAGTAATGGAATAACTCAAAAACCTCTGAAACAGCGCAGAGTAGTTTACAACCCAGCACAACATATAGCCACCAGAACAAACTTCGAAAAACTCAAAAAAGTAATGAAATAACTCGAAAACCTCTAAAACAGCGGACAGTCGTTGAGAACCTAGCACAACACATCCGCAAAATGAGAAACTTCGAAAAACTCAAAAAAGTAATGACATAACTCGAAAACCTCTAAAACAGCGAAGAGTAGTTGAGAACCCAGCACAACACATACGCAACATGAGAAACTTCGAAAAACTCAAAAAAGTAATGAAGTCACTCAAAAACCTCTGAAACAGAGCAGAGTAGTTGAGAACACATAGGCACCAGGAGAAACTTCTAAAAACTCAAAAAAGTAAAAAAACAACTCAAATTCTTCTGAAACTGCGGAGAGTAGGTAGTTAAGCAGCACAACACATACGCAACATGAGAACCTTCGAAAAACTCAAATAAGTAATGACATAACTCGAAAACCTCTAAAAAAGCGGAGTAGTTGAGAACCCAGCACAATCCATATGCACCAGGAGGAACTTCGAAAACCTCAAAAAAGTATAGTAATAACTCGAAATCTTCTGAAACAGCGTAGAGTAGTGTAGAACCCAGCACAACACATATACACCAGGAGAAACTTCGAAAAACTGAAAAAAGTAATGGAATAACTCGAAAACCTCTAACACAGCGGAGAATAGTTGAGAACCCAGCACAACCCAGATGCACCAGGAGAAACTTCGAAAAACTCAAAAAAGTAATGAAATAACTCGAAAACCTCAAAAACAGCGGAGAGTAGTTGAGAACCCAGCACAACACATACGCAACATGAGAAACTTCGAAAAACTCAAAAAAGTAATGAAGTAACTCAAAAACCTCTGAAACAGAGCAGAGTAGTTTAGAACCCAGCAAAACACATAGGCACCAGGAGGAACTTCTAAAAACTCAAAAAAGTAAAAAAACAACTCAAATTCTTCTGAAACTGCGGAGAGTAGTTTAGTGCCAAGCACAACCCATATGCACTAGGAGAAAGTTCGAAAACCTCAAAAAAGTAATGGAATAACTCAAAAACCTCTGAAACAGCGCAGAGTAGTTTACAACCCAGCACAACATATAGGCACCAGGAGAAACTTCTAAAAACTCAAAAAAGTAAAAAAACAACTCAAACTCTTCTGAAACTGCGGAGAATAGTGTAGTTAAGCAGCAGAACACATACGCAACATGAGAACCTTCGAAAAACTCAAAAAAGTAATGACATTATTCGAAAACCTCTAAAACAGCGGAGAGTAGTTGAGAACACAGCACAATCCATATGCACCAGGAGAAACTTCGAAAAACTCAAAAAAGTAATGGAATAACTCAAAAACCTCTGAAACAGCGCAGAGTAGTTTACAACCCAGCACAACACATATACACCAGGAGAAACTTCGAAAAACTCAAAAAAGTAATGAAATAACTCGAAAACCTCTAAAACAGCGGACAGTCGTTGAGAACCTAGCACAACACATCCGCAAAATGAGAAACTTCGAAAAACTCAAAAAAGTAAAAAAATATCTCAAAATCTTCTGAAACAGCGGAGAGTAGTTTAGTGCCAAGCACAACCCATATGCACCAGGAGAAACTTCGAAAAACTCACAAAAATAATGAATTAACTCGAAAACCTCTGAACCAGCGGACAGTCGTTGAGAACCTAGCACAACACATCCGCAAAATGAGAAACTTCGAAAAACTCAAAAAAGTAATGAAATAACTCGAAAACCTCAAAAACAGCGGAGAGTAGTTGAGAACCCAGCACAACACATACGCAACATGAGAACCTTCGAAAAACTCAAATAAGTAATGACATAACTCGAAAACCTCTAAAACAGCGGAGAGTAGTTGAGAACCCAGCACAATCCATATGCACCAGGAGAAACTTCGAAAAACTCAAAAAAGTAATGGAATAACTCAAAAACCTCTGAAACAGCGCAGAGTAGTTTACAACCCAGCACAACATATAGCCACCAGAACAAACTTCGAAAAACTCAAAAAAGTAAAAAAATATCTCAAACTCTTCTGAAACAGCGGAGAGTAGTTTAGTGCCAAGCACAACCCATATGCACTAGGAGAAAGTTCGAAAACCTCAAAAAAGTATAGTAATAACTCGAAATCTTCTGAAACAGCGTAGAGTAGTGTAGAACCCAGCACAACACATATACACCAGGAGAAACTTCGAAAAACTGAAAAAAGTAATGGAATAACTCGAAAACCTCTAAAACAGCGGAGAATAGTTGAGAACCCAGCACAACCCAGATGCACCAGGAGAAACTTCGAAAAACTCAAAAAAGTAATGACATAACTCGAAAACCTCAAAAACAGCGAACAGTAGTTGAGAACCCAGCACAACACATAGGCAACATGAGAAACTTCGAAAAACTCAAAAAAGTAATGAAGTAACTCAAAAACCTCTGAAACAGAGCAGAGTAGTTTAGAACCCAGCACAACACATAGGCACCAGGAGAAACTTCTAAAAACTCATAAAAGTAAAAAAACAACTCAAATTCTTCTGAAACTGCGGAGAGTAGTGTAGTTAAGCAGCACAACACATACGCAACATGAGAACCTTCGAAAAACTCAAATAAGTAATGACATAACTCGAAAACCTCTAAAACAGCGGAGAGTAGTTGAGAACCCAGCACAATCCATATGCACCAGGAGAAACTTCGAAAAACTCAAAAAAGTAATGGAATAACTCAAAAACCTCTGAAACAGCGCAGAGTAGTTTACAACCCAGCACAACATATAGGCACCAGGAGAAACTTCTAAAAACTCAAAAAAGTAAAAAAATATCTCAAAATCTTCTGAAACAGCGGAGATTAGTTTAGTGCCAAGCACAACCCATATGCACTAGGAGAAAGTTCGAAAACCTCAAAAAAGTATAGAAATAACTCGAGATCTTCTGAAACAGCGTAGAGTAGTGTAGCACCCAGCACAACACATAGGCACCAGGAGAAACTTCTAAAAACTCAAAAAAGTAAAAAAACAACTCAAATTCTTCTGAAACTGCGGAGAGTAGTGTCGTTAAGCAGCACAACACATACGCAACATGAGAACCTTCGAAAAACTCAAATAAGTAATGACATAACTTGAAAACCTCTAAAACAGCGGAGAGTAGTTGAGAACCCAGCACAATCCATATGCACCAGGAGAAACTTCGAAAAACTCAAAAAAGTAATGACATAACTCGAAAACTTCTAAAACAGCAGGCAGTCGTTGAGAACCTAGCACAACACATCCACAAAATGAGAAACTTCGAAAAACTCAAAAAAGTAATGAAATAACTCGAAAACCTCAAAAACAGCGGAGAGTAGTTGAGAACCCAGCACAACACATACGCAACTTGAGAAACTTCGAAAAACTCAAAAAAGTAATGACATAACTCGAAAACCTCTAAAACAGCGAAGAGTAGTTGAGAACCCAGCACAACACATACGCAACATGAGAAACTTCGAAAAACTCAAAAAAGTAATGAAGTAACTCAAAAACCTCTGAAACAGAGCAGAGTAGTTTAGAACCCAGCACAACACATAGGCACCAGGAGAAACTTCTAAAAACTCAAAAAAGTAAAAAAACAACTCAAATTCTTCTGAAACTGCGGAGAGTAGTGCAGTTAAGCAGCACAACACATACGCAACATGAGAACCTTCGAAAAACTCAAATAAGTAATGGAATAACTCGAAAACCTCTAAAACAGCGGAGAGTAGTTGAGAACCCAGCACAATCCATATGCACCAGGAGAAACTTCGAAAAACTCAAAAAAGTAATGGAATAACTCAATCACCTCTGAAAAAGCGCAGAGTAGTTTACAACCCAGAACAACATATAGCCACCAGAGCAAACTTCGAAAAACTCAAAAAAGTAAAAAAATATCTCAAAATCTTCTAAAACAGCGGAGAGTAGTTTAGTGCCAAGCACAACCCATATGCACTAGGAGAAAGTTCGAAAACCTCAAAAAAGTATAAAAATAACTCGAAATCTTCTGAAACAGCGTACAGTAGTGTAGAACCCAGCACAACACATATGCACCAGGAGAAACTTCGAAAAACTCAAAAAAGTAATGAAATAACTCGAAAACCTCTAAACAGCGGGCAGTCGTTGAGAACCTAGCACAACACATCCGCAAAATGAGAAACTTCGAAAAACTCAAAAAAGTAATGAAATAACTCGAAAACCTCAAAAACAGCGGAGAGTAGTTGAGAACCCAGCACAACACATACGCAACATGAGAACCTTCGAAAAACTCAAATAAGTAATGACATAACTCGAAAACCTCTAAAACAGCGGAGAGTAGTTGAGAACCCAGCACAATCCATATGCACCAGGAGAAACTTCGAAAAACTCAAAAAAGTAATGGAATAACTCAAAAACCTCTGAAACAGCGCAGAGTAGTTTACAACCCAGCACAACATATAGCCACCAGAACAAACTTCGAAAAACTCAAAAAAGTAAAAAAATATCTCAAAATCTTCTGAAACAGCGGAGAGTAGTTTAGTGCCAAGCACAACCCATATGCACTAGGAGAAAGTTCGAAAACCTCAAAAAAGTAAAAAAATATCTCAAAATCTTCTGAAACAGCGGAGAGTAGTTTAGTGCCAAGCACAACCCATATGCACCAGGAGAAACTTCGAAAAACTCACAAAAATAATGAATTAACTCGAAAACCTCTAAACCAGCGGACAGTCGTTGAGAACCTAGCACAACACATCCGCAAAATGAGAAACTTCGAAAAACTCAAAAAAGTAATGAAATAACTCGAAAACCTCAAAAACAGCGGAGAGTAGTTGAGAACCCAGCACAACACATACGCAACATGAGAACCTTCGAAAAACTCAAATAAGTAATGACATAACTCGAAAACCTCTAAAAAAGCGGAGAGTAGTTGAGAACCCAGCACAATCCATATGCACCAGGAGAAACTTCGAAAAACTCAAAAAAGTAATGGAATAACTCAAAAACCTCTGAAACAGCGCAGAGTAGTTTACAACCCAGCACAACATATAGCCACCAGAACAAACTTCGAAAAACTCAAAAAAGTAAAACGATATCTCAAAATCTTCTGAAACAGCGGAGAGTAGTTTAGTGCCAAGCACAACCCATATGCACTAGGAGAAAACCTCAAAAAAGTATAGAAATAACTCGAAATCTTCTGAAACAGCGTAGAGTAGTGTAGAACCCAGCACAACACATATACACCAGGAGAAACTTCGAAAAACTCAAAAAAGTAATGAAATAACTCGAAAACCTCTAAAACAGCGGAGAGTAGTTGAGAACCCAGCACAACCCAGCTGCACCAGGAGAAACTTCGAAAAACTCAAAAAAGTAATGACATAACTCGAAAACCTCTAAAACAGCGAAGAGTAGTTGAGAACCCAGCACAACACATACGCAACATGAGAAACTTCGAAAAACTCAAAAAAGTAATGAAGTCACTCAAAAACCTCTGAAACAGAGCAGAGTAGTTGAGAACACAGCACAACACATAGGCACCAGGAGAAACTTCTAAAAACTCAAAAAAGTAAAAAAACAACTCAAATTCTTCTGAAACTGCGGAGAGTAGGTAGTTAAGCAGCACAACACATACGCAACATGAGAACCTTCGAAAAACTCAAATAAGTAATGACATAACTCGAAAACCTCTAAAACAGCGGAGAGTAGTTGAGAACCCAGCACAATCCATATGCACCAGGAGAAACTTCGAAAAACTCAAAAAAGTAATGGAATAACTCAATCACCTCTGAAAAAGCGCAGAGTAGTTTACAACCCAGAACAACGTATAGCCACCAGAGCAAACTTCGAAAAACTCAAATAAGTAATGGAATAACTCAAAAACCTCTGAAACAGCGCAGAGTAGTTTACAACCCAGCACAACATATAGCCACCAGAACAAACTTCGAAAAACTCAAAAAAGTAAAAAAACAACTCAAATTCTTCTGAAACTGCGGAGAGTAGTTTAGTGCCAAGCACAACCCATATGCACTAGGAGAAAGTTCGAAAACCTCAAAAAAGTAATGGAATAACTCAAAAACCTCTGAAACAGCGCAGAGTAGTTTACAACCCAGCACAACATATAGGCACCAGGAGAAACTTCTAAAAACTCAAAAAAGTAAAAAAACAACTCAAACTCTTCTGAAACTGCGGAGAATAGTGTAGTTAAGCAGCAGAACACATACGCAACATGAGAACCTTCGAAAAACTCAAAAAAGTAATGACATTATTCGAAAACCTCTAAAAGAGCGGAGAGTAGTTGAGAACACAGCACAATCCATATGCACAAGGAGAAACTTCGAAAAACTCAAAAAAGTAATGGAATAACTCAAAAACCTCTGAAACAGCGCAGAGTAGTTTACAACCCAGCACAACATATAGCCACCAGAACAAACTTCGAAAAATTCAAAAAAGTAATGAAATAACTCGAAAACCTCTAAAACAGCGGACAGTCGTTGAGAACCTAGCACAACACATCCGCAAAATGAGAAACTTCGAAAAACTCAAAAAAGTAATGAAATAACTCGAAAACCTCAAAAACAGCGGAGAGTAGTTGAGAACCCAAGCACAACACATACGCAACATGAGAAACTTCGAAAAACTCAAAAAAGTAATGAAGTAACTCAAAAACCTCTGAAACAGAGCAGAGTAGTTTAGAACCCAGCACAACACATAGGCACCAGGAGAAACTTCTAAAAACTCAAAAAAGTAAAAAAACAATTCAAATTCTTCTGAAACTGCGGAGAGTAGTGTAGTTAAGCAGCACAACACATACGCAACATGAGAACCTTCGAAAAACTCAAATAAGTAATGACATAACTCGAAAACCTCTAAAACAGCGGAGAGTAGTTGAGAACCCAGCACAATCCATATGCACCAGGAGAAACTTCGAAAAACTCAAAAAAGTAATGGAATAACTCAAAAACCTCTGAAACAGCGCAGAGTAGTTTACAACCCAGCACAACATATAGCCACCAGAACAAACTTCGAAAAACTCAAAAAAGTAAAAAGATATCTCAAAATCTTCTGAAACAGCGGAGAGTAGTTTAGTGCCAAGCACAACCCATATGCACTAGGAGAAAGTTCGAAAACCTCAAAAAAGTATAGAAATAACTCGAAATCTTCTGAAACAGCGTAGAGTAGTGTAGAACCCAGCACAACACATATACACCAGGAGAAACTTCGAAAAACTCAAAAAAGTAATGAAATAACTCGAAAACCTCTAAAACAGCGGAGAGTAGTTGAGAACCCAGCACAACCCAGCTGCACCAGGAGAAACTTCGAAAAACTCAAAAAAGTAATGACATAACTCGAAAACCTCTAAAACAGCGAAGAGTAGTTGAGAACCCAGCACAACACATACGCAACATGAGAAACTTCGAAAAACTCAAAAAAGTAATGAAGTCACTCAAAAACCTCTGAAACAGAGCAGAGTAGTTGAGAACACAGCACAACACATAGGCACCAGGAGAAACTTCTAAAAACTCAAAAAAGTAAAAAAACAACTCAAATTCTTCTGAAACTGCGGAGAGTAGGTAGTTAAGCAGCACAACACATACGCAACATGAGAACCTTCGAAAAACTCAAATAAGTAATGACATAACTCGAAAACCTCTAAAACAGCGGAGAGTAGTTGAGAACCCAGCACAATCCATATGCACCAGGAGGAACTTCGAAAAACTCAAAAAAGTAATGGAATAACTCAAAAACCTCTGAAACAGCGCAGAGTAGTTTACAACCCAGCACAACATATAGCCACCAGAACAAACTTCGAAAAACTCAAAAAAGTAAAAAGATATCTCAAAATCTTCTGAAACAGCGGAGAGTAGTTTAGTGCCAAGCACAACCCATATGCACTAGGAGAAAGTTCGAAAACCTCAAAAAAGTATAGAAATAACTCGAAATCTTCTGAAACAGCGTAGAGTAGTGTAGAACCCAGCACAACACATATACACCAGGAGAAACTTCGAAAAACTCAAAAAAGTAATGAAATAACTCGAAAACCTCTAAAACAGCGGAGAGTAGTTGAGAACCCAGCACAACCCAGCTGCACCAGGAGAAACTTCGAAAAACTCAAAAAAGTAATGACATAACTCGAAAACCTCTAAAACAGCGAAGAGTAGTTGAGAACCCAGCACAACACATACGCAACATGAGAAACTTCGAAAAACTCAAAAAAGTAATGAAGTCACTCAAAAACCTCTGAAACAGAGCAGAGTAGTTGAGAACACAGCACAACACATAGGCACCAGGAGAAACTTCTAAAAACTCAAAAAAGTAAAAAAACAACTCAAATTCTTCTGAAACTGCGGAGAGTAGGTAGTTAAGCAGCACAACACATACGCAACATGAGAACCTTCGAAAAACTCAAATAAGTAATGACATAACTCGAAAACCTCTAAAACAGCGGAGAGTAGTTGAGAACCCAGCACAATCCATATGCACCAGGAGAAACTTCGAAAAACTCAAAAAAGTAATGGAATAACTCAATCACCTCTGAAAAAGCGCAGAGTAGTTTACAACCCAGAACAACGTATAGCCACCAGAGCAAACTTCGAAAAACTCAAATAAGTAATGGAATAACTCAAAAACCTCTGAAACAGCGCAGAGTAGTTTACAACCCAGCACAACATATAGCCACCAGAACAAACTTCGAAAAACTCAAAAAAGTAAAAAAACAACTCAAATTCTTCTGAAACTGCGGAGAGTAGTTTAGTGCCAAGCACAACCCATATGCACTAGGAGAAAGTTCGAAAACCTCAAAAAAGTAATGGAATAACTCAAAAACCTCTGAAACAGCGCAGAGTAGTTTACAACCCAGCACAACATATAGGCACCAGGAGAAACTTCTAAAAACTCAAAAAAGTAAAAAAACAACTCAAACTCTTCTGAAACTGCGGAGAATAGTGTAGTTAAGCAGCAGAACACATACGCAACATGAGAACCTTCGAAAAACTCAAAAAAGTAATGACATTATTCGAAAACCTCTAAAACAGCGGAGAGTAGTTGAGAACACAGCACAAGCCATATGCACCAGGAGAAACTTCGAAAAACTCAAAAAAGTAATGGAATAACTCAAAAACCTCTGAAACAGCGCAGAGTAGTTTACAACCCAGCACAACATATAGCCACCAGAACAAACTTCGAAAAACTCAAAAAAGTAATGAAATAACTCGAAAACCTCTAAAACAGCGGACAGTCGTTGAGAACCTAGCACAACACATCCGCAAAATGAGAAACTTCGAAAAACTCAAAAAAGTAATGAAATAACTCGAAAACCTCAAAAACAGCGGAGAGTAGTTGAGAACCCAAGCACAACACATACGCAACATGAGAAACTTCGAAAAACTCAAAAAAGTAATGAAGTAACTCAAAAACCTCTGAAACAGAGCAGAGTAGTTTAGAACCCAGCACAACACATAGGCACCAGGAGAAACTTCTAAAAACTCAAAAAAGTAAAAAAACAATTCAAATTCTTCTGAAACTGCGGAGAGTAGTGTAGTTAAGCAGCACAACACATACGCAACATGAGAACCTTCGAAAAACTCAAATAAGTAATGACATAACTCGAAAACCTCTAAAAAAGCGGAGAGTAGTTGAGAACCCAGCACAATCCATATGCACCAGGAGAAACTTCGAAAAACTCAAAAAAGTAATGGAATAACTCAAAAACCTCTGAAACAGCGCAGAGTAGTTTACAACCCAGCACAACATATAGCCACCAGAACAAACTTCGAAAAACTCAAAAAAGTAAAAAGATATCTCAAAATCTTCTGAAACAGCGGAGAGTAGTTTAGTGCCAAGCACAACCCATATGCACTAGGAGAAAGTTCGAAAACCTCAAAAAAGTATAGAAATAACTCGAAATCTTCTGAAACAGCGTAGAGTAGTGTAGAACCCAGCACAACACATATACACCAGGAGAAACTTCGAAAAACTCAAAAAAGTAATGAAATAACTCGAAAACCTCTAAAACAGCGGAGAGTAGTTGAGAACCCAGCACAACCCAGCTGCACCAGGAGAAACTTCGAAAAACTCAAAAAAGTAATGACATAACTCGAAAACCTCTAAAACAGCGAAGAGTAGTTGAGAACCCAGCACAACACATACGCAACATGAGAAACTTCGAAAAACTCAAAAAAGTAATGAAGTCACTCAAAAACCTCTGAAACAGAGCAGAGTAGTTGAGAACACAGCACAACACATAGGCACCAGGAGAAACTTCTAAAAACTCAAAAAAGTAAAAAAACAACTCAAATTCTTCTGAAACTGCGGAGAGTAGGTAGTTAAGCAGCACAACACATACGCAACATGAGAACCTTCGAAAAACTCAAATAAGTAATGACATAACTCGAAAACCTCTAAAACAGCGGAGAGTAGTTGAGAACCCAGCACAATCCATATGCACCAGGAGGAACTTCGAAAAACTCAAAAAAGTAATGGAATAACTCAAAAACCTCTGAAACAGCGCAGAGTAGTTTACAACCCAGCACAACATATAGCCACCAGAACAAACTTCGAAAAACTCAAAAAAGTAAAAAAATATCTCAAAATCTTCTGAAACAGCGGAGAGTAGTTTAGTGCCAAGCACAACCCATATGCACTAGGAGAAAGTTCGAAAACCTCAAAAAAGTATAGAAATAACTCGAAATCTTCTGAAACAGCGTAGAGTAGTGTAGAACCCAGCACAACACATATACACCAGGAGAAACTTCGAAAAACTCAAAAAAGTAATGAAATAACTCGAAAACCTCTAAAACAGCGGACAGTCGTTGAGAACCTAGCACAACACATCCGCAAAATGAGAAACTTCGAAAAACTCAAAAAAGTAAAAAAATATCTCAAAATCTTCTGAAACAGCGGAGAGTAGTTTAGTGCCAAGCACAACCCATATGCACCAGGAGAAACTTCGAAAAACTCACAAAAATAATGAATTAACTCGAAAACCTCTGAACCAGCGGACAGTCGTTGAGAACCTAGCACAACACATCCGCAAAATGAGAAACTTCGAAAAACTCAAAAAAGTAATGAAATAACTCGAAAACCTCAAAAACAGCGGAGAGTAGTTGAGAACCCAGCACAACACATACGCAACATGAGAACCTTCGAAAAACTCAAATAAGTAATGACATAACTCGAAAACCTCTAAAACAGCGGAGAGTAGTTGAGAACCCAGCACAATCCATATGCACCAGGAGAAACTTCGAAAAACTCAAAAAAGTAATGGAATAACTCAAAAACCTCTGAAACAGCGCAGAGTAGTTTACAACCCAGCACAACATATAGCCACCAGAACAAACTTCGAAAAACTCAAAAAAGTAAAAAGATATCTCAAAATCTTCTGAAACAGCGGAGAGTAGTTTAGTGCCAAGCACAACCCATATGCACTAGGAGAAAACCTCAAAAAAGTATAGAAATAACTCGAAATCTTCTGAAACAGCGCAGAGTAGTGTAGAACCCAGCACAACACATATACACCAGGAGAAACTTCGAAAAACTCAAAAAAGTAATGAAATAACTCGAAAACCTCTAAAACAGCGGAGAGAACCCAGCACAACCCAGCTGCACCAGGAGAAACTTCGAAAAACTCAAAAAAGTAATGACATAACTCGAAAACCTCTAAAACAGCGAAGAGTAGTTGAGAACCCAGCACAACACATACGCAACATGAGAAACTTCGAAAAACTCAAAAAAGTAATGAAGTCACTCAAAAACCTCTGAAACAGAGCAGAGTAGTTGAGAACACAGCACAACACATAGGCACCAGGAGAAACTTCTAAAAACTCAAAAAAGTAAAAAAACAACTCAAATTCTTCTGAAACTGCGGAGAGTAGGTAGTTAAGCAGCACAACACATACGCAACATGAGAACCTTCGAAAAACTCAAATAAGTAATGACATAACTCGAAAACCTCTAAAACAGCGGAGAGTAGTTGAGAACCCAGCACAATCCATATGCACCAGGAGAAACTTCGAAAAACTCAAAAAAGTAATGGAATAACTCAATCACCTCTGAAAAAGCGCAGAGTAGTTTACAACCCAGAACAACGTATAGCCACCAGAGCAAACTTCGAAAAACTCAAATAAGTAATGGAATAACTCAAAAACCTCTGAAACAGCGCAGAGTAGTTTACAACCCAGCACAACATATAGCCACCAGAACAAACTTCGAAAAACTCAAAAAAGTAAAAAAACAACTCAAATTCTTCTGAAACTGCGGAGAGTAGTTTAGTGCCAAGCACAACCCATATGCACTAGGAGAAAGTTCGAAAACCTCAAAAAAGTAATGGAATAACTCAAAAACCTCTGAAACAGCGCAGAGTAGTTTACAACCCAGCACAACATATAGGCACCAGGAGAAACTTCTAAAAACTCAAAAAAGTAAAAAAACAACTCAAACTCTTCTGAAACTGCGGAGAATAGTGTAGTTAAGCAGCAGAACACATACGCAACATGAGAACCTTCGAAAAACTCAAAAAAGTAATGACATTATTCGAAAACCTCTAAAACAGCGGAGAGTAGTTGAGAACACAGCACAATCCATATGCACCAGGAGAAACTTCGAAAAACTCAAAAAAGTAATGGAATAACTCAAAAACCTCTGAAACAGCGCAGAGTAGTTTACAGCCCAGCACAACATATAGCCACCAGAACAAACTTCGAAAAACTCAAAAAAGTAAAAAGATATCTCAAAATCTTCTGAAACAGCGGAGAGTAGTTTAGTGCCAAGCACAACCCATATGCACTAGGAGAAAGTTCGAAAACCTCAAAAAAGTATAGAAATAACTCGAAATCTTCTGAAACAGCGTAGAGTAGTGTAGAACCCAGCACAACACATATACACCAGGAGAAACTTCGAAAAACTCAAAAAAGTAATGAAATAACTCGAAAACCTCTAAAACAGCGGAGAGTAGTTGAGAACCCAGCACAACCCAGCTGCACCAGGAGAAACTTCGAAAAACTCAAAAAAGTAATGACATAACTCGAAAACCTCTAAAACAGCGAAGAGTAGTTGAGAACCCAGCACAACACATACGCAACATGAGAAACTTCGAAAAACTCAAAAAAGTAATGAAGTCACTCAAAAACCTCTGAAACAGAGCAGAGTAGTTGAGAACACAGCACAACACATAGGCACCAGGAGAAACTTCTAAAAACTCAAAAAAGTAAAAAAACAACTCAAATTCTTCTGAAACTGCGGAGAGTAGTTTAGTGCCAAGCACAACCCATATGCACTAGGAGAAAGTTCGAAAACCTCAAAAAAGTAATGGAATAACTCAAAAACCTCTGAAACAGCGCAGAGTAGTTTACAACCCAGCACAACATATAGGCACCAGGAGAAACTTCTAAAAACTCAAAAAAGTAAAAAAACAACTCAAACTCTTCTGAAACTGCGGAGAATAGTGTAGTTAAGCAGCAGAACACATACGCAACATGAGAACCTTCGAAAAACTCAAAAAAGTAATGACATTATTCGAAAACCTCTAAAACAGCGGAGAGTAGTTGAGAACACAGCACAATCCATATGCACCAGGAGAAACTTCGAAAAACTCAAAAAAGTAATGGAATAACTCAAAAACCTCTGAAACAGCGCAGAGTAGTTTACAACCAGCACAACATATAGCCACCAGAACAAACTTCGAAAAACTCAAAAAAGTAATGAAATAACTCGAAAACCTCTAAAACAGCGGACAGTCGTTGAGAACCTAGCACAACACATCCGCAAAATGAGAAACTTCGAAAAACTCAAAAAAGTAATGACATAACTCGAAAACCTCTAAAACAGCGAAGAGTAGTTGAGAACCCAGCACAACACATACGCAACATGAGAAACTTCGAAAAACTCAAAAAAGTAATGAAGTCACTCAAAAACCTCTGAAACAGAGCAGAGTAGTTGAGAACACAGCACAACACATAGGCACCAGGAGAAACTTCTAAAAACTCAAAAAAGTAAAAAAACAACTCAAATTCTTCTGAAACTGCGGAGAGTAGGTAGTTAAGCAGCACAACACATACGCAACATGAGAACCTTCGAAAAACTCAAATAAGTAATGACATAACTCGAAAACCTCTAAAAAAGCGGAGTAGTTGAGAACCCAGCACAATCCATATGCACCAGGAGAAACTTCGAAAAACTCAAAAAAGTAATGGAATAACTCAATCACCTCTGAAACAGCGCAGAGTAGTTTACAACCCAGCACAACATATAGCCACCAGAACAACCTTCGAAAAACTCAAAAAAGTAATGAAATAACTCGAAAACCTCAAAAACAGCGGAGAGTAGTTGAGAACCCAGCACAACACGTACGCAACATGAGAAACTTCGAAAAACTCAAAAAAGTAATGAAGTAACTCAAAAACCTCTGAAACAGAGCAGAGTAGTTTAGAACCCAGCACAACACATAGGCACCAGGAGGAACTTCTAAAAACTCAAAAAAGGAAAAAAAACAACTCAAATTCTTCTGAAACTGCGGAGAGTAGTTTAGTGCCAAGCACAACCCATATGCGCTAGGAGAAAGTTCGAAAACCTCAAAAAAGTATAGAAATAACTCGAAATCTTCTGAAACAGCGTAGTGTAGTGTAGAACCCAGCACAACACATATGCACCAGGAGAAACTTCGAAAAACTCAAAAAAGTAATGAAATAACTCGAAAACCTCTAAAACAGCGGGCAGTCGTTGAGAACCTAGCACAACACATCCACAAAATGAGAAACTTCGAAAAAGTCAAAAAAGTAATGAAATAACTCGAAAACCTCAAAAACAGCGGAGAGTAGTTGAGAACCCAGCACAACACATACGCAACTTGAGAAACTTCGAAAAACTCAAAAAAGTAATGACATAACTCGAAAACCTCTAAAACAGCGAAGAGTAGTTGAGAACCCAGCACAACACATACGCAACTTGAGAAACTTCGAAAAACTCAAAAAAGTAATGACATAACTCGAAAACCTCTAAAACAGCGGAGAGTAGTTGAGAACCCAGCACAAGCCATATGCACCAGGAGAAACTTCGAAAAACTCAAAAAAGTAATGAAATAACTCAAAAACCTCTGAAACAGCGCAGAGTAGTTTACAACCCAGCACAACATATAGCCACCAGAACAACCTTCGAAAAACTCAAAAAAGTAATGAAATAACTCGAAAACCTCTAAAACAGCGGACAGTCGTTGAGAACCTAGCACAACACATCCGCAAAATGAGAAACTTCGAAAAACAAAAAAGTAATGAAATAACTCGAAAACCTCAAAAACAGCGGAGAGTAGTTGAGAACCCAGCACAACACATACGCAACATGAGAAACTTCGAAAAACTCAAAAAAGTAATGAAGTAACTCAAAAACCTCTGAAACAGAGCAGAGTAGTTGAGAACCCAGCACAACACGTACGCAACATGAGAAACTTCGAAAAACTCAAAAAAGTAATGAAGTAACTCAAAAACCTCTGAAACAGAGCAGAGTAGTTTAGAACCCAGCACAACACATAGGCACCAGGAGGAACTTCTAAAAACTCAAAAAAGGAAAAAAAACAACTCAAATTCTTCTGAAACTGCGGAGAGTAGTTTAGTGCCAAGCACAACCCATATGCGCTAGGAGAAAGTTCGAAAACCTCAAAAAAGTATAGAAATAACTCGAAATCTTCTGAAACAGCGTAGTGTAGTGTAGAACCCAGCACAACACATATGCACCAGGAGAAACTTCGAAAAACTCAAAAAAGTAATGAAATAACTCGAAAACCTCTAAAACAGCGGGCAGTCGTTGAGAACCTAGCACAACACATCCACAAAATGAGAAACTTCGAAAAAGTCAAAAAAGTAATGAAATAACTCGAAAACCTCAAAAACAGCGGAGAGTAGTTGAGAACCCAGCACAACACATACGCAACTTGAGAAACTTCGAAAAACTCAAAAAAGTAATGACATAACTCGAAAACCTCTAAAACAGCGAAGAGTAGTTGAGAACCCAGCACAACACATACGCAACTTGAGAAACTTCGAAAAACTCAAAAAAGTAATGACATAACTCGAAAACCTCTAAAACAGCGGAGAGTAGTTGAGAACCCAGCACAAGCCATATGCACCAGGAGAAACTTCGAAAAACTCAAAAAAGTAATGAAATAACTCAAAAACCTCTGAAACAGCGCAGAGTAGTTTACAACCCAGCACAACATATAGCCACCAGAACAACCTTCGAAAAACTCAAAAAAGTAATGAAATAACTCGAAAACCTCTAAAACAGCGGACAGTCGTTGAGAACCTAGCACAACACATCCGCAAAATGAGAAACTTCGAAAAACTCAAAAAAGTAATGAAATAACTCGAAAACCTCAAAAACAGCGGAGAGTAGTTGAGAACCCAGCACAACACATACGCAACATGAGAAACTTCGAAAAACTCAAAAAAGTAATGAAGTAACTCAAAAACCTCTGAAACAGAGCAGAGTAGTTTAGAACCCAGCATAACACATAGGCACCAGGAGGAACTTCTAAAAACTCAAAAAAGTAAAAAAACAACTCAAATTCTTCTGAAACTGCGGAGAGTAGTTTAGTGCCAAGCACAACCCATATGCACTAGGAGAAAGTAGTGTAGTTAAGCAGCACAACACATACGCAACATGAGAACCTTCGAAAAACTCAAATAAGTAATGACATAACTCGAAAACCTCAAAAACAGCGGGGAGTAGTTGAGAACCCAGCACAACACATACGCAACTTGAGAAACTTCGAAAAACTCAAAAAAGTAATGACATAACTCGAAAACCTCTAAAACAGCGAAGAGTAGTTGAGAACCCAGCACAACACATACGCAACATGAGAAACTTCGAAAAACTCAAAAAAGTAATGAAGTAACTCAAAAACCTCTGAAACAGAGCAGAATAGTTTAGAACCCAGCACAACACATAGGCACCAGGAGAAACTTCTAAAAACTCAAAAAAGTAAAAAAACAACTCAAATTCTTATGAAACTGCGGAGAGTAGTGTAGTTAAGCAGCACAACACATACGCAACATGAGAACCTTCGGAAAACTCAAATAAGTAATGACATAACTCGAAAACCTCTAAAACAGCGGAGAGTAGTTGAGAACCCAGCACAATCCATATGCACCAGTAGAAACTTCGAAAAACTCAAAAAAGTAATGACATAACTCGAAAACCTCTAAAACAGCGGAGAGTAGTTGAGAACCCAGCACAATCCATATGCACCAGGAGGAACTTCGAAAAACTCAAAAAAGTAATGGAATAACTCCAAAACCTCTCAAACAGCGCAGAGTAGTTTACAACCCAGCACAACATATAGCCACCAGAACAAACTTCGAAAAACTCAAAAAAGTAAAAAGATATCTCAAAATCTTCTGAAACAGCGGAGAGTAGTTTAGTGCCAAGCACAACCCATATGCACTAGGAGAAAGTTCGAAAACCTCAAAAAAGTATAGAAATAACTCGAAATCTTCTGAAACAGCGTAGAGTAGTGTAGAACCCAGCACAACACATATACACCAGGAGAAACTTCGAAAAACTCAAAAAAGTAATGAAATAACTCGAAAACCTCTAAAACAGCGGAGAGTAGTTGAGAACCCAGCACAACACATACGCAACATGAGAAACTTCGAAAAACTCAAAAAAGTAATGAAGTCACTCAAAAACCTCTGAAACAGAGCAGAGTAGTTGAGAACACAGCACAACACATAGGCACCAGGAGAAACTTCTAAAAACTCAAAAAAGTAAAAAAACAACTCAAATTCTTCTGAAACTGCGGAGAGTAGTTTAGTGCCAAGCACAACCCATATGCACTAGGAGAAAGTTCGAAAACCTCAAAAAAGTAATGGAATAACTCAAAAACCTCTGAAACAGCGCAGAGTAGTTTACAACCCAGCACAACATATAGGCACCAGGAGAAACTTCTAAAAACTCAAAAAAGTAAAAAAACAACTCAAACTCTTCTGAAACTGCGGAGAATAGTGTAGTTAAGCAGCAGAACACATACGCAACATGAGAACCTTCGAAAAACTCAAAAAAGTAATGACATTATTCGAAAACCTCTAAAACAGCGGAGAGTAGTTGAGAACACAGCACAATCCATATGCACCAGGAGAAACTTCGAAAAACTCAAAAAAGTAATGGAATAACTCAAAAACCTCTGAAACAGCGCAGAGTAGTTTACAACCAGCACAACATATAGCCACCAGAACAAACTTCGAAAAACTCAAAAAAGTAATGAAATAACTCGAAAACCTCTAAAACAGCGGACAGTCGTTGAGAACCTAGCACAACACATCCGCAAAATGAGAAACTTCGAAAAACTCAAAAAAGTAATGACATAACTCGAAAACCTCTAAAACAGCGAAGAGTAGTTGAGAACCCAGCACAACACATACGCAACATGAGAAACTTCGAAAAACTCAAAAAAGTAATGAAGTCACTCAAAAACCTCTGAAACAGAGCAGAGTAGTTGAGAACACAGCACAACACATAGGCACCAGGAGAAACTTCTAAAAACTCAAAAAAGTAAAAAAACAACTCAAATTCTTCTGAAACTGCGGAGAGTAGGTAGTTAAGCAGCACAACACATACGCAACATGAGAACCTTCGAAAAACTCAAATAATAATGACATAACTCGAAAACCTCTAAAAAAGCGGAGTAGTTGAGAACCCAGCACAATCCATATGCACCAGGAGAAACTTCGAAAAACTCAAAAAAGTAATGGAATAACTCAATCACCTCTGAAACAGCGCAGAGTAGTTTACAACCCAGCACAACATATAGCCACCAGAACAACCTTCGAAAAACTCAAAAAAGTAATGAAATAACTCGAAAACCTCAAAAACAGCGGAGAGTAGTTGAGAACCCAGCACAACACGTACGCAACATGAGAAACTTCGAAAAACTCAAAAAAGTAATGAAGTAACTCAAAAACCTCTGAAACAGAGCAGAGTAGTTTAGAACCCAGCACAACACATAGGCACCAGGAGGAACTTCTAAAAACTCAAAAAAGGAAAAAAAACAACTCAAATTCTTCTGAAACTGCGGAGAGTAGTTTAGTGCCAAGCACAACCCATATGCGCTAGGAGAAAGTTCGAAAACCTCAAAAAAGTATAGAAATAACTCGAAATCTTCTGAAACAGCGTAGTGTAGTGTAGAACCCAGCACAACACATATGCACCAGGAGAAACTTCGAAAAACTCAAAAAAGTAATGAAATAACTCGAAAACCTCTAAAACAGCGGGCAGTCGTTGAGAACCTAGCACAACACATCCACAAAATGAGAAACTTCGAAAAAGTCAAAAAAGTAATGAAATAACTCGAAAACCTCAAAAACAGCGGAGAGTAGTTGAGAACCCAGCACAACACATACGCAACTTGAGAAACTTCGAAAAACTCAAAAAAGTAATGACATAACTCGAAAACCTCTAAAACAGCGAAGAGTAGTTGAGAACCCAGCACAACACATACGCAACTTGAGAAACTTCGAAAAACTCAAAAAAGTAATGACATAACTCGAAAACCTCTAAAACAGCGGAGAGTAGTTGAGAACCCAGCACAAGCCATATGCACCAGGAGAAACTTCGAAAAACTCAAAAAAGTAATGAAATAACTCAAAAACCTCTGAAACAGCGCAGAGTAGTTTACAACCCAGCACAACATATAGCCACCAGAACAACCTTCGAAAAACTCAAAAAAGTAATGAAATAACTCGAAAACCTCTAAAACAGCGGACAGTCGTTGAGAACCTAGCACAACACATCCGCAAAATGAGAAACTTCGAAAAACTCAAAAAAGTAATGAAATAACTCGAAAACCTCAAAAACAGCGGAGAGTAGTTGAGAACCCAGCACAACACATACGCAACATGAGAAACTTCGAAAAACTCAAAAAAGTAATGAAGTAACTCAAAAACCTCTGAAACAGAGCAGAGTAGTTTAGAACCCAGCATAACACATAGGCACCAGGAGGAACTTCTAAAAACTCAAAAAAGTAAAAAAACAACTCAAATTCTTCTGAAACTGCGGAGAGTAGTTTAGTGCCAAGCACAACCCATATGCACTAGGAGAAAGTTCGAAAACCTCAAAAAAGTAATGGAATAACTCAAAAACCTCTGAAACAGCGCAGAGTAGTTTACAACCCAGCACAACATATAGGCACCAGGAGAAACTTCTAAAAACTCAAAAAAGTAAAAAAAACAACTCAAACTCTTCTGAAACTGCGGAGAATAGTGTAGTTAAGTAGCAGAACACATACGCAACATGAGAACCTTCGAAAAACTCAAAAAAGTAATGACATTATTCGAAAACCTCTAAAACAGCGGAGAGTAGTTGAGAACACAGCACAATCCATATGCACCAGGAGAAACTTCGAAAAACTCAAAAAAGTAATGGAATAACTCAAAAACCTCTGAAACAGCGCAGAGTAGTTTACAACCCAGCACAACATATAGCCACCAGAACAAACTTCGAAAAACTCAAAAAAGTAAAAAGATATCTCAAAATCTTCTGAAACAGCGGAGAGTAGTTTAGTGCCAAGCACAACCCATATGCACTAGGAGAAAGTTCGAAAACCTCAAAAAAGTATAGAAATAACTCGAAATCTTCTGAAACAGCGTAGAGTAGTGTAGAACCCAGCACAACACATATACACCAGGAGAAACTTCGAAAAACTCAAAAAAGTAATGAAATAACTCGAAAACCTCTAAAACAGCGGAGAGTAGTTGAGAACCCAGCACAACCCAGCTGCACCAGGAGAAACTTCGAAAAACTCAAAAAAGTAATGACATAACTCGAAAACCTCTAAAACAGCGAAGAGTAGTTGAGAACCCAGCACAACACATACGCAACATGAGAAACTTCGAAAAACTCAAAAAAGTAATGAAGTCACTCAAAAACCTCTGAAATAGAGCAGAGTAGTTGAGAACACAGCACAACACATAGGCACCAGGAGAAACTTCTAAAAACTCAAAAAAGTAAAAAAACAACTCAAATTCTTCTGAAACTGCGGAGAGTAGGTAGTTAAGCAGCACAACACATACGCAACATGAGAACCTTCGAAAAACTCAAATAAGTAATGACATAACTCGAAAACCTCTAAAACAGCGGAGAGTAGTTGAGAACCCAGCACAATCCATATGCACCAGGAGGAACTTCGAAAAACTCAAAAAAGTAATGGAATAACTCAAAAACCTCTGAAACAGCGCAGAGTAGTTTACAACCCAGCACAACATATAGCCACCAGAACAAACTTCGAAAAACTCAAAAAAGTAAAAAAATATCTCAAAATCTTCTGAAACAGCGGAGAGTAGTTTAGTGCCAAGCACAACCCATATGCAGTAGGAGAAAGTTCGAAAACCTCAAAAAAGTATAGAAATAACTCGAAATCTTCTGAAACAGCGTAGAGTAGTGTAGAACCCAGCACAACACATATACACCAGGAGAAACTTCGAAAAACTCAAAAAAGTAATGAAATAACTCGAAAACCTCTAAAACAGCGGACAGTCGTTGAGAACCTAGCACAACACATCCGCAAAATGAGAAACTTCGAAAAACTCAAAAAAGTAAAAAAATATCTCAAAATCTTCTGAAACAGCGGAGAGTAGTTTAGTGCCAAGCACAACCCATATGCACCAGGAGAAACTTCGAAAAACTCACAAAAATAATGAAATAACTCGAAAACCTCTAAAACAGCGGACAGTCGTTGAGAACCTAGCACAACACATCCGCAAAATGAGAAACTTCGAAAAACTCAAAAAAGTAATGAAATAACTCGAAAACCTCAAAAACAGCGGAGAGTAGTTGAGAACCCAGCACAACACATACGCAACATGAGAAACTTCGAAAAACTCAAAAAAGTAATGAAGTAACTCAAAAACCTCTGAAACAGAGCAGAGTAGTTTAGAACCCAGCATAACACATAGGCACCAGGAGGAACTTCTAAAAACTCAAAAAAGTAAAAAAACAACTCAAATTCTTCTGAAACTGCGGAGAGTAGTTTAGTGCCAAGCACAACCCATATGCACTAGGAGAAAGTTCGAAAACCTCAAAAAAGTAATGGAATAACTCAAAAACCTCTGAAACAGCGCAGAGTAGTTTACAACCCAGCACAACATATAGGCACCAGGAGAAACTTCTAAAAACTCAAAAAAGTAAAAAAAACAACTCAAACTCTTCTGAAACTGCGGAGAATAGTGTAGGTAAGTAGCAGAACACATACGCAACATGAGAACCTTCGAAAAACTCAAAAAAGTAATGACATTATTCGAAAACCTCTAAAACAGCGGAGAGTAGTTGAGAACACAGCACAATCCATATGCACCAGGAGAAACTTCGAAAAACTCAAAAAAGTAATGGAATAACTCAAAAACCTCTGAAACAGCGCAGAGTAGTTTACAACCCAGCACAACATATAGCCACCAGAACAAACTTCGAAAAACTCAAAAAAGTAAAAAGATATCTCAAAATCTTCTGAAACAGCGGAGAGTAGTTTAGTGCCAAGCACAACACATAGGCACCAGGAGAAACTTCTAAAAACTCAAAAAAGTATAGAAATAACTCGAAATCTTCTGAAACAGCGTAGAGTAGTGTAGAACCCAGCACAACACATATACACCAGGAGAAACTTCGAAAAACTCAAAAAAGTAATGAAATAACTCGAAAACCTCTAAAACAGCGGAGAGTAGTTGAGAACCCAGCACAATCCATATGCACCAGGAGGAACTTCGAAAAACTCAAAAAAGTAATGGAATAACTCAAAAACCTCTGAAACAGCGCAGAGTAGTTTACAACCCAGCACAACATATAGCCACCAGAACAAACTTCGAAAAACTCAAAAAAGTAAAAAAATATCTCAAAATCTTCTGAAACAGCGGAGAGTAGTTTAGTGCCAAGCACAACCCATATGCAGTAGGAGAAAGTTCGAAAACCTCAAAAAAGTATAGAAATAACTCGAAATCTTCTGAAACAGCGTAGAGTAGTGTAGAACCCAGCACAACACATATACACCAGGAGAAACTTCGAAAAACTCAAAAAAGTAATGAAATAACTCGAAAACCTCTAAAACAGCGGACAGTCGTTGAGAACCTAGCACAACACATCCGCAAAATGAGAAACTTCGAAAAACTCAAAAAAGTAAAAAAATATCTCAAAATCTTCTGAAACAGCGGAGAGTAGTTTAGTGCCAAGCACAACCCATATGCACCAGGAGAAACTTCGAAAAACTCACAAAAATAATGAATTAACTCGAAAACCTCTGAACCAGCGGACAGTCGTTGAGAACCTAGCACAACACATCCGCAAAATGAGAAACTTCGAAAAACTCAAAAAAGTAATGAAATAACTCGAAAACCTCAAAAACAGCGGAGAGTAGTTGAGAACCCAGCACAACACATACGCAACATGAGAACCTTCGAAAAACTCAAATAAGTAATGACATAACTCGAAAACCTCTAAAACAGCGGAGAGTAGTTGAGAACCCAGCACAATCCATATGCACCAGGAGAAACTTCGAAAAACTCAAAAAAGTAATGGAATAACTCAAAAACCTCTGAAACAGCGCAGAGTAGTTTACAACCCAGCACAACATATAGCCACCAGAACAAACTTCGAAAAACTCAAAAAAGTAAAAAAATATCTCAAAATCTTCTGAAACAGCGGAGAGTAGTTTAGTGCCAAGCACAACCCATATGCACTAGGAGAAAGTTCGAAAACCTCAAAAAAGTAAAAAAATATCTCAAAATCTTCTGAAACAGCGGAGAGTAGTTTAGTGCCAAGCACAACCCATATGCACCAGGAGAAACTTCGAAAAACTCACAAAAATAATGAATTAACTCGAAAACCTCTAAACCAGCGGACAGTCGTTGAGAACCTAGCACAACACATCCGCAAAATGAGAAACTTCGAAAAACTCAAAAAAGTAATGAAATAACTCGAAAACCTCAAAAACAGCGGAGAGTAGTTGAGAACCCAGCACAACACATACGCAACATGAGAACCTTCGAAAAACTCAAATAAGTAATGACATAACTCGAAAACCTCTAAAAAAGCGGAGAGTAGTTGAGAACCCAGCACAATCCATATGCACCAGGAGAAACTTCGAAAAACTCAAAAAAGTAATGGAATAACTCAAAAACCTCTGAAACAGCGCAGAGTAGTTTACAACCCAGCACAACATATAGCCACCAGAACAAACTTCGAAAAACTCAAAAAAGTAAAAAGATATCTCAAAATCTTCTGAAACAGCGGAGAGTAGTTTAGTGCCAAGCACAACCCATATGCACTAGGAGAAAGTTCGAAAACCTCAAAAAAGTATAGAAATAACTCGAAATCTTCTGAAACAGCGTAGAGTAGTGTAGAACCCAGCACAACACATATACACCAGGAGAAACTTCGAAAAACTCAAAAAAGTAATGAAATAACTCGAAAACCTCTAAAACAGCGGAGAGTAGTTGAGAACCCAGCACAACCCAGCTGCACCAGGAGAAACTTCGAAAAACTCAAAAAAGTAATGACATAACTCGAAAACCTCTAAAACAGCGAAGAGTAGTTGAGAACCCAGCACAACACATACGCAACATGAGAAACTTCGAAAAACTCAAAAAAGTAATGAAGTCACTCAAAAACCTCTGAAACAGAGCAGAGTAGTTGAGAACACAGCACAACACATAGGCACCAGGAGAAACTTCTAAAAACTCAAAAAAGTAAAAAAACAACTCAAATTCTTCTGAAACTGCGGAGAGTAGGTAGTTAAGCAGCACAACACATACGCAACATGAGAACCTTCGAAAAACTCAAATAAGTAATGACATAACTCGAAAACCTCTAAAACAGCGGAGAGTAGTTGAGAACCCAGCACAATCCATATGCACCAGGAGGAACTTCGAAAAACTCAAAAAAGTAATGGAATAACTCAAAAACCTCTGAAACAGCGCAGAGTAGTTTACAACCCAGCACAACATATAGCCACCAGAACAAACTTCGAAAAACTCAAAAAAGTAAAAAAATATCTCAAAATCTTCTGAAACAGCGGAGAGTAGTTTAGTGCCAAGCACAACCCATATGCACTAGGAGAAAGTTCGAAAACCTCAAAAAAGTATAGAAATAACTCGAAATCTTCTGAAACAGCGTAGAGTAGTGTAGAACCCAGCACAACACATATACACCAGGAGAAACTTCGAAAAACTCAAAAAAGTAATGAAATAACTCGAAAACCTCTAAAACAGCGGACAGTCGTTGAGAACCTAGCACAACACATCCGCAAAATGAGAAACTTCGAAAAACTCAAAAAAGTAAAAAGATATCTCAAAATCTTCTGAAACAGCGGAGAGTAGTTTAGTGCCAAGCACAACCCATATGCACTAGGAGAAAGTTCGAAAACCTCAAAAAAGTATAGAAATAACTCGAAATCTTCTGAAACAGCGTAGAGTAGTGTAGAACCCAGCACAACACATATACACCAGGAGAAACTTCGAAAAACTCAAAAAAGTAATGAAATAACTCGAAAACCTCTAAAACAGCGGAGAGTAGTTGAGAACCCAGCACAACCCAGCTGCACCAGGAGAAACTTCGAAAAACTCAAAAAAGTAATGACATAACTCGAAAACCTCTAAAACAGCGAAGAGTAGTTGAGAACCCAGCACAACACATACGCAACATGAGAAACTTCGAAAAACTCAAAAAAGTAATGAAGTCACTCAAAAACCTCTGAAACAGAGCAGAGTAGTTGAGAACACAGCACAACACATAGGCACCAGGAGAAACTTCTAAAAACTCAAAAAAGTAAAAAAACAACTCAAATTCTTCTGAAACTGCGGAGAGTAGGTAGTTAAGCAGCACAACACATACGCAACATGAGAACCTTCGAAAAACTCAAATAAGTAATGACATAACTCGAAAACCTCTAAAACAGCGGAGAGTAGTTGAGAACCCAGCACAATCCATATGCACCAGGAGGAACTTCGAAAAACTCAAAAAAGTAATGGAATAACTCAAAAACCTCTGAAACAGCGCAGAGTAGTTTACAACCCAGCACAACATATAGCCACCAGAACAAACTTCGAAAAACTCAAAAAAGTAAAAAAATATCTCAAAATCTTCTGAAACAGCGGAGAGTAGTTTAGTGCCAAGCACAACCCATATGCACTAGGAGAAAGTTCGAAAACCTCAAAAAAGTATAGAAATAACTCGAAATCTTCTGAAACAGCGTAGAGTAGTGTAGAACCCAGCACAACACATATACACCAGGAGAAACTTCGAAAAACTCAAAAAAGTAATGAAATAACTCGAAAACCTCTAAAACAGCGGACAGTCGTTGAGAACCTAGCACAACACATCCGCAAAATGAGAAACTTCGAAAAACTCAAAAAAGTAAAAAAATATCTCAAAATCTTCTGAAACAGCGGAGAGTAGTTTAGTGCCAAGCACAACCCATATGCACCAGGAGAAACTTCGAAAAACTCACAAAAATAATGAATTAACTCGAAAACCTCTGAACCAGCGGACAGTCGTTGAGAACCTAGCACAACACATCCGCAAAATGAGAAACTTCGAAAAACTCAAAAAAGTAATGAAATAACTCGAAAACCTCAAAAACAGCGGAGAGTAGTTGAGAACCCAGCACAACACATACGCAACATGAGAACCTTCGAAAAACTCAAATAAGTAATGACATAACTCGAAAACCTCTAAAACAGCGGAGAGTAGTTGAGAACCCAGCACAATCCATATGCACCAGGAGAAACTTCGAAAAACTCAAAAAAGTAATGGAATAACTCAAAAACCTCTGAAACAGCGCAGAGTAGTTTACAACCCAGCACAACATATAGCCACCAGAACAAACTTCGAAAAACTCAAAAAAGTAAAAAAATATCTCAAAATCTTCTGAAACAGCGGAGAGTAGTTTAGTGCCAAGCACAACCCATATGCACTAGGAGAAAGTTCGAAAACCTCAAAAAAGTAAAAAAATATCTCAAAATCTTCTGAAACAGCGGAGAGTAGTTTAGTGCCAAGCACAACCCATATGCACCAGGAGAAACTTCGAAAAACTCACAAAAATAATGAATTAACTCGAAAACCTCTAAACCAGCGGACAGTCGTTGAGAACCTAGCACAACACATCCGCAAAATGAGAAACTTCGAAAAACTCAAAAAAGTAATGAAATAACTCGAAAACCTCAAAAACAGCGGAGAGTAGTTGAGAACCCAGCACAACACATACGCAACATGAGAACCTTCGAAAAACTCAAATAAGTAATGACATAACTCGAAAACCTCTAAAAAAGCGGAGAGTAGTTGAGAACCCAGCACAATCCATATGCACCAGGAGAAACTTCGAAAAACTCAAAAAAGTAATGGAATAACTCAAAAACCTCTGAAACAGCGCAGAGTAGTTTACAACCCAGCACAACATATAGCCACCAGAACAAACTTCGAAAAACTCAAAAAAGTAAAAAGATATCTCAAAATCTTCTGAAACAGCGGAGAGTAGTTTAGTGCCAAGCACAACCCATATGCACTAGGAGAAAGTTCGAAAACCTCAAAAAAGTATAGAAATAACTCGAAATCTTCTGAAACAGCGTAGAGTAGTGTAGAACCCAGCACAACACATATACACCAGGAGAAACTTCGAAAAACTCAAAAAAGTAATGAAATAACTCGAAAACCTCTAAAACAGCGGAGAGTAGTTGAGAACCCAGCACAACCCAGCTGCACCAGGAGAAACTTCGAAAAACTCAAAAAAGTAATGACATAACTCGAAAACCTCTAAAACAGCGAAGAGTAGTTGAGAACCCAGCACAACACATACGCAACATGAGAAACTTCGAAAAACTCAAAAAAGTAATGAAGTCACTCAAAAACCTCTGAAACAGAGCAGAGTAGTTGAGAACACAGCACAACACATAGGCACCAGGAGAAACTTCTAAAAACTCAAAAAAGTAAAAAAACAACTCAAATTCTTCTGAAACTGCGGAGAGTAGTTTAGTGCCAAGCACAACCCATATGCACTAGGAGAAAGTTCGAAAACCTCAAAAAAGTAATGGAATAACTCAAAAACCTCTGAAACAGCGCAGAGTAGTTTACAACCCAGCACAACATATAGGCACCAGGAGAAACTTCTAAAAACTCAAAAAAGTAAAAAAACAACTCAAACTCTTCTGAAACTGCGGAGAATAGTGTAGTTAAGCAGCAGAACACATACGCAACATGAGAACCTTCGAAAAACTCAAAAAAGTAATGACATTATTCGAAAACCTCTAAAACAGCGGAGAGTAGTTGAGAACACAGCACAATCCATATGCACCAGGAGAAACTTCGAAAAACTCAAAAAAGTAATGGAATAACTCAAAAACCTCTGAAACAGCGCAGAGTAGTTTACAACCAGCACAACATATAGCCACCAGAACAAACTTCGAAAAACTCAAAAAAGTAATGAAATAACTCGAAAACCTCTAAAACAGCGGACAGTCGTTGAGAACCTAGCACAACACATCCGCAAAATGAGAAACTTCGAAAAACTCAAAAAAGTAATGACATAACTCGAAAACCTCTAAAACAGCGAAGAGTAGTTGAGAACCCAGCACAACACATACGCAACATGAGAAACTTCGAAAAACTCAAAAAAGTAATGAAGTCACTCAAAAACCTCTGAAACAGAGCAGAGTAGTTGAGAACACAGCACAACACATAGGCACCAGGAGAAACTTCTAAAAACTCAAAAAAGTAAAAAAACAACTCAAATTCTTCTGAAACTGCGGAGAGTAGGTAGTTAAGCAGCACAACACATACGCAACATGAGAACCTTCGAAAAACTCAAATAAGTAATGACATAACTCGAAAACCTCTAAAAAAGCGGAGTAGTTGAGAACCCAGCACAATCCATATGCACCAGGAGAAACTTCGAAAAACTCAAAAAAGTAATGGAATAACTCAATCACCTCTGAAAAAGCGCAGAGTAGTTTACAACCCAGCACAACATATAGCCACCAGAGCAAACTTCGAAAAACTCAAAAAAGTAAAAAAATATCTCAAAATCTTCTAAAACAGCGGAGAGTAGTTTAGTGCCAAGCACAACCCATATGCACTAGGAGAAAGTTCGAAAACCTCAAAAAAGTATAACAATAACTCGAAATCTTCTGAAACAGCGTCGAGTAGTGTAGAACCCAGCACAACACATATGCACCAGGAGAAACTTCGAAAAACTCAAAAAAGTAATGAAATAACTCGAAAACCTCTAAAACAGCGGGCAGTCGTTGAGAACCTAGCACAACACATCCACAAAATGAGAAACTTCGAAAAAGTCAAAAAAGTAATGAAATAACTCGAAAACCTCAAAAACAGCGGAGAGTAGTTGAGAACCCAGCACAACACATACGCAACTTGAGAAACTTCGAAAAACTCAAATAAGTAATGACATAACTCGAAAACCTCTAAAACAGCGAAGAGTAGTTGAGAACCCAGCACAACACATACGCAACTTGAGAAACTTCGAAAAACTCAAAAAAGTAATGAAATAACTCGAAAACCTCAAAAACAGCGGAGAGTAGTTGAGAACCCAGCACAACACATACGCAACATGAGAAACTTCGAAAAACTCAAAAAAGTAATGAAGTCACTCAAAAACCTCTGAAACAGAGCAGAGTAGTTGAGAACACAGCACAACACATAGGCACCAGGAGAAACTTCTAAAAACTCAAAAAAGTAAAAAAACAACTCAAATTCTTCTGAAACTGCGGAGAGTAGGTAGTTAAGCAGCACAACACATACGCAACATGAGAACCTTCGAAAAACTCAAATAAGTAATGACATAACTCGAAAACCTCTAAAAAAGCGGAGTAGTTGAGAACCCAGCACAATCCATATGCACCAGGAGAAACTTCGAAAAACTCAAAAAAGTAATGGAATAACTCAATCACCTCTGAAACAGCGCAGAGTAGTTTACAACCCAGCACAACATATAGCCACCAGAACAACCTTCGAAAAACTCAAAAAAGTAATGAAATAACTCGAAAACCTCAAAAACAGCGGAGAGTAGTTGAGAACCCAGCACAACACGTACGCAACATGAGAAACTTCGAAAAACTCAAAAAAGTAATGAAGTAACTCAAAAACCTCTGAAACAGAGCAGAGTAGTTTAGAACCCAGCACAACACATAGGCACCAGGAGGAACTTCTAAAAACTCAAAAAAGGAAAAAAAACAACTCAAATTCTTCTGAAACTGCGGAGAGTAGTTTAGTGCCAAGCACAACCCATATGCGCTAGGAGAAAGTTCGAAAACCTCAAAAAAGTATAGAAATAACTCGAAATCTTCTGAAACAGCGTAGTGTAGTGTAGAACCCAGCACAACACATATGCACCAGGAGAAACTTCGAAAAACTCAAAAAAGTAATGAAATAACTCGAAAACATCAAAAACAGCGGAGAGTAGTTGAGAACCCAGCACAACACATACGCAACATGAGAAACTTCGAAAAACTCAAAAAAGTAATGAAGTCACTCAAAAACCTCTGAAACAGAGCAGAGTAGTTGAGAACACAGCACAACACATAGGCACCAGGAGAAACTTCTAAAAACTCAAAAAAGTAAAAAAACAACTCAAATTCTTCTGAAACTGCGGAGAGTAGGTAGTTAAGCAGCACAACACATACGCAACATGAGAACCTTCGAAAAACTCAAATAAGTAATGACATAACTCGAAAACCTCTAAAAAAGCGGAGTAGTTGAGAACCCAGCACAATCCATATGCACCAGGAGAAACTTCGAAAAACTCAAAAAAGTAATGGAATAACTCAATCACCTCTGAAACAGCGCAGAGTAGTTTACAACCCAGCACAACATATAGCCACCAGAACAACCTTCGAAAAACTCAAAAAAGTAATGAAATAACTCGAAAACCTCAAAAACAGCGGAGAGTAGTTGAGAACCCAGCACAACACGTACGCAACATGAGAAACTTCGAAAAACTCAAAAAAGTAATGAAGTAACTCAAAAACCTCTGAAACAGAGCAGAGTAGTTTAGAACCCAGCACAACACATAGGCACCAGGAGGAACTTCTAAAAACTCAAAAAAGGAAAAAAAACAACTCAAATTCTTCTGAAACTGCGGAGAGTAGTTTAGTGCCAAGCACAACCCATATGCGCTAGGAGAAAGTTCGAAAACCTCAAAAAAGTATAGAAATAACTCGAAATCTTCTGAAACAGCGTAGTGTAGTGTAGACCCAGCACAACACATATGCACCAGGAGAAACTTCGAAAAACTCAAAAAAGTAATGAAATAACTCGAAAACCTCTAAAACAGCGGGCAGTCGTTGAGAACCTAGCACAACACATCCACAAAATGAGAAACTTCGAAAAAGTCAAAAAAGTAATGAAATAACTCGAAAACCTCAAAAACAGCGGAGAGTAGTTGAGAACCCAGCACAACACATACGCAACTTGAGAAACTTCGAAAAACTCAAAAAAGTAATGACATAACTCGAAAACCTCTAAAACAGCGAAGAGTAGTTGAGAACCCAGCACAACACATACGCAACTTGAGAAACTTCGAAAAACTCAAAAAAGTAATGACATAACTCGAAAACCTCTAAAACAGCGGAGAGTAGTTGAGAACCCAGCACAAGCCATATGCACCAGGAGAAACTTCGAAAAACTCAAAAAAGTAATGAAATAACTCAAAAACCTCTGAAACAGCGCAGAGTAGTTTACAACCCAGCACAACATATAGCCACCAGAACAACCTTCGAAAAACTCAAAAAAGTAATGAAATAACTCGAAAACCTCTAAAACAGCGGACAGTCGTTGAGAACCTAGCACAACACATCCGCAAAATGAGAAACTTCGAAAAACTCAAAAAAGTAATGAAATAACTCGAAAACCTCAAAAACAGCGGAGAGTAGTTGAGAACCCAGCACAACACATACGCAACATGAGAAACTTCGAAAAACTCAAAAAAGTAATGAAGTAACTCAAAAACCTCTGAAACAGAGCAGAGTAGTTTAGAACCCAGCATAACACATAGGCACCAGGAGGAACTTCTAAAAACTCAAAAAAGTAAAAAAACAACTCAAATTCTTCTGAAACTGCGGAGAGTAGTTTAGTGCCAAGCACAACCCATATGCACTAGGAGAAAGTTCGAAAACCTCAAAAAAGTAATGGAATAACTCAAAAACCTCTGAAACAGCGCAGAGTAGTTTACAACCCAGCACAACATATAGGCACCAGGAGAAACTTCTAAAAACTCAAAAAAGTAAAAAAAACAACTCAAACTCTTCTGAAACTGCGGAGAATAGTGTAGTTAAGTAGCAGAACACATACGCAACATGAGAACCTTCGAAAAACTCAAAAAAGTAATGACATTATTCGAAAACCTCTAAAACAGCGGAGAGTAGTTGAGAACACAGCACAATCCATATGCACCAGGAGAAACTTCGAAAAACTCAAAAAAGTAATGGAATAACTCAAAAACCTCTGAAACAGCGCAGAGTAGTTTACAACCCAGCACAACATATAGCCACCAGAACAAACTTCGAAAAACTCAAAAAAGTAATGAAATAACTCGAAAACCTCTAAAACAGCGGACAGTCGTTGAGAACCTAGCACAACACATCCGCAAAATGAGAAACTTCGAAAAACTCAAAAAAGTAATGAAATAACTCGAAAACCTCAAAAACAGCGGAGAGTAGTTGAGAACCCAGCACAACACATACGCAACATGAGAAACTTCGAAAAACTCAAAAAAGTAATGAAGTAACTCAAAAACCTCTGAAACAGAGCAGAGTAGTTTAGAACCCAGCACAACACATAGGCACCAGGAGAAACTTCTAAAAACTCAAAAAAGTAAAAAAACAATTCAAATTCTTCTGAAACTGCGGAGAGTAGTGTAGTTAAGCAGCACAACACATACGCAACATGAGAACCTTCGAAAAACTCAAATAAGTAATGACATAACTCGAAAACCTCTAAAACAGCGGAGAGTAGTTGAGAACCCAGCACAATCCATATGCACCAGGAGAAACTTCGAAAAACTCAAAAAAGTAATGGAATAACTCAAAAACCTCTGAAACAGCGCAGAGTAGTTTACAACCCAGCACAACATATAGGCACCAGGAGAAACTTCTAAAAACTCAAAAAAGTAAAAAAATATCTCAAAATCTTCTGAAACAGCGGAGATTAGTTTAGTGCCAAGCACAACCCATATGCACTAGGAGAAAGTTCGAAAACCTCAAAAAAGTATAGAAATAACTCAAATCTTCTGAAACAGCGTAGAGTAGTGTAGAACCCAGCACAACACATATGCACCAGGAGAAACTTCGAAAAACTCAAAAAAGTAATGAAATAACTCGAAAACCTCTAAAACAGCGGGCAGTCGTTGAGAACCTAGCACAACACATCCACAAAATGAGAAACTTCGAAAAAGTCAAAAAAGTAATGAAATAACTCGAAAACCTCAAAAACAGCGGAGAGTAGTTGAGAACCCAGCACAACACATACGCAACATGAGAAACTTCGAAAAACTCAAAAAAGTAATGAAGTAACTCAAAAACCTCTGAAACAGAGCAGAGTAGTTTAGAACCCAGCACAACACATAGGCACCAGGAGGAACTTCTATAAACTCAAAAAAGTAAAAAAACAACTCAAATTCTTCTGAAACTGCGGAGAGTAGTTTAGTGCCAAGCACAACCCATATGCACTAGGAGAAAGTTCGAAAACCTCAAAAAAGTAATGGAATAACTCAAAAACCTCTGAAACAGCGCAGAGTAGTTTACAACCCAGCACAACATATAGCCACCAGAACAAACTTCGAAAAACTCAAAAAAGTAATGAAATAACTCGAAAACCTCTAAAACAGCGGACAGTCGTTGAGAACCTAGCACAACACATCCGCAAAATGAGAAACTTCGAAAAACTCAAAAAAGTAATGAAATAACTCGAAAACCTCTAAAACAGCGGGCAGTCGTTGAGAACCTAGCACAACACATCCACAAAATGAGAAACTTCGAAAAAGTCAAAAAAGTAATGAAATAACTCGAAAACCTCAAAAACAGCGGAGAGTAGTTGAGAACCCAGCACAACACATACGCAACTTGAGAAACTTCGAAAAACTCAAAAAAGTAATGACATAACTCGAAAACCTCTAAAACAGCGAAGAGTAGTTGAGAACCCAGCACAACACATACGCAACTTGAGAAACTTCGAAAAACTCAAAAAAGTAATGGAATAACTCAATCACCTCTGAAACAGCGCAGAGTAGTTTACAACCCAGCACAACATATAGCCACCAGAACAACCTTCGAAAAACTCAAAAAAGTAATGAAATAACTCGAAAACCTCAAAAACAGCGGAGAGTAGTTGAGAACCCAGCACAACACGTACGCAACATGAGAAACTTCGAAAAACTCAAAAAAGTAATGAAGTAACTCAAAAACCTCTGAAACAGAGCAGAGTAGTTTAGAACCCAGCACAACACATAGGCACCAGGAGGAACTTCTAAAAACTCAAAAAAGGAAAAAAAACAACTCAAATTCTTCTGAAACTGCGGAGAGTAGTTTAGTGCCAAGCACAACCCATATGCGCTAGGAGAAAGTTCGAAAACCTCAAAAAAGTATAGAAATAACTCGAAATCTTCTGAAACAGCGTAGTGTAGTGTAGAACCCAGCACAACACATATGCACCAGGAGAAACTTCGAAAAACTCAAAAAAGTAATGAAATAACTCGAAAACCTCTAAAACAGCGGGCAGTCGTTGAGAACCTAGCACAACACATCCACAAAATGAGAAACTTCGAAAAAGTCAAAAAAGTAATGAAATAACTCGAAAACCTCAAAAACAGCGGAGAGTAGTTGAGAACCCAGCACAACACATACGCAACTTGAGAAACTTCGAAAAACTCAAAAAAGTAATGACATAACTCGAAAACCTCTAAAACAGCGAAGAGTAGTTGAGAACCCAGCACAACACATACGCAACTTGAGAAACTTCGAAAAACTCAAAAAAGTAATGACATAACTCGAAAACCTCTAAAACAGCGGAGAGTAGTTGAGAACCCAGCACAAGCCATATGCACCAGGAGAAACTTCGAAAAACTCAAAAAAGTAATGAAATAACTCAAAAACCTCTGAAACAGCGCAGAGTAGTTTACAACCCAGCACAACATATAGCCACCAGAACAACCTTCGAAAAACTCAAAAAAGTAATGAAATAACTCGAAAACCTCTAAAACAGCGGACAGTCGTTGAGAACCTAGCACAACACATCCGCAAAATGAGAAACTTCGAAAAACTCAAAAAAGTAATGAAATAACTCGAAAACCTCAAAAACAGCGGAGAGTAGTTGAGAACCCAGCACAACACATACGCAACATGAGAAACTTCGAAAAACTCAAAAAAGTAATGAAGTAACTCAAAAACCTCTGAAACAGAGCAGAGTAGTTTAGAACCCAGCATAACACATAGGCACCAGGAGGAACTTCTAAAAACTCAAAAAAGTAAAAAAACAACTCAAATTCTTCTGAAACTGCGGAGAGTAGTTTAGTGCCAAGCACAACCCATATGCACTAGGAGAAAGTTCGAAAACCTCAAAAAAGTAATGGAATAACTCAAAAACCTCTGAAACAGCGCAGAGTAGTTTACAACCCAGCACAACATATAGGCACCAGGAGAAACTTCTAAAAACTCAAAAAAGTAAAAAAAACAACTCAAACTCTTCTGAAACTGCGGAGAATAGTGTAGTTAAGTAGCAGAACACATACGCAACATGAGAACCTTCGAAAAACTCAAAAAAGTAATGACATTATTCGAAAACCTCTAAAACAGCGGAGAGTAGTTGAGAACACAGCACAATCCATATGCACCAGGAGAAACTTCGAAAAACTCAAAAAAGTAATGGAATAACTCAAAAACCTCTGAAACAGCGCAGAGTAGTTTACAACCCAGCACAACATATAGCCACCAGAACAAACTTCGAAAAACTCAAAAAAGTAATGAAATAACTCGAAAACCTCTAAAACAGCGGACAGTCGTTGAGAACCTAGCACAACACATCCGCAAAATGAGAAACTTCGAAAAACTCAAAAAAGTAATGAAATAACTCGAAAACCTCAAAAACAGCGGAGAGTAGTTGAGAACCCAGCACAACACATACGCAACATGAGAAACTTCGAAAAACTCAAAAAAGTAATGAAGTAACTCAAAAACCTCTGAAACAGAGCAGAGTAGTTTAGAACCCAGCACAACACATAGGCACCAGGAGAAACTTCTAAAAACTCAAAAAAGTAAAAAAACAATTCAAATTCTTCTGAAACTGCGGAGAGTAGTGTAGTTAAGCAGCACAACACATACGCAACATGAGAACCTTCGAAAAACTCAAATAAGTAATGACATAACTCGAAAACCTCTAAAACAGCGGAGAGTAGTTGAGAACCCAGCACAATCCATATGCACCAGGAGAAACTTCGAAAAACTCAAAAAAGTAATGGAATAACTCAAAAACCTCTGAAACAGCGCAGAGTAGTTTACAACCCAGCACAACATATAGGCACCAGGAGAAACTTCTAAAAACTCAAAAAAGTAAAAAAATATCTCAAAATCTTCTGAAACAGCGGAGATTAGTTTAGTGCCAAGCACAACCCATATGCACTAGGAGAAAGTTCGAAAACCTCAAAAAAGTATAGAAATAACTCAAATCTTCTGAAACAGCGTAGAGTAGTGTAGAACCCAGCACAACACATATGCACCAGGAGAAACTTCGAAAAACTCAAAAAAGTAATGAAATAACTCGAAAACCTCTAAAACAGCGGGCAGTCGTTGAGAACCTAGCACAACACATCCACAAAATGAGAAACTTCGAAAAAGTCAAAAAAGTAATGAAATAACTCGAAAACCTCAAAAACAGCGGAGAGTAGTTGAGAACCCAGCACAACACATACGCAACATGAGAAACTTCGAAAAACTCAAAAAAGTAATGAAGTAACTCAAAAACCTCTGAAACAGAGCAGAGTAGTTTAGAACCCAGCACAACACATAGGCACCAGGAGGAACTTCTATAAACTCAAAAAAGTAAAAAAACAACTCAAATTCTTCTGAAACTGCGGAGAGTAGTTTAGTGCCAAGCACAACCCATATGCACTAGGAGAAAGTTCGAAAACCTCAAAAAAGTAATGGAATAACTCAAAAACCTCTGAAACAGCGCAGAGTAGTTTACAACCCAGCACAACATATAGCCACCAGAACAAACTTCGAAAAACTCAAAAAAGTAATGAAATAACTCGAAAACCTCTAAAACAGCGGACAGTCGTTGAGAACCTAGCACAACACATCCGCAAAATGAGAAACTTCGAAAAACTCAAAAAAGTAATGAAATAACTCGAAAACCTCTAAAACAGCGGGCAGTCGTTGAGAACCTAGCACAACACATCCACAAAATGAGAAACTTCGAAAAAGTCAAAAAAGTAATGAAATAACTCGAAAACCTCAAAAACAGCGGAGAGTAGTTGAGAACCCAGCACAACACATACGCAACTTGAGAAACTTCGAAAAACTCAAAAAAGTAATGACATAACTCGAAAACCTCTAAAACAGCGAAGAGTAGTTGAGAACCCAGCACAACACATACGCAACTTGAGAAACTTCGAAAAACTCAAAAAAGTAATGACATAACTCGAAAACCTCTAAAACAGCGGAGAGTAGTTGAGAACCCAGCACAAGCCATATGCACCAGGAGAAACTTCGAAAAACTCAAAAAAGTAATGAAATAACTCAAAAACCTCTGAAACAGCGCAGAGTAGTTTACAACCCAGCACAACATATAGCCACCAGAACAACCTTCGAAAAACTCAAAAAAGTAATGAAATAACTCGAAAACCTCTAAAACAGCGGACAGTCGTTGAGAACCTAGCACAACACATCCGCAAAATGAGAAACTTCGAAAAACTCAAAAAAGTAATGAAATAACTCGAAAACCTCAAAAACAGCGGAGAGTAGTTGAGAACCCAGCACAACACATACGCAACATGAGAAACTTCGAAAAACTCAAAAAAGTAATGAAGTAACTCAAAAACCTCTGAAACAGAGCAGAGTAGTTTAGAACCCAGCATAACACATAGGCACCAGGAGGAACTTCTAAAAACTCAAAAAAGTAAAAAAACAACTCAAATTCTTCTGAAACTGCGGAGAGTAGTTTAGTGCCAAGCACAACCCATATGCACCAGGAGAAACTTCGAAAAACTCACAAAAATAATGAATTAACTCGAAAAACTCTAAACCAGCGGACAGTCGTTGAGAACCTAGCACAACACATCCACAAAATGAGAAACTTCGAAAAAGTCAAAAAAGTAATGAAATAACTCGAAAACCTCAAAAACAGCGGAGAGTAGTTGAGAACCCAGCACAACACATACGCAACTTGAGAAACTTCGAAAAACTCAAAAAAGTAATGACATAACTCGAAAACCTCTAAAACAGCGAAGAGTAGTTGAGAACCCAGCACAACACATACGCAACTTGAGAAACTTCGAAAAACTCAAAAAAGTAATGACATAACTCGAAAACCTCTAAAACAGCGGAGAGTAGTTGAGAACCCAGCACAAGCCATATGCACCAGGAGAAACTTCGAAAAACTCAAAAAAGTAATGAAATAACTCAAAAACCTCTGAAACAGCGCAGAGTAGTTTACAACCCAGCACAACATATAGCCACCAGAACAACCTTCGAAAAACTCAAAAAAGTAATGAAATAACTCGAAAACCTCTAAAACAGCGGACAGTCGTTGAGAACCTAGCACAACACATCCGCAAAATGAGAAACTTCGAAAAACTCAAAAAAGTAATGAAATAACTCGAAAACCTCTAAAACAGCGAAGAGTAGTTGAGAACCCAGCACAACACATACGCAACTTGAGAAACTTCGAAAAACTCAAAAAAGTAATGACATAACTCGAAAACCTCTAAAACAGCGGAGAGTAGTTGAGAACCCAGCACAAGCCATATGCACCAGGAGAAACTTCGAAAAACTCAAAAAAGTAATGAAATAACTCAAAAACCTCTGAAACAGCGCAGAGTAGTTTACAACCCAGCACAACATATAGCCACCAGAACAACCTTCGAAAAACTCAAAAAAGTAATGAAATAACTCGAAAACCTCTAAAACAGCGGACAGTCGTTGAGAACCTAGCACAACACATCCGCAAAATGAGAAACTTCGACAAACTCAAAAAAGTAATGAAATAACTCGAAAACCTCAAAAACAGCGGAGAGTAGTTGAGAACCCAGCACAACACATACGCAACATGAGAAACTTCTAAAAACTCAAAAAAGTAAAAAAACAACTCAAATTCTTCTGAAACTGCGGAGAGTAGTTTAGTGCCAAGCACAACCCATATGCACTAGGAGAAAGTTCGAAAACCTCAAAAAAGTAATGGAATAACTCAAAAACCTCTGAAACAGCGCAGAGTAGTTTACAACCCAGCACAACATATAGGCACCAGGAGAAACTTCTAAAAACTCAAAAAAGTAAAAAAACAACTCAAACTCTTCTGAAACTGCGGAGAATAGTGTAGTTAAGCAGCAGAACACATACGCAACATGAGAACCTTCGAAAAACTCAAAAAAGTAATGACATTATTCGAAAACCTCTAAAACAGCGGAGAGTAGTTGAGAACCCAGCACAAGCCATATGCACCAGGAGAAACTTCGAAAAACTCAAAAAAGTAATGGAATAACTCAAAAACCTCTGAAACAGAGCAGAGTAGTTTACAACCCAGCACAACATATAGCCACCAGAACAAACTTCGAAAAACTCAAAAAAGTAATGAAATAACTCGAAAACCTCTAAAACAGCGGACAGTCGTTGAGAACCTAGCACAACACATCCGCAAAATGAGAAACTTCGAAAAACTCAAAAAAGTAATGAAATAACTCGAAAACCTCAAAAACAGCGGAGAGTAGTTGAGAACCCAGCACAACACATACGCAACATGAGAAACTTCGAAAAACTCAAAAAAGTAATGAAGTAACTCAAAAACCTCTGAAACAGAGCAGAGTAGTTTAGAACCCAGCACAACACATAGGCACCAGGAGAAACTTCTAAAAACTCAAAAAAGTTAAAAAACAATTCAAATTCTTCTGAAACTGCGGAGAGTAGTGTAGTTAAGCAGCACAACACATACGCAACATGAGAACCTTCGAAAAACTCAAATAAGTAATGACATAACTCGAAAACCTCTAAAACAGCGGAGAGTAGTTGAGAACCCAGCACAATCCATATGCACCAGGAGAAACTTCGAAAAACTCAAAAAAGTAATGAAATAACGCGAAAACCTCTAAAACAGCGGGCAGTCGTTGAGAACCTAGCACAACACATCCACAAAATGAGAAACTTCGAAAAAGTCAAAAAAGTAATGAAATAACTCGAAAACCTCAAAAACAGCGGAGAGTAGTTGAGAACCCAGCACAACACATACGCAACATGAGAAACTTCGAAAAACTCAAAAAAGTAATGAAGTAACTCAAAAACCTCTGAAACAGAGCAGAGTAGTTTAGAACCCAGCACAACACATAGGCACCAGGAGGAACTTCTATAAACTCAAAAAAGTAAAAAAACAACTCAAATTCTTCTGAAACTGCGGAGAGTAGTTTAGTGCCAAGCACAACCCATATGCACTAGGAGAAAGTTCGAAAACCTCAAAAAAGTAATGGAATAACTCAAAAACCTCTGAAACAGCGCAGAGTAGTTTACAACCCAGCACAACATATAGGCACCAGGAGAAACTTCTAAAAACTCAAAAAAGTAAAAAAACAACTCAAACTCTTCTGAAACTGCGGAGAATAGTGTAGTTAAGCAGCACAACACATACGCAACATGAGAACCTTCGAAAAACTCAAAAAAGTAATGACATTATTCGAAAACCTCTAAAACAGCGGAGAGTAGTTGAGAACACAGCACAATCCATATGCACCAGGAGAAACTTCGAAAAACTCAAAAAAGTAATGGAATAACTCAAAAACCTCTGAAACAGCGCAGAGTAGTTTACAACCCAGCACAACATATAGCCACCAGAACAAACTTCGAAAAACTCAAAAAAGTAATGAAATAACTCGAAAACCTCTAAAACAGCGGACAGTCGTTGAGAACCTAGCACAACACATCCGCAAAATGAGAAACTTCGAAAAACTCAAAAAAGTAATGAAATAACTCGAAAACCTCAAAAACAGCGGAGAGTAGTTGAGAACCCAGCACAACACATACGCAACATGAGAAACTTCGAAAAACTCAAAAAAGTAATGGAATAACTCAAAAACCTCTGAAACAGCGCAGAGTAGTTTACAACCCAGCACAACATATAGGCACCAGGAGAAACTTCTAAAAACTCAAAAAAGTAAAAAAATATCTCAAAATCTTCTGAAACAGCGGAGATTAGTTTAGTGCCAAGCACAACCCATATGCACTAGGAGAAAGTTCGAAAACCTCAAAAAAGTATAGAAATAACTCGAAATCTTCTGAAACAGCGTAGAGTAGTGTAGAACCCAGCACAACACATATGCACCAGGAGAAACTTCGAAAAACTCAAAAAAGTAATGAAATAACTCGAAAACCTCTAAAACAGCGGGCAGTCGTTGAGAACCTAGCACAACACATCCACAAAATGAGAAACTTCGAAAAAGTCAAAAAAGTAATGAAATAACTCGAAAACCTCAAAAACAGCGGAGAGTAGTTGAGAACCCAGCACAACACATACGCAACTTGAGAAACTTCGAAAAACTCAAAAAAGTAATGACATAACTCGAAAACCTCTAAAACAGCGAAGAGTAGTTGAGAACCCAGCACAACACATACGCAACTTGAGAAACTTCGAAAAACTCAAAAAAGTAATGACATAACTCGAAAACCTCTAAAACAGCGGAGAGTAGTTGAGAACCCAGCACAAGCCATATGCACCAGGAGAAACTTCGAAAAACTCAAAAAAGTAATGAAATAACTCAAAAACCTCTGAAACAGCGCAGAGTAGTTTACAACCCAGCACAACATATAGCCACCAGAACAACCTTCGAAAAACTCAAAAAAGTAATGAAATAACTCGAAAACCTCTAAAACAGCGGACAGTCGTTGAGAACCTAGCACAACACATCCGCAAAATGAGAAACTTCGAAAAACTCAAAAAAGTAATGAAATAACTCGAAAACCTCAAAAACAGCGGAGAGTAGTTGAGAACCCAGCACAACACATACGCAACATGAGAAACTTCGAAAAACTCAAAAAAGTAATGAAGTAACTCAAAAACCTCTGAAACAGAGCAGAGTAGTTTAGAACCCAGCATAACACATAGGCACCAGGAGGAACTTCTAAAAACTCAAAAAAGTAAAAAAACAACTCAAATTCTTCTGAAACTGCGGAGAGTAGTTTAGTGCCAAGCACAACCCATATGCACCAGGAGAAACTTCGAAAAACTCACAAAAATAATGAATTAACTCGAAAACCTCTAAACCAGCGGACAGTCGTTGAGAACCTAGCACAACACATCCACAAAATGAGAAACTTCGAAAAAGTCAAAAAAGTAATGAAATAACTCGAAAACCTCAAAAACAGCGGAGAGTAGTTGAGAACCCAGCACAACACATACGCAACTTGAGAAACTTCGAAAAACTCAAAAAAGTAATGACATAACTCGAAAACCTCTAAAACAGCGAAGAGTAGTTGAGAACCCAGCACAACACATACGCAAACTGAGAAACTTCGAAAAACTCAAAAAAGTAATGACATAACTCGAAAACCTCTAAAACAGCGGAGAGTAGTTGAGAACCCAGCACAAGCCATATGCACCAGGAGAAACTTCGAAAAACTCAAAAAAGTAATGAAATAACTCAAAAACCTCTGAAACAGCGCAGAGTAGTTTACAACCCAGCACAACATATAGCCACCAGAACAACCTTCGAAAAACTCAAAAAAGTAATGAAATAACTCGAAAACCTCTAAAACAGCGGACAGTCGTTGAGAACCTAGCACAACACATCCGCAAAATGAGAAACTTCGAAAAACTCAAAAAAGTAATGAAATAACTCGAAAACCTCAAAAACAGCGGAGAGTAGTTGAGAACCCAGCACAACACATACGCAACATGAGAAACTTCGAAAAACTCAAAAAAGTAATGAAGTAACTCAAAAACCTCTGAAACAGAGCAGAGTAGTTTAGAACCCAGCATAACACATAGGCACCAGGAGGAACTTCTAAAAACTCAAAAAAGTAAAAAAACAACTCAAATTCTTCTGAAACTGCGGAGAGTAGTTTAGTGCCAAGCACAACCCATATGCACCAGGAGAAACTTCGAAAAACTCACAAAAATAATGAATTAACTCGAAAACCTCTAAACCAGCGGACAGTCGTTGAGAACCTAGCACAACACATCCACAAAATGAGAAACTTCGAAAAAGTCAAAAAAGTAATGAAATAACTCGAAAACCTCAAAAACAGCGGAGAGTAGTTGAGAACCCAGCACAACACATACGCAACTTGAGAAACTTCGAAAAACTCAAAAAAGTAATGACATAACTCGAAAACCTCTAAAACAGCGAAGAGTAGTTGAGAACCCAGCACAACACATACGCAACTTGAGAAACTTCGAAAAACTCAAAAAAGTAATGACATAACTCGAAAACCTCTAAAAGAGCGGAGAGTAGTTGAGAACCCAGCACAAGCCATATGCACCAGGAGAAACTTCGAAAAACTCAAAAAAGTAATGAAATAACTCAAAAACCTCTGAAACAGCGCAGAGTAGTTTACAACCCAGCACAACATATAGCCACCAGAACAACCTTCGAAAAACTCAAAAAAGTAATGAAATAACTCGAAAACCTCTAAAACAGCGGACAGTCGTTGAGAACCTAGCACAACACATCCGCAAAATGAGATACTTCGAAAAACACAAAAAAGTAATGAAATAACTCGAAAACCTCAAAAACAGCGGAGAGTAGTTGAGAACCCAGCACAACACATACGCAACATGAGAAACTTCTAAAAACTCAAAAAAGTAAAAAAACAACTCAAATTCTTCTGAAACTGCGGAGAGTAGTTTAGTGCCAAGCACAACCCATATGCACTAGGAGAAAGTTCGAAAACCTCAAAAAAGTAATGGAATAACTCAAAAACCTCTGAAACAGCGCAGAGTAGTTTACAACCCAGCACAACATATAGGCACCAGGAGAAACTTCTAAAAACTCAAAAAAGTAAAAAAACAACTCAAACTCTTCTGAAACTGCGGAGAATAGTGTAGTTAAGCAGCAGAACACATACGCAACATGAGAACCTTCGAAAAACTCAAAAAAGTAATGACATTATTCGAAAACCTCTAAAACAGCGGAGAGTAGTTGAGAACACAGCACAATCCATATGCACCAGGAGAAACTTCGAAAAACTCAAAAAAGTAATGGAATAACTCAAAAACCTCTGAAACAGCGCAGAGTAGTTTACAACCCAGCACAACATATAGCCACCAGAACAAACTTCGAAAAACTCAAAAAAGTAATGAAATAACTCGAAAACCTCTAAAACAGCGGACAGTCGTTGAGAACCTAGCACAACACATCCGCAAAATGAGAAACTTCGAAAAACTCAAAAAAGTAATGAAATAACTCGAAAACCTCAAAAACAGCGGAGAGTAGTTGAGAACCCAGCACAACACATACGCAACATGAGAAACTTCGAAAAACTCAAAAAAGTAATGAAGTAACTCAAAAACCTCTGAAACAGAGCAGAGTAGTTTAGAACCCAGCACAACATATAGGCACCAGGAGAAACTTCTAAAAACTCAAAAAAGTAAAAAAACAATTCAAATTCTTCTGAAACTGCGGAGAGTAGTGTAGTTAAGCAGCACAACACATACGCAACATGAGAACCTTCGAAAAACTCAAATAAGTAATGACATAACTCGAAAACCTCTAAAACAGCGGAGAGTAGTTGAGAACCCAGCACAATCCATATGCACCAGGAGAAACTTCGAAAAACTCAAAAAAGTAATGGAATAACTCAAAAACCTCTGAAACAGCGCAGAGTAGTTTACAACCCAGCACAACATATAGGCACCAGGAGAAACTTCTAAAAACTCAAAAAAGTAAAAAAATATCTCAAAATCTTCTGAAACAGCGGAGATTAGTTTAGTGCCAAGCACAACCCATATGCACTAGGAGAAAGTTCGAAAACCTCAAAAAAGTATAGAAATAACTCGAAAGCTTCTGAAACAGCGTAGAGTAGTGTAGAACCCAGCACAACACATATGCACCAGGAGAAACTTCGAAAAACTCAAAAAAGTAATGAAATAACTCGAAAACCTCTAAAACAGCGGGCAGTCGTTGAGAACCTAGCACAACACATCCACAAAATGAGAAACTTCGAAAAAGTCAAAAAAGTAATGAAATAACTCGAAAACCTCAAAAACAGCGGAGAGTAGTTGAGAACCCAGCACACCACATACGCAACATGAGAAACTTCGAAAAACTCAAAAAAGTAATGAAGTAACTCAAAAACCTCTGAAACAGAGCAGAGTAGTTTAGAACCCAGCACAACACATAGGCACCAGGAGGAACTTCTATAAACTCAAAAAAGTAAAAAAACAACTCAAATTCTTCTGAAACTGCTGAGAGTAGTTTAGTGCCAAGCACAACCCATATGCACTAGGAGAAAGTTCGAAAACCTCAAAAAAGTAATGGAATAACTCAAAAACCTCTGAAACAGCGCAGAGTAGTTTACAACCCAGCACAACATATAGGCACCAGGAGAAACTTCTAAAAACTCAAAAAAGTAAAAAAACAACTCAAACTCTTCTGAAACTGCGGAGAATAGTGTAGTTAAGCAGCACAACACATACGCAACATGAGAACCTTCGAAAAACTCAAAAAAGTAATGACATTATTCGAAAACCTCTAAAACAGCGGAGAGTAGTTGAGAACACAGCACAATCCATATGCACCAGGAGAAACTTCGAAAAACTCAAAAAAGTAATGGAATAACTCAAAAACCTCTGAAACAGCGCAGAGTAGTTTACAACCCAGCACAACATATAGCCACCAGAACAAACTTCGAAAAACTCAAAAAAGTAATGAAATAACTCGAAAACCTCTAAAACAGCGGACAGTCGTTGAGAACCTAGCACAACACATCCGCAAAATGAGAAACTTCGAAAAACTCAAAAAAGTAATGAAATAACTCGAAAACCTCAAAAACAGCGGAGAGTAGTTGAGAACCCAGCACAACACATACGCAACATGAGAAACTTCGAAAAACTCAAAAAAGTAATGGAATAACTCAAAAACCTCTGAAACAGCGCAGAGTAGTTTACAACCCAGCACAACATATAGGCACCAGGAGAAACTTCTAAAAACTCAAAAAAGTAAAAAAATATCTCAAAATCTTCTGAAACAGCGGAGATTAGTTTAGTGCCAAGCACAACCCATATGCACTAGGAGAAAGTTCGAAAACCTCAAAAAAGTATAGAAATAACTCGAAATCTTCTGAAACAGCGTAGAGTAGTGTAGAACCCAGCACAACACATATGCACCAGGAGAAACTTCGAAAAACTCAAAAAAGTAATGCAATAACTCGAAAACCTCTAAAACAGCGGGCAGTCGTTGAGAACCTAGCACAACACATCCACAAAATGAGAAACTTCGAAAAAGTCAAAAAAGTAATGAAATAACTCGAAAACCTCAAAAACAGCGGAGAGTAGTTGAGAACCCAGCACAACACATACGCAACTTGAGAAACTTCGAAAAACTCAAAAAAGTAATGACATAACTCGAAAACCTCTAAAACAGCGAAGAGTAGTTGAGAACCCAGCACAACACATACGCAACTTGAGAAACTTCGAAAAACTCAAAAAAGTAATGACATAACTCGAAAACCTCTAAAACAGCGGAGAGTAGTTGAGAACCCAGCACAAGCCATATGCACCAGGAGAAACTTCGAAAAACTCAAAAAAGTAATGGAATAACTCAAAAACCTCTGAAACAGCGCAGAGTAGTTTACAACCCAGCACAACATATAGCCACCAGAACAACCTTCGAAAAACTCAAAAAAGTAATGAAATAACTCGAAAACCTCTAAAACAGCGGACAGTCGTTGAGAACCTAGCACAACACATCCGCAAAATGAGAAACTTCGAAAAACTCAAAAAAGTAATGAAATAACTCGAAAACCTCAAAAACAGCGGAGAGTAGTTGAGAACCCAGCACAACACATACGCAACATGAGAAACTTCGAAAAACTCAAAAAAGTAATGAAGTAACTCAAAAACCTCTGAAACAGAGCAGAGTAGTTTAGAACCCAGCATAACACATAGGCACCAGGAAGAACTTCTAAAAACTCAAAAAAGTAAAAAAACAACTCAAATTCTTCTGAAACTGCGGAGAGTAGTTTAGTGCCAAGCACAACCCATATGCACCAGGAGAAACTTCGAAAAACTCACAAAAATAATGAATTAACTCGAAAACCTCTAAACCAGCGGACAGTCGTTGAGAACCTAGCACAACACATCCACAAAATGAGAAACTTCGAAAAAGTCAAAAAAGTAATGAAATAACTCGAAAACCTCAAAAACAGCGGAGAGTAGTTGAGAACCCAGCACAACACATACGCAACTTGAGAAACTTCGAAAAACTCAAAAAAGTAATGACATAACTCGAAAACCTCTAAAACAGCGAAGAGTAGTTGAGAACCCAGCACAACACATACGCAACTTGAGAAACTTCGAAAAACTCAAAAAAGTAATGACATAACTCGAAAACCTCTAAAACAGCGGAGAGTAGTTGAGAACCCAGCACAAGCCATATGCACCAGGAGAAACTTCGAAAAACTCAAAAAAGTAATGAAATAACTCAAAAACCTCTGAAACAGCGCAGAGTAGTTTACAACCCAGCACAACATATAGCCACCAGAACAACCTTCGAAAAACTCAAAAAAGTAATGAAATAACTCGAAAACCTCTAAAACAGCGGACAGTCGTTGAGAACCTAGCACAACACATCCGCAAAATGAGAAACTTCGAAAAACTCAAAAAAGTAATGAAATAACTCGAAAACCTCAAAAACAGCGGAGAGTAGTTGAGAACCCAGCACAACACATACGCAACATGAGAAACTTCTAAAAACTCAAAAAAGTAAAAAAACAACTCAAATTCTTCTGAAACTGCGGAGAGTAGTTTAGTGCGAAGCACAACCCATATGCACTAGGAGAAAGTTCGAAAACCTCAAAAAAGTAATGGAATAACTCAAAAACCTCTGAAACAGCGCAGAGTAGTTTACAACCCAGCACAACATATAGGCACCAGGAGAAACTTCTAAAAACTCAAAAAAGTAAAAAAACAACTCAAACTCTTCTGAAACTGCGGAGAATAGTGTAGTTAAGCAGCAGAACACATACGCAACATGAGAACCTTCGAAAAACTCAAAAAAGTAATGACATTATTCGAAAACCTCTAAAACAGCGGAGAGTAGTTGAGAACACAGCACAATCCATATGCACCAGGAGAAACTTCGAAAAACTCAAAAAAGTAATGGAATAACTCAAAAACCTCTGAAACAGCGCAGAGTAGTTTACAACCCAGCACAACATATAGCCACCAGAACAAACTTCGAAAAACTCAAAAAAGTAATGAAATAACTCGAAAACCTCTAAAACAGCGGACAGTCGTTGAGAACCTAGCACAACACATCCGCAAAATGAGAAACTTCGAAAAACTCAAAAAAGTAATGAAATAACTCGAAAACCTCAAAAACAGCGGAGAGTAGTTGAGAACCCAGCACAACACATACGCAACATGAGAAACTTCGAAAAACTCAAAAAAGTAATGAAGTAACTCAAAAACCTCTGAAACAGAGCAGAGTAGTTTAGAACCCAGCACAACACATAGGCACCAGGAGAAACTTCTAAAAACTCAAAAAAGTAAAAAAACAATTCAAATTCTTCTGAAACTGCGGAGAGTAGTGTAGTTAAGCAGCACAACACATACGCAACATGAGAACCTTCGAAAAACTCAAATAAGTAATGACATAACTCGAAAACCTCTAAAACAGCGGAGAGTAGTTGAGAACCCAGCACAATCCATATGCACCAGGAGAAACTTCGAAAAACTCAAAAAAGTAATGGAATAACTCAAAAACCTCTGAAACAGCGCAGAGTAGTTTACAACCCAGCACAACATATAGGCACCAGGAGAAACTTCTAAAAACTCAAAAAAGTAAAAAAATATCTCAAAATCTTCTGAAACAGCGGAGATTAGTTTAGTGCCAAGCACAACCCATATGCACTAGGAGAAAGTTCGAAAACCTCAAAAAAGTATAGAAATAACTCGAAATCTTCTGAAACAGCGTAGAGTAGTGTAGAACCCAGCACAACACATATGCACCAGGAGAAACTTCGAAAAACTCAAAAAAGTAATGAAATAACTCGAAAACCTCTAAAACAGCGGGCAGTCGTTGAGAACCTAGCACAACACATCCACAAAATGAGAAACTTCGAAAAAGTCAAAAAAGTAATGAAATAACTCGAAAACCTCAAAAACAGCGGAGAGTAGTTGAGAACCCAGCACAACACATACGCAACATGAGAAACTTCGAAAAACTCAAAAAAGTAATGAAGTAACTCAAAAACCTCTGAAACAGAGCAGAGTAGTTTAGAACCCAGCACAACACATAGGCACCAGGAGGAACTTCTATAAACTCAAAAAAGTAAAAAAACAACTCAAATTCTTCTGAAACTGCGGAGAGTAGTTTAGTGCCAAGCACAACACATATGCACTAGGAGAAAGTTCGAAAACCTCAAAAAAGTAATGGAATAACTCAAAAACCTCTGAAACAGCGCAGAGTAGTTTACAACCCAGCACAACATATAGGCACCAGGAGAAACTTCTAAAAACTCAAAAAAGTAAAAAAACAACTCAAACTCTTCTGAAACTGCGGAGAATAGTGTAGTTAAGCAGCACAACACATACGCAACATGAGAACCTTCGAAAAACTCAAAAAAGTAATGACATTATTCGAAAACCTCTAAAACAGCGGAGAGTAGTTGAGAACACAGCACAATCCATATGCACCAGGAGAAACTTCGAAAAACTCAAAAAAGTAATGGAATAACTCAAAAACCTCTGAAACAGCGCAGAGTAGTTTACAACCCAGCACAACATATAGCCACCAGAACAAACTTCGAAAAACTCAAAAAAGTAATGAAATAACTCGAAAACCTCTAAAACAGCGGACAGTCGTTGAGAACCTAGCACAACACATCCGCAAAATGAGAAACTTCGAAAAACTCAAAAAAGTAATGAAATAACTCGAAAACCTCAAAAACAGCGGAGAGTAGTTGAGAACCCAGCACAACACATACGCAACATGAGAAACTTCGAAAAACTCAAAAAAGTAATGGAATAACTCAAAAACCTCTGAAACAGCGCAGAGTAGTTTACAACCCAGCACAACATATAGGCACCAGGAGAAACTTCTAAAAACTCAAAAAAGTAAAAAAATATCTCAAAATCTTCTGAAACAGCGGAGATTAGTTTAGTGCCAAGCACAACCCATATGCACTAGGAGAAAGTTCGAAAACCTCAAAAAAGTATAGAAATAACTCGAAATCTTCTGAAACAGCGTAGAGTAGTGTAGAACCCAGCACAACACATATGCACCAGGAGAAACTTCGAAAAACTCAAAAAAGTAATGAAATAACTCGAAAACCTCTAAAACAGCGGGCAGTCGTTGAGAACCTAGCACAACACATCCACAAAATGAGAAACTTCGAAAAAGTCAAAAAAGTAATGAAATAACTCGAAAACCTCAAAAACAGCGGAGAGTAGTTGAGAACCCAGCACAACACATACGCAACTTGAGAAACTTCGAAAAACTCAAAAAAGTAATGACATAACTCGAAAACCTCTAAAACAGCGAAGAGTAGTTGAGAACCCAGCACAACACATACGCAACTTGAGAAACTTCGAAAAACTCAAAAAAGTAATGACATAACTCGAAAACCTCTAAAACAGCGGAGAGTAGTTGAGAACCCAGCACAAGCCATATGCACCAGGAGAAACTTCGAAAAACTCAAAAAAGTAATGAAGTAACTCAAAAACCTCTGAAACAGAGCAGAGTAGTTTAGAACCCAGCATAACACATAGGCACCAGGAGGAACTTCTAAAAACTCAAAAAAGTAAAAAAACAACTCAAATTCTTCTGAAACTGCGGAGAGTAGTTTAGTGCCAAGCACAACCCATATGCACCAGGAGAAACTTCGAAAAACTCACAAAAATAATGAATTAACTCGAAAACCTCTAAACCAGCGGACAGTCGTTGAGAACCTAGCACAACACATCCACAAAATGAGAAACTTCGAAAAAGTCAAAAAAGTAATGAAATAACTCGAAAACCTCAAAAACAGCGGAGAGTAGTTGAGAACCCAGCACAACACATACGCAACTTGAGAAACTTCGAAAAACTCAAAAAAGTAATGACATAACTCGAAAACCTCTAAAACAGCGAAGAGTAGTTGAGAACCCAGCACAACACATACGCAACTTGAGAAACTTCGAAAAACTCAAAAAAGTAATGACATAACTCGAAAACCTCTAAAACAGCGGAGAGTAGTTGAGAACCCAGCACAAGCCATATGCACCAGGAGAAACTTCGAAAAACTCAAAAAAGTAATGAAATAACTCAAAAACCTCTGAAACAGCGCAGAGTAGTTTACAACCCAGCACAACATATAGCCACCAGAACAACCTTCGAAAAACTCAAAAAAGTAATGAAATAACTCGAAAACCTCTAAAACAGCGGACAGTCGTTGAGAACCTAGCACAACACATCCGCAAAATGAGAAACTTCGAAAAACTCAAAAAAGTAATGAAATAACTCGAAAACCTCAAAAACAGCGGAGAGTAGTTGAGAACCCAGCACAACACATACGCAACATGAGAAACTTCTAAAAACTCAAAAAAGTAAAAAAACAACTCAAATTCTTCTGAAACTGCGGAGAGTAGTTTAGTGCCAAGCACAACCCATATGCACTAGGAGAAAGTTCGAAAACCTCAAAAAAGTAATGGAATAACTCAAAAACCTCTGAAACAGCGCAGAGTAGTTTACAACCCAGCACAACATATAGGCACCAGGAGAAACTTCTAAAAACTCAAAAAAGTAAAAAAACAACTCAAACTCTTCTGAAACTGCGGAGAATAGTGTAGTTAAGCAGCAGAACACATACGCAACATGAGAACCTTCGAAAAACTCAAAAAAGTAATGACATTATTCGAAAACCTCTAAAACAGCGGAGAGTAGTTGAGAACACAGCACAATCCATATGCACCAGGAGAAACTTCGAAAAACTCAAAAAAGTAATGGAATAACTCAAAAACCTCTGAAACAGCGCAGAGTAGTTTACAACCCAGCACAACATATAGCCACCAGAACAAACTTCGAAAAACTCAAAAAAGTAATGAAATAACTCGAAAACCTCTAAAACAGCGGAGAGTAGTTGAGAACCCAGCACAACACATACGCAACATGAGAAACTTCGAAAAACTCAAAAAAGTAATGAAGTAACTCAAAAACCTCTGAAACAGAGCAGAGTAGTTTAGAACCCAGCACAACACATAGGCACCAGGAGGAACTTCTATAAACTCAAAAAAGTAAAAAAACAACTCAAATTCTTCTGAAACTGCGGAGAGTAGTTTAGTGCCAAGCACAACCCATATGCACTAGGAGAAAGTTCGAAAACCTCAAAAAAGTAATGGAATAACTCAAAAACCTCTGAAACAGCGCAGAGTAGTTTACAACCCAGCACAACATATAGGCAGCAGGAGAAACTTCTAAAAACTCAAAAAAGTAAAAAAACAACTCAAACTCTTCTGAAACTGCGGAGAATAGTGTAGTTAAGCAGCACAACACATACGCAACATGAGAACCTTCGAAAAACTCAAAAAAGTAATGACATTATTCGAAAACCTCTAAAACAGCGGAGAGTAGTTGAGAACACAGCACAATCCATATGCACCAGGAGAAACTTCGAAAAACTCAAAAAAGTAATGGAATAACTCAAAAACCTCTGAAACAGCGCAGAGTAGTTTACAACCCAGCACAACATATAGCCACCAGAACAAACTTCGAAAAACTCAAAAAAGTAATGAAATAACTCGAAAACCTCTAAAACAGCGGACAGTCGTTGAGAACCTAGCACAACACATCCGCAAAATGAGAAACTTCGAAAAACTCAAAAAAGTAATGAAATAACTCGAAAACCTCAAAAACAGCGGAGAGTAGTTGAGAACCCAGCACAACACATACGCAACATGAGAAACTTCGAAAAACTCAAAAAAGTAATGGAATAACTCAAAAACCTCTGAAACAGCGCAGAGTAGTTTACAACCCAGCACAACATATAGGCACCAGGAGAAACTTCTAAAAACTCAAAAAAGTAAAAAAATATCTCAAAATCTTCTGAAACAGCGGAGATTAGTTTAGTGCCAAGCACAACCCATATGCACTAGGAGAAAGTTCGAAAACCTCAAAAAAGTATAGAAATAACTCGAAATCTTCTGAAACAGCGTAGAGTAGTGTAGAACCCAGCACAACACATATGCACCAGGAGAAACTTCGAAAAACTCAAAAAAGTAATGAAATAACTCGAAAACCTCTAAAACAGCGGGCAGTCGTTGAGAACCTAGCACAACACATCCACAAAATGAGAAACTTCGAAAAAGTCAAAAAAGTAATGAAATAACTCGAAAACCTCAAAAACAGCGGAGAGTAGTTGAGAACCCAGCACAACACATACGCAACTTGAGAAACTTCGAAAAACTCAAAAAAGTAATGACATAACTCGAAAACCTCTAAAACAGCGAAGAGTAGTTGAGAACCCAGCACAACACATACGCAACTTGAGAAACTTCGAAAAACTCAAAAAAGTAATGACATAACTCGAAAACCTCTAAAACAGCGGAGAGTAGTTGAGAACCCAGCACAAGCCATATGCACCAGGAGAAACTTCGAAAAACTCAAAAAAGTAATGAAGTAACTCAAAAACCTCTGAAACAGAGCAGAGTTGTTTAGAACCCAGCATAACACATAGGCACCAGGAGGAACTTCTAAAAACTCAAAAAAGTAAAAAAACAACTCAAATTCTTCTGAAACTGCGGAGAGTAGTTTAGTGCCAAGCACAACCCATATGCACCAGGAGAAACTTCGAAAAACTCACAAAAATAATGAATTAACTCGAAAACCTCTAAACCAGCGGACAGTCGTTGAGAACCTAGCACAACACATCCACAAAATGAGAAACTTCGAAAAAGTCAAAAAAGTAATGAAATAACTCGAAAACCTCAAAAACAGCGGAGAGTAGTTGAGAACCCAGCACAACACATACGCAACTTGAGAAACTTCGAAAAACTCAAAAAAGTAATGACATAACTCGAAAACCTCTAAAACAGCGAAGAGTAGTTGAGAACCCAGCACAACACATACGCAACTTGAGAAACTTCGAAAAACTCAAAAAAGTAATGACATAACTCGAAAACCTCTAAAACAGCGGAGAGTAGTTGAGAACCCAGCACAAGCCATATGCACCAGGAGAAACTTCGAAAAACTCAAAAAAGTAATGAAATAACTCAAAAACCTCTGAAACAGCGCAGAGTAGTTTACAACCCAGCACAACATATAGCCACCAGAACAACCTTCGAAAAACTCAAAAAAGTAATGAAATAACTCGAAAACCTCTAAAACAGCGGACAGTCGTTGAGAACCTAGCACAACACATCCGCAAAATGAGAAACTTCGAAAAACTCAAAAAAGTAATGAAATAACTCGAAAACCTCAAAAACAGCGGAGAGTAGTTGAGAACCCAGCACAACACATACGCAACATGAGAAACTTCGAAAAACTCAAAAAAGTAATGAAGTAACTCAAAAACCTCTGAAACAGAGCAGAGTAGTTTAGAACCCAGCATAACACATAGGCACCAGGAGGAACTTCTAAAAACTCAAAAAAGTAAAAAAACAACTCAAATTCTTCTGAAACTGCGGAGAGTAGTTTAGTGCCAAGCACAACCCATATGCACTAGGAGAAAGTTCGAAAACCTCAAAAAAGTAATGGAATAACTCAAAAACCTCTGAAACAGCGCAGAGTAGTTTACAACCCAGCACAACATATAGGCACCAGGAGAAACTTCTAAAAACTCAAAAAAGTAAAAAAACAACTCAAACTCTTCTGAAACTGCGGAGAATAGTGTAGTTAAGCAGCAGAACACATACGCAACATGCGAACCTTCGAAAAACTCAAAAAAGTAATGACATTATTCGAAAACCTCTAAAACAGCGGAGAGTAGTTGAGAACACAGCACAATCCATATGCACCAGGAGAAACTTCGAAAAACTCAAAAAAGTAATGGAATAACTCAAAAACCTCTGAAACAGCGCAGAGTAGTTTACAACCCAGCACAACATATAGCCACCAGAACAAACTTCGAAAAACTCAAAAAAGTAATGAAATAACTCGAAAACCTCTAAGACAGCGGACAGTCGTTGAGAACCTAGCACAACACATCCGCAAAATGAGAAACTTCGAAAAACTCAAAAAAGTAATGAAATAACTCGAAAACCTCAAAAACAGCGGAGAGTAGTTGAGAACCCAGCACAACACATACGCAACATGAGAAACTTCGAAAAACTCAAAAAAGTAATGAAGTAACTCAAAAACCTCTGAAACAGAGCAGAGTAGTTTAGAACCCAGCACAACACATAGGCACCAGGAGAAACTTCTAAAAACTCAAAAAAGTAAAAAAACAATTCAAATTCTTCTAAAACTGCGGAGAGTAGTGCAGTTAAGCAGCACAACACATACGCAACATGAGAACCTTCGAAAAACTCAAATAAGTAATGACATAACTTGAAAACCTCTAAAACAGCGGAGAGTAGTTGAGAACCCAGCACAATCCATATGCACCAGGAGAAACTTCGAAAAACTCAAAAAAGTAATGGAATAACTCAAAAACCTCTGAAACAGCGCAGAGTAGTTTACAACCCAGCACAACATATAGGCACCAGGAGAAACTTCTAAAAACTCAAAAAAGTAAAAAAATATCTCAAAATCTTCTGAAACAGCGGAGATTAGTTTAGTGCCAAGCACAACCCATATGCACTAGGAGAAAGTTCGAAAACCTCAAAAAAGTATAGAAATAACTCGAGATCTTCTGAAACAGCGTAGAGTAGTGTAGCACCCAGCACAACACATAGGCACCAGGAGAAACTTCTAAAAACTCAAAAAAGTAATGACATAACTCGAAAACTTCTAAAACAGCAGGCAGTCGTTGAGAACCTAGCACAACACATCCACAAAATGAGAAACTTCGAAAAACTCAAAAAAGTAATGAAATAACTCGAAAACCTCAAAAACAGCGGAGAGTAGTTGAGAACCCAGCACAACACATACGCAACTTGAGAAACTTCGAAAAACTCAAAAAAGTAATGACATAACTCGAAAACCTCTAAAACAGCGAAGAGTAGTTGAGAACCCAGCACAACACATACGCAACATGAGAAACTTCGAAAAACTCAAAAAAGTAATGAAGTAACTCAAAAACCTCTGAAACAGAGCAGAGTAGTTTAGAACCCAGCACAACACATAGGCACCAGGAGAAACTTCTAAAAACTCAAAAAAGTAAAAAAACAACTCAAATTCTTCTGAAACTGCGGAGAGTAGTGCAGTTAAGCAGCACAACACATACGCAACATGAGAACCTTCGAAAAACTCAAATAAGTAATGGAATAACTCGAAAACCTCTAAAACAGCGGAGAGTAGTTGAGAACCCAGCACAATCCATATGCACCAGGAGAAACTTCGAAAAACTCAAAAAAGTAATGGAATCACTCAAAAACCTCTGAAACAGCGCAGAGTAGTTTACAACCCAGCACAACATATAGCCACCAGAACAAACTTCGAAAAACTCAAAAAAGTAAAAAAATATCTCAAAATCTTCTGAAACAGCGGAGAGTAGTTTAGTGCCAAGCACAACCCACACACACCAGGAGAAACTTCGAAAAACTCAAAAAGGTAATGAAATAACTCGAAAACCTCAAAAACAGCGGAGAGTAGTTGAGAACCCTGCACAACACATACGCAACTTGAGAAACTTCGAAAAACTCAAAAAAGTAATGAAGTAACTCAAAAACCTCTGAAACAGAGCAGAGTAGTTTAGAACCCAGCACAACACATAGGCACCAGGAGAAACTTCTAAAAACTCAAAAAAGTAAAAAAACAACTCAAATTCTTCTGAAACTGCGGAGAATAGTGTAGTTAAGCAGCACAACACATACGCAACATGAGAACCTTCAAAAAACTCAAATAAGTAATGGAATAACTCCAAAACCTCTAAAACAGCGGAGAGTAGTTGAGAACCCAGCACAATCCATATGCACCAGGAGAAACTTCGAAAAACTCAAAAAAGTAATGGAATAACTCAATCACCTCTGAAAAAGCGCAGAGTAGTTTACAACCCAGCACAACATATAGCCACCAGAGCAAACTTCGAAAAACTCAAAAAAGTAAAAAAATATCTCAAAATCTTCTAAAACAGCGGAGAGTAGTTTAGTGCCAAGCACAACCCATATGCACTAGGAGAAAGTTCAAAAACCTCAAAAAAGTATAAAAATAACTCGAAATCTTCTGAAACAGCGTCGAGTAGTGTAGAACCCAGCACAACACATATGCACCAGGAGAAACTTCGAAAAACTCAAAAAAGTAATGAAATAACTCGAAAACCTCTAAAACAGCGGGCAGTCGTTGAGAACCTAGCACAACACATCCACAAAATGAGAAACTTCGAAAAAGTCAAAAAAGTAATGAAATAACTCGAAAACCTCAAAAACAGCGGAGAGTAGTTGAGAACCCAGCACAACACATACGCAACTTGAGAAACTTCGAAAAACTCAAATAAGTAATGACATAACTCGAAAACCTCTAAAACAGCGAAGAGTAGTTGAGAACCCAGCACAACACATACGCAACTTGAGAAACTTCGAAAAACTCAAAAAAGTAATGACATAACTCGAAAACCTCTAAAACAGCGGAGAGTAGTTGAGAACCCAGCACAAGCCATATGCACCAGAACAAACTTCGAAAAACTCAAAAAAGTAATGAAATAACTCGAAAACCTCAAAAACAGCGGAGAGTAGTTGAGAACCCAGCACAACACATACGCAACATGAGAAACTTCGAAAAACTCAAAAAAGTAATGAAGTAACTCAAAAACCTCTGAAACAGAGCAGAGTAGTTTAGAACCCAGCAAAACACATAGGCACCAGGAGGAACTTCTAAAAACTCAAAAAAGTAAAAAAACAACTCAAATTCTTCTGAAACTGCGGAGAGTAGTTTAGTGCCAAGCACAACCCATATGCACTAGGAGAAAGTTCGAAAACCTCAAAAAAGTAATGGAATAACTCAAAAACCTCTGAAACAGCGCAGAGTAGTTTACAACCCAGCACAACATATAGGCACCAGGAGAAACTTCTAAAAACTCAAAAAAGTAAAAAAACAACTCAAACTCTTCTGAAACTGCGGAGAATAGTGTAGTTAAGCAGCAGAACACATACGCAACATGAGAACCTTCGAAAAACTCAAAAAAGTAATGACATTATTCGAAAACCTCTAAAACAGCGGAGAGTAGTTGAGAACACAGCACAATCCATATGCACCAGGAGAAACTTCGAAAAACTCAAAAAAGTAATGGAATAACTCAAAAACCTCTGAAACAGCGCAGAGTAGTTTACAACCAGCACAACATATAGCCACCAGAACAAACTTCGAAAAACTCAAAAAAGTAATGAAATAACTCGAAAACCTCTAAAACAGCGGACAGTCGTTGAGAACCTAGCACAACACATCCGCAAAATGAGAAACTTCGAAAAACTCAAAAAAGTAATGACATAACTCGAAAACCTCTAAAACAGCGAAGAGTAGTTGAGAACCCAGCACAACACATACGCAACATGAGAAACTTCGAAAAACTCAAAAAAGTAATGAAGTCACTCAAAAACCTCTGAAACAGAGCAGAGTAGTTGAGAACACAGCACAACACATAGGCACCAGGAGAAACTTCTAAAAACTCAAAAAAGTAAAAAAACAACTCAAATTCTTCTGAAACTGCGGAGAGTAGGTAGTTAAGCAGCACAACACATACGCAACATGAGAACCTTCGAAAAACTCAAATAAGTAATGACATAACTCGAAAACCTCTAAAAAAGCGGAGTAGTTGAGAACCCAGCACAATCCATATGCACCAGGAGAAACTTCGAAAAACTCAAAAAAGTAATGGAATAACTCAATCACCTCTGAAAAAGCGCAGAGTAGTTTACAACCCAGCACAACATATAGCCACCAGAGCAAACTTCGAAAAACTCAAAAAAGTAAAAAAATATCTCAAAATCTTCTAAAACAGCGGAGAGTAGTTTAGTGCCAAGCACAACCCATATGCACTAGGAGAAAGTTCGAAAACCTCAAAAAAGTATAAAAATAACTCGAAATCTTCTGAAACAGCGTCGAGTAGTGTAGAACCCAGCACAACACATATGCACCAGGAGAAACTTCGAAAAACTCAAAAAAGTAATGAAATAACTCGAAAACCTCTAAAACAGCGGGCAGTCGTTGAGAACCTAGCACAACACATCCACAAAATGAGAAACTTCGAAAAAGTCAAAAAAGTAATGAAATAACTCGAAAACCTCAAAAACAGCGGAGAGTAGTTGAGAACCCAGCACAACACATACGCAACTTGAGAAACTTCGAAAAACTCAAATAAGTAATGACATAACTCGAAAACCTCTAAAACAGCGAAGAGTAGTTGAGAACCCAGCACAACACATACGCAACTTGAGAAACTTCGAAAAACTCAAAAAAGTAATGACATAACTCGAAAACCTCTAAAACAGCGGAGAGTAGTTGAGAACCCAGCACAAGCCATATGCACCAGAACAAACTTCGAAAAACTCAAAAAAGTAATGAAATAACTCGAAAACCTCAAAAACAGCGGAGAGTAGTTGAGAACCCAGCACAACACATACGCAACATGAGAAACTTCGAAAAACTCAAAAAAGTAATGAAGTAACTCAAAAACCTCTGAAACAGAGCAGAGTAGTTTAGAACCCAGCAAAACACATAGGCACCAGGAGGAACTTCTAAAAACTCAAAAAAGTAAAAAAACAACTCAAATTCTTCTGAAACTGCGGAGAGTAGTTTAGTGCCAAGCACAACCCATATGCACTAGGAGAAAGTTCGAAAACCTCAAAAAAGTAATGGAATAACTCAAAAACCTCTGAAACAGCGCAGAGTAGTTTACAACCCAGCACAACATATAGGCACCAGGAGAAACTTCTAAAAACTCAAAAAAGTAAAAAAACAACTCAAACTCTTCTGAAACTGCGGAGAATAGTGTAGTTAAGCAGCAGAACACATACGCAACATGAGAACCTTCGAAAAACTCAAAAAAGTAATGACATTATTCGAAAACCTCTAAAACAGCGGAGAGTAGTTGAGAACACAGCACAATCCATATGCACCAGGAGAAACTTCGAAAAACTCAAAAAAGTAATGGAATAACTCAAAAACCTCTGAAACAGCGCAGAGTAGTTTACAACCCAGCACAACATATAGCCACCAGAACAAACTTCGAAAAACTCAAAAAAGTAATGAAATAACTCGAAAACCTCTAAAACAGCGGACAGTCGTTGAGAACACAGCACAACGTATAGCCACCACACATACGCAACATGAGAAACTTCGAAAAACTCAAAAAAGTAATGAAGTCACTCAAAAACCTCTGAAACAGAGCAGAGTAGTTGAGAACACAGCACAACACATAGGCACCAGGAGAAACTTCTAAAAACTCAAAAAAGTAAAAAAACAACTCAAATTCTTCTGAAACTGCGGAGAGTAGGTAGTTAAGCAGCACAACACATACGCAACATGAGAACCTTCGAAAAACTCAAATAAGTAATGACATAACTCGAAAACCTCTAAAACAGCGGAGAGTAGTTGAGAACCCAGCACAATCCATATGCACCAGGAGAAACTTCGAAAAACTCAAAAAAGTAATGGAATAACTCAATCACCTCTGAAAAAGCGCAGAGTAGTTTACAACCCAGAACAACGTATAGCCACCAGAGCAAACTTCGAAAAACTCAAATAAGTAATGGAATAACTCAAAAACCTCTGAAACAGCGCAGAGTAGTTTACAACCCAGCACAACATATAGCCACCAGAGCAAACTTCGAAAAACTCAAAAAAGTAAAAAAATATCTCAAAATCTTCTAAAACAGCGGAGAGTAGTTTAGTGCCAAGCACAACCCATATGCACTAGGAGAAAGTTCGAAAACCTCAAAAAAGTATAAAAATAACTCGAAATCTTCTGAAACAGCGTCGAGTAGTGTAGAACCCAGCACAACACATATGCACCAGGAGAAACTTCGAAAAACTCAAAAAAGTAATGAAATAACTCGAAAACCTCTAAAACAGCGGGCAGTCGTTGAGAACCTAGCACAACACATCCACAAAATGAGAAACTTCGAAAAAGTCAAAAAAGTAATGAAATAACTCGAAAACCTCAAAAACAGCGGAGAGTAGTTGAGAACCCAGCACAACACATACGCAACTTGAGAAACTTCGAAAAACTCAAATAAGTAATGACATAACTCGAAAACCTCTAAAACAGCGAAGAGTAGTTGAGAACCCAGCACAACACATACGCAACTTGAGAAACTTCGAAAAACTCAAAAAAGTAATGACATAACTCGAAAACCTCTAAAACAGCGGAGAGTAGTTGAGAACCCAGCACAAGCCATATGCACCAGAACAAACTTCGAAAAACTCAAAAAAGTAATGAAATAACTCGAAAACCTCAAAAACAGCGGAGAGTAGTTGAGAACCCAGCACAACACATACGCAACATGAGAAACTTCGAAAAACTCAAAAAAGTAATGAAGTAACTCAAAAACCTCTGAAACAGAGCAGAGTAGTTTAGAACCCAGCAAAACACATAGGCACCAGGAGGAACTTCTAAAAACTCAAAAAAGTAAAAAAACAACTCAAATTCTTCTGAAACTGCGGAGAGTAGTTTAGTGCCAAGCACAACCCATATGCACTAGGAGAAAGTTCGAAAACCTCAAAAAAGTAATGGAATAACTCAAAAACCTCTGAAACAGCGCAGAGTAGTTTACAACCCAGCACAACATATAGGCACCAGGAGAAACTTCTAAAAACTCAAAAAAGTAAAAAAACAACTCAAACTCTTCTGAAACTGCGGAGAATAGTGTAGTTAAGCAGCAGAACACATACGCAACATGAGAACCTTCGAAAAACTCAAAAAAGTAATGACATTATTCGAAAACCTCTAAAACAGCGGAGAGTAGTTGAGAACACAGCACAATCCATATGCACCAGGAGAAACTTCGAAAAACTCAAAAAAGTAATGGAATAACTCAAAAACCTCTGAAACAGCGCAGAGTAGTTTACAACCCAGCACAACATATAGCCACCAGAACAAACTTCGAAAAACTCAAAAAAGTAATGAAATAACTCGAAAACCTCTAAAACAGCGGACAGTCGTTGAGAACACAGCACAACGTATAGCCACCACACATACGCAACATGAGAAACTTCGAAAAACTCAAAAAAGTAATGAAGTCACTCAAAAACCTCTGAAACAGAGCAGAGTAGTTGAGAACACAGCACAACACATAGGCACCAGGAGAAACTTCTAAAAACTCAAAAAAGTAAAAAAACAACTCAAATTCTTCTGAAACTGCGGAGAGTAGGTAGTTAAGCAGCACAACACATACGCAACATGAGAACCTTCGAAAAACTCAAATAAGTAATGACATAACTCGAAAACCTCTAAAACAGCGGAGAGTAGTTGAGAACCCAGCACAATCCATATGCACCAGGAGAAACTTCGAAAAACTCAAAAAAGTAATGGAATAACTCAATCACCTCTGAAAAAGCGCAGAGTAGTTTACAACCCAGAACAACGTATAGCCACCAGAGCAAACTTCGAAAAACTCAAATAAGTAATGGAATAACTCAAAAACCTCTGAAACAGCGCAGAGTAGTTTACAACCCAGCACAACATATAGCCACCAGAACAAACTTCGAAAAACTCAAAAAAGTAAAAAAATATCTCAAAATCTTCTGAAACAGCGGAGAGTAGTTTAGTGCCAAGCACAACCCATATGCACTAGGAGAAAGTTCGAAAACCTCAAAAAAGTATAGAAATAACTCGAAATCTTCTGAAACAGCGTAGAGTAGTGTAGAACCCAGCACAACACATATACACCAGGAGAAACTTCGAAAAACTCAAAAAAGTAATGAAATAACTCGAAAACCTCTAAAACAGCGGACAGTCGTTGAGAACCTAGCACAACACATCCGCAAAATGAGAAACTTCGAAAAACTCAAAAAAGTAAAAAAATATCTCAAAATCTTCTGAAACAGCGGAGAGTAGTTTAGTGCCAAGCACAACCCATATGCACCAGGCGAAACTTCGAAAAACTCACAAAAATAATGAATTAACTCGAAAACCTCTGAACCAGCGGACTGTCGTTGAGAACCTAGCACAACACATCCACAAAATGAGAAACTTCGAAAAACTCAAAAAAGTAATGAAATAACTCGAAAACCTCAAAAACAGCGGAGTAGTTGAGAACCCAGCACAACACATACGCAACTTGAGAAACTTCGAAAAACTCAAAAAAGTAATGACATAACTCGAAAACCTCTAAAACAGCGAAGAGTAGTTGAGAACCCAGCACAACACATACGCAACATGAGAAACTTCGAAAAACTCAAAAAAGTAATGAAGTAACTCAAAAACCTCTGAAACAGAGCAGAGTAGTTTAGAACCCAGCACAACACATAGGCACCAGGAGAAACTTCTAAAAACTCAAAAAAGTAAAAAAACAACTCAAATTCTTCTGAAACTGCGGAGAGTAGTGCAGTTAAGCAGCACAACACATACGCAACATGAGAACCTTCGAAAAACTCAAATAAGTAATGGAATAACTCGAAAACCTCTAAAACAGCGGAGAGTAGTTGAGAACCCAGCACAATCCATATGCACCAGGAGAAACTTCGAAAAACTCAAAAAAGTAATGGAATAACTCAATCACCTCTGAAAAAGCGCAGAGTAGTTTACAACCCAGAACAACGTATAGCCACCAGAGCAAACTTCGAAAAACTCAAAAAAGTAAAAAAATATCTCAAAATCTTCTAAAACAGCGGAGAGTAGTTTAGTGCCAAGCACAACCCATATGCACTAGGAGAAAGTTCGAAAACCTCAAAAAAGTATAAAAATAACTCGAAATCTTCTGAAACAGCGTACAGTAGTGTAGAACCCAGCACAACACATATGCACCAGGAGAAACTTCGAAAAACTCAAAAAAGTAATGAAATAACTCGAAAACCTCTAAAACAGCGGGCAGTCGTTGAGAACCTAGCACAACACATCCACAAAATGAGAAACTTCGAAAAACTCAAAAAAGTAATGACATAACTCGAAAACCTCTAAAACAGCGGAGAGTGGTTGAGAACCCAGCACAACCCATATGCAGCAGGAGAAACTTCGAATAACTGAAAAAAGTAATGACATAACTCGAAAACCTCTAAAACAGCGAAGAGTAGTTGAGAACCCAGCACAACACATACGCAACATGAGAAACTTCGAAAAACTCAAAAAAGTAATGAAGTAACTCAAAAACCTCTGAAACAGAGCAGAGTAGTTTAGAACCCAGCACAACACATAGGCACCAGGAGAAACTTCTAAAAACTCAAAAAAGTAAAAAAACAACTCAAATTCTTCTGAAACTGCGGAGAGTAGGTAGTTAAGCAGCACAACACATACGCAACATGAGAACCTTCGAAAAACTCAAATAAGTAATGACATAACTCGAAAACCTCTAAAACAGCGGAGAGTAGTTGAGAACCCAGCACAATCCATATGCACCAGGAGGAACTTCGAAAAACTCAAAAAAGTAATGGAATAACTCAAAAACCTCTGAAACAGCGCAGAGTAGTTTACAACCCAGCACAACATATAGCCACCAGAACAAACTTCGAAAAACTCAAAAAAGTAAAAAAATATCTCAAAATCTTCTGAAACAGCGGAGAGTAGTTTAGTGCCAAGCACAACCCATATGCACTAGGAGAAAGTTCGAAAACCTCAAAAAAGTATAGAAATAACTCGAAATCTTCTGAAACAGCGTAGATTAGTGTAGAACCCAGCACAACACATATACACCAGGAGAAACTTCGAAAAACTCAAAAAAGTAATGAAATAACTCGAAAACCTCTAAAACAGCGGACAGTCGTTGAGAACCTAGCACAACACACCCGCAAAATGAGAAACTTCGAAAAACTCAAAAAAGTAAAAAAATATCTCAAAATCTTCTGAAACAGCGGAGAGTAGTTTAGTGCCAAGCACAACCCATATGCACCAGGAGAAACTTCGAAAAACTCACAAAAATAATGAATTAACTCGAAAACCTCTAAACCAGCGGACAGTCGTTGAGAACCTAGCACAACACATCCGCAAAATGAGAAACTTCGAAAAACTCAAAAAAGTAATGAAATAACTCGAAAACCTCAAAAACAGCGGAGAGTAGTTGAGAACCCAGCACAACACATACGCAACATGAGAACCTTCGAAAAACTCAAATAAGTAATGACATAACTCGAAAACCTCTAAAAAAGCGGAGAGTAGTTGAGAACCCAGCACAATCCATATGCACCAGGAGAAACTTCGAAAAACTCAAAAAAGTAATGGAATAACTCAAAAACCTCTGAAACAGCGCAGAGTAGTTTACAACCCAGCACAACATATAGCCACCAGAACAAACTTCGAAAAACTCAAAAAAGTAAAAAGATATCTCAAAATCTTCTGAAACAGCGGAGAGTAGTTTAGTGCCAAGCACAACCCATATGCACTAGGAGAAAGTTCGAAAACCTCAAAAAAGTATAGAAATAACTCGAAATCTTCAGAAACAGCGTAGAGTAGTGTAGAACCCAGCACAACACATATACACCAGGAGAAACTTCGAAAAACTCAAAAAAGTAATGAAATAACTCGAAAACCTCTAAAACAGCGGAGAGTAGTTGAGAACCCAGCACAACCCAGCTGCACCAGGAGAAACTTCGAAAAACTCAAAAAAGTAATGACATAACTCGAAAACCTCTAAAACAGCGAAGAGTAGTTGAGAACCCAGCACAACACATACGCAACATGAGAAACTTCGAAAAACTCAAAAAAGTAATGAAGTCACTCAAAAACCTCTGAAACAGAGCAGAGTAGTTGAGAACACAGCACAACACATAGGCACCAGGAGAAACTTCTAAAAACTCAAAAAAGTAAAAAAACAACTCAAATTCTTCTGAAACTGCGGAGAGTAGGTAGTTAAGCAGCACAACACATACGCAACATGAGAACCTTCGAAAAACTCAAATAAGTAATGACATAACTCGAAAACCTCTAAAACAGCGGAGAGTAGTTGAGAACCCAGCACAATCCATATGCACCAGGAGGAACTTCGAAAAACTCAAAAAAGTAATGGAATAACTCAAAAACCTCTGAAACAGCGCAGAGTAGTTTACAACCCAGCACAACATATAGCCACCAGAACAAACTTCGAAAAACTCAAAAAAGTAAAAAAATATCTCAAAATCTTCTGAAACAGCGGAGAGTAGTTTAGTGCCAAGCACAACCCATATGCACTAGGAGAAAGTTCGAAAACCTCAAAAAAGTATAGAAATAACTCGAAATCTTCTGAAACAGCGTAGAGTAGTGTAGAACCCAGCACAACACATATACACCAGGAGAAACTTCGAAAAACTCAAAAAAGTAATGAAATAACTCGAAAACCTCTAAAACAGCGGACAGTCGTTGAGAACCTAGCACAACACATCCGCAAAATGAGAAACTTCGAAAAACTCAAAAAAGTAAAAAAATATCTCAAAATCTTCTGAAACAGAAGAGAGTAGTTTAGTGCCAAGCACAACCCATATGCACCAGGAGAAACTTCGAAAAACTCACACAAATAATGAATTAACTCGAAAACCTCTGAACCAGCGGACAGTCGTTGAGAACCTAGCACAACACATCCGCAAAATGAGAAACTTCGAAAAACTCAAAAAAGTAATGAAATAACTCGAAAACCTCAAAAACAGCGGAGAGTAGTTGAGAACCCAGCACAACACATACGCAACATGAGAACCTTCGAAAAACTCAAATAAGTAATGACATAACTCGAAAACCTCTAAAACAGCGGAGAGTAGTTGAGAACCCAGCACAATCCATATGCACCAGGAGAAACTTCGAAAAACTCAAAAAAGTAATGGAATAACTCAAAAACCTCTGAAACAGCGCAGAGTAGTTTACAACCCAGCACAACATATAGCCACCAGAACAAACTTCGAAAAACTCAAAAAAGTAAAAAAATATCTCAAACTCTTCTGAAACAGCGGAGAGTAGTTTAGTGCCAAGCACAACCCATATGCACTAGGAGAAAGTTCGAAAACCTCAAAAAAGTATAGTAATAACTCGAAATCTTCTGAAACAGCGTAGAGTAGTGTAGAACCCAGCACAACACATATACACCAGGAGAAACTTCGAAAAACTGAAAAAAGTAATGGAATAACTCGAAAACCTCTAAAACAGCGGAGAGTAGTTGAGAACCCAGCACAACCCAGATGCACCAGGAGAAACTTCAAAAAACTCAAAAAAGTAATGACATAACTCGAAAACCTCAAAAACAGCGAACAGTAGTTGAGAACCCAGCACAACACATAGGCAACATGAGAAACTTCGAAAAACTCAAAAAAGTAATGAAGTAACTCAAAAACCTCTGAAACAGAGCAGAGTAGTTTAGAACCCAGCACAACACATAGGCACCAGGAGAAACTTCTAAAAACTCAAAAAAGTAAAAAAACAACTCAAATTCTTCTGAAACTGCGGAGAGTAGTGTAGTTAAGCAGCACAACACATACGCAACATGAGAACCTTCGAAAAACTCAAATAAGTAATGACATAACTCGAAAACCTCTAAAACAGCGGAGAGTAGTTGAGAACCCAGCACAATCCATATGCACCAGGAGAAACTTCGAAAAACTCAAAAAAGTAATGGAATAACTCAAAAACCTCTGAAACAGCGCAGAGTAGTTTACAACCCAGCACAACATATAGCCACCAGAACAAACTTCGAAAAACTCAAAAAAGTAAAAAAATATCTCAAAATCTTCTGAAACAGCGGAGAGTAGTTTAGTGCCAAGCACAACCCATATGCACTAGGAGAAAGTTCGAAAACCTCAAAAAAGTATAGAAATAACTCGAAATCTTCTGAAACAGCGCAGAGTAGTGTAGAACCCAGCACAACACATATACACCAGGAGAAACTTCGAAAAACTCAAAAAAGTAATGAAATAACTCGAAAACCTCTAAAACAGCGGACAGTCGTTGAGAACCTAGCACAACACATCCGCAAAATGAGATACTTCGAAAAACTCAAAAAAGTAAAAAAAATCTCAAAATCTTCTGAAACAGCGGAGAGTAGTTTAGTGCCAAGCACAACCCATATGCACCAGGAGAAACTTCGAAAAACTCACAAAAATAATGAATTAACTCGAAAACCTCTAAACCAGCGGACAGTCGTTGAGAACCTAGCACAACACATCCGCAAAATGAGAAACTTCGAAAAACTCAAAAGAGTAATGAAATAACTCGAAAACCTCAAAAACAGCGGAGAGTAGTTGAGAACACAGCACAACCCAGATGCACCAGGAGAAACTTCGAAAAACTCAAAAAAGTAATGACATAACTCGAAAACCTCAAAAACAGCGAACAGTAGTTGAGAACCCAGCACAACACATACGCAACATGAGAAACTTCTAAAAACTCATAAAAGTAAAAAAACAACTCAAATTCTTCTGAAACTGCGGAGAGTAGTGTAGTTAAGCAGCACAACACATACGCAACATGAGAACCTTCGAAAAACTCAAATAAGTAATGACATAACTCGAAAACCTCTAAAACAGCGGAGAGTAGTTGAGAACCCAGCACAATCCATATGCACCAGGAGAAACTTCGAAAAACTCAAAAAAGTAATGGAATAACTCAAAAACCTCTGAAACAGCGCAGAGTAGTTTACAACCCAGCACAACATATAGCCACCAGAACAAACTTCGAAAAACTCAAAAAAGTAAAAAAATATCTCAAAATCTTCTGAAACAGCGGAGAGTAGTTTAGTGCCAAGCACAACCCATATGCACTAGGAGAAAGTTCGAAAACCTCAAAAAAGTATAGAAATAACTCGAAATCTTCTGAAACAGCGTAGAGTAGTGTAGAACCCAGCACAACACATATACACCAGGAGAAACTTCGAAAAACTCAAAAAAGTAATGAAATAACTCGAAAACCTCTAAAACAGCGAAGAGTAGTTGAGAACTCAGCACAACACATACGCAACATGAGAAACTTCGAAAAACTCAAAAAAGTAATGAAGTAACTCAAAAACCTCTGAAACAGAGCAGAGTAGTTTAGAACCCAGCACAACACATAGGCACCAGGAGAAACTTCTAAAAACTCAAAAAAGTAAAAAAACAACTCAAATTCTTCTGAAACTGCGGAGAGTAGGTAGTTAAGCAGCACAACACATACGCAACATGAGAACCTTCGAAAAACTCAAATAAGTAATGACATAACTCGAAAACCTCTAAAACAGCGGAGAGTAGTTGAGTAACCAGCACAATCCATATGCACCAGGAGGAACTTCGAAAAACTCAAAAAAGTAATGGAATAAGTCAAAAACCTCTGAAACAGCGCAGAGTAGTTTACAACCCAGCACAACATATAGCCACCAGAACAAACTTCGAAAAACTCAAAAAAGTAAAAAAATATCTCAAAATCTTCTGAAACAGCGGAGAGTAGTTTAGTGCCAAGCACAACCCATATGCACTAGGAGAAAGTTCGAAAACCTCAAAAACGTATAGAAATAACTCGAAATCTTCTGAAACAGCGTAGAGTAGTGTAGAACCCAGCACAACACATATACACCAGGAGAAACTTCGAAAAACTCAAAAAAGGAATGAAATAACTCGAAAACCTCTAAAACAGCGGAGAGTAGTTGAGAACCCAGCACAACCCAGATGCACCAGGAGAAACTTCGAAAAACTCAAAAAAGTAATGACATAACTCGAAAACCTCAAAAACAGCGAACAGTAGTTGAGAACCCAGCACAACACATACGCAACATGAGAAACTTCGAAAAACTCAAAAAAGTAATGACATAACTCGAAAACCTCTAAAACAGCGGAGAGTAGTTGAGAACCCAGCACAACACATACGCAACTTGAGAAACTTCGAAAAACTCAAAAAAGTAATGACATAACTCGAAAACCTCTAAAACAGCGAAGAGCAGTTGAGAATCCAGCACAACACATACGCAACATGAGAAACTTCGAAAAACTCAAAAAAGTAATGAAGTAACTCAAAAACCTCTGAAACAGAGCAGAGTAGTTTTGAACCCAGCACAACACATAGGCACCAGGAGAAACTTCTAAAAACTCAAAAAAGTAAAAAAACAACTCAAATTCTTCTGAAACTGCGGAGAGTAGTGTAGTTAAGCAGCATAACACATACGCAACATGAGAACCTTCGAAAAACTCAAATAAGTAATGACATAACTCGAAAACCTCTAAAACAGCGGAGAGTAGTTGAGAACCCAGCACAATCCATATGCACCAGGAGAAACTTCGAAAAACTCAAAAAAGTAATGGAATAACTCAAAAACCTCTGAAACAGCGCAGAGTAGTTTACAACCCAGCACAACATATAGCCACCAGAACAAACTTCGAAAAACTCAAAAAAGTAAAAAAATATCTCAAAATCTTCTGAAACAGCGGAGAGTAGTTTAGTGCCAAGCACAACCCATATGCACTAGGTGAAAGTTCGAAAACCTCAAAAAAGTATAGAAATAACTCGAAATCTTCTGAAACAGCGTAGAGAAGTGTAGAACCCAGCACAACACATATACACCATAAGAAACTTCAAAAAACTCAAAAAAGTAATGAAATAACTCGAAAACCTCAAAAACAGCGGAGAGTAGTTGAGAACCCAGCACAACACATACGCAACTTGAGAAACTTCGAAAAACTCAAAAAAGTAATGAAGTAACTCAAAAACCTCTGAAACAGAGCAGAGTAGTTTAGAACCCAGCACAACACATAGGCACCAGGAGAAACTTCTAAAAACTCAAAAAAGTAAAAAAACAACTCAAATTCTTCTGAAACTGCGGAGAGTAATTTAGTGCCAAGCACAACCCATATGCACTAGGAGAAAGTTCGAAAACCTCAAAAAAGTATAGAAATAACTCGAAATCTTCTGAAACAGCGCAGAGTAGTGTAGAACCCAGCACAACACATATACACCAGGAGAAACTTCGAAAAACTCAAAAAAGTAATGAAATAACTCGAAAACCTCTAAAACAGCGGACAGTCGTTGAGAACCTAGCACAACACATCCGCAAAATGAGAAACTTCGAAAAACTCAAAAAAGTAATGACATAACTCGAAAACCTCTAAAACAGCGAAGAGTAGTTGAGAACCCAGCACAACACATACGCAACATGAGAAACTTCGAAAAACTCAAAAAAGTAATGAAGTAACTCAAAAACCTCTGAAACAGAGCAGAGTAGTTTAGAACCCAGCACAACACATAGGCACCAGGAGAAACTTCTAAAACCTCAAAAAAGTAAAAAAACAACTCAAATTCTTCTGAAACTGCGGAGAGGAGTGTAGTTTAGCAGCACAACACATACACAACATGAGAACCTTCGAAAAACTCAAATAAGTAATGACATAACTCGAAAACCTCTAAAACAGCGGAGAGTAGTTGAGAACCCAGCACAATCCATATGCACCAGGAGAAACTTCGAAAAACTCAAAAAAGTAATGGAATAACTCAAAAACCTCTGAAACAGAGCAGAGTAGTTTAGAACCCAGCACAACACATAGGCACCAGGAGAAACTTCTAAAAACTCAAAAAAGTAAAAAAACAACTCAAATTCTTCTGAAACAGCGGAGAGTAGTTTAGTGCCAAGCACAACCCATATGCACTAGGAGAAAGTTCGAAAACCTCAAAAAAGTATAGAAATAACTCGAAATCTTCTGAAACAGCGTAGTGTAGTGTAGAACCCAGCACAACACATATGCACCAGGAGAAACTTCGAAAAACTCAAAAAAGTAATGGAATAACTCAAAAACCTCTGAAACAGCGCAGAGTAGTTTACAACCCAGCACAACATATAGCCACCAGAACAAACTTCGAAAAACTCAAAAAAGTAAAAAAATATCTCAAAATCTTCTGAAACAGCGGAGAGTAGTTTAGTGCCAAGCACAACCCATATGCACTAGGAGAAAGTTCGAAAACCTCAAAAAAGTATAGAAATAACTCGAAATCTTCTGAAACAGCGTAGAGTAGTGTAGAACCCAGCACAACACATATACACCAGGAGAAACTTCGAAAAACTCAAAAAAGTAATGAAATAACTCGAAAACCTCTAAAACAGCGGACAGTCGTTGAGAACCTAGCACAACACATCCGCAAAATGAGAAACTTCGAAAAACTCAAAAAAGTAAAAAAATATCTCAAAATCTTCTGAAACAGAAGAGAGTAGTTTAGTGCCAAGCACAACCCATATGCACCAGGAGAAACTTCGAAAAACTCACACAAATAATGAATTAACTCGAAAACCTCTGAACCAGCGGACAGTCGTTGAGAACCTAGCACAACACATCCGCAAAATGAGAAACTTCGAAAAACTCAAAAAAGTAATGAAATAACTCGAAAACCTCAAAAACAGCGGAGAGTAGTTGAGAACCCAGCACAACACATACGCAACATGAGAACCTTCGAAAAACTCAAATAAGTAATGACATAACTCGAAAACCTCTAAAACAGCGGAGAGTAGTTGAGAACCCAGCACAATCCATATGCACCAGGAGAAACTTCGAAAAACTCAAAAAAGTAATGGAATAACTCAAAAACCTCTGAAACAGCGCAGAGTAGTTTACAACCCAGCACAACATATAGCCACCAGAACAAACTTCGAAAAACTCAAAAAAGTAAAAAAATATCTCAAACTCTTCTGAAACAGCGGAGAGTAGTTTAGTGCCAAGCACAACCCATATGCACTAGGAGAAAGTTCGAAAACCTCAAAAAAGTATAGTAATAACTCGAAATCTTCTGAAACAGCGTAGAGTAGTGTAGAACCCAGCACAACACATATACACCAGGAGAAACTTCGAAAAACTGAAAAAAGTAATGGAATAACTCGAAAACCTCTAAAACAGCGGAGAGTAGTTGAGAACCCAGCACAACCCAGATGCACCAGGAGAAACTTCAAAAAACTCAAAAAAGTAATGACATAACTCGAAAACCTCAAAAACAGCGAACAGTAGTTGAGAACCCAGCACAACACATAGGCAACATGAGAAACTTCGAAAAACTCAAAAAAGTAATGAAGTAACTCAAAAACCTCTGAAACAGAGCAGAGTAGTTTAGAACCCAGCACAACACATAGGCACCAGGAGAAACTTCTAAAAACTCATAAAAGTAAAAAAACAACTCAAATTCTTCTGAAACTGCGGAGAGTAGTGTAGTTAAGCAGCACAACACATACGCAACATGAGAACCTTCGAAAAACTCAAATAAGTAATGACATAACTCGAAAACCTCTAAAACAGCGGAGAGTAGTTGAGAACCCAGCACAATCCATATGCACCAGGAGAAACTTCGAAAAACTCAAAAAAGTAATGGAATAACTCAAAAACCTCTGAAACAGCGCAGAGTAGTTTACAACCCAGCACAACATATAGCCACCAGAACAAACTTCGAAAAACTCAAAAAAGTAAAAAAATATCTCAAAATCTTCTGAAACAGCGGAGAGTAGTTTAGTGCCAAGCACAACCCATATGCACTAGGAGAAAGTTCGAAAACCTCAAAAAAGTATAGAAATAACTCGAAATCTTCTGAAACAGCGTAGAGTAGTGTAGAACCCAGCACAACACATATACACCAGGAGAAACTTCGAAAAACTCAAAAAAGTAATGAAATAACTCGAAAAACTCTAAAACAGCGGACAGTCGTTGAGAACCTAGCACAACACATCCGCAAAATGAGATACTTCGAAAAACTCAAAAAAGTAAAAAAAATCTCAAAATCTTCTGAAACAGCGGAGAGTAGTTTAGTGCCAAGCACAACCCATATGCACCAGGAGAAACTTCGAAAAACTCACAAAAATAATGAATTAACTCGAAAACCTCTAAACCAGCGGACAGTCGTTGAGAACCTAGCACAACACATCCGCAAAATGAGAAACTTCGAAAAACTCAAAAGAGTAATGAAATAACTCGAAAACCTCAAAAACAGCGGAGAGTAGTTGAGAACACAGCACAACCCAGATGCACCAGGAGAAACTTCGAAAAACTCAAAAAAGTAATGACATAACTCGAAAACCTCAAAAACAGCGAACAGTAGTTGAGAACCCAGCACAACACATACGCAACATGAGAAACTTCTAAAAACTCATAAAAGTAAAAAAACAACTCAAATTCTTCTGAAACTGCGGAGAGTAGTGTAGTTAAGCAGCACAACACATACGCAACATGAGAACCTTCGAAAAACTCAAATAAGTAATGACATAACTCGAAAACCTCTAAAACAGCGGAGAGTAGTTGAGAACCCAGCACAACACATACGCAACATGAGAAACTTCGAAAAACTCAAAAAAGTAATGAAGTCACTCAAAAACCTCTGAAACAGAGCAGAGTAGTTGAGAACACAGCACAACACATAGGCACCAGGAGAAACTTCTAAAAACTCAAAAAAGTAAAAAAACAACTCAAATTCTTCTGAAACTGCGGAGAGTAGGTAGTTAAGCAGCACAACACATACGCAACATGAGAACCTTCGAAAAACTCAAATAAGTAATGACATAACTCGAAAACCTCTAAAACAGCGGAGAGTAGTTGAGAACCCAGCACAATCCATATGCACCAGGAGGAACTTCGAAAAACTCAAAAAAGTAATGGAATAACTCAAAAACCTCTGAAACAGCGCAGAGTAGTTTACAACCCAGCACAACATATAGCCACCAGAACAAACTTCGAAAAACTCAAAAAAGTAAAAAAATATCTCAAAATCTTCTGAAACAGCGGAGAGTAGTTTAGTGCCAAGCACAACCCATATGCACTAGGAGAAAGTTCGAAAACCTCAAAAAAGTATAGAAATAACTCGAAATCTTCTGAAACAGCGTAGAGTAGTGTAGAACCCAGCACAACACATATACACCAGGAGAAACTTCGAAAAACTCAAAAAAGTAATGAAATAACTCGAAAACCTCTAAAACAGCGAAGAGTAGTTGAGAACTCAGCACAACACATACGCAACATGAGAAACTTCGAAAAACTCAAAAAGTAATGAAGTAACTCAAAAACCTCTGAAACAGAGCAGAGTAGTTTAGAACCCAGCACAACACATAGGCACCAGGAGAAACTTCTAAAAACTCAAAAAAGTAAAAAAACAACTCAAATTCTTCTGAAACTGCGGAGAGTAGGTAGTTAAGCAGCACAACACATACGCAACATGAGAACCTTCGAAAAACTCAAATAAGTAATGACATAACTCGAAAACCTCTAAAACAGCGGAGAGTAGTTGAGTAACCAGCACAATCCATATGCACCAGGAGGAACTTCGAAAAACTCAAAAAAGTAATGGAATAAGTCAAAAACCTCTGAAACAGCGCAGAGTAGTTTACAACCCAGCACAACATATAGCCACCAGAACAAACTTCGAAAAACTCAAAAAAGTAAAAAAATATCTCAAAATCTTCTGAAACAGCGGAGAGTAGTTTAGTGCCAAGCACAACCCATATGCACTAGGAGAAAGTTCGAAAACCTCAAAAACGTATAGAAATAACTCGAAATCTTCTGAAACAGCGTAGAGTAGTGTAGAACCCAGCACAACACATATACACCAGGAGAAACTTCGAAAAACTCAAAAAAGGAATGAAATAACTCGAAAACCTCTAAAACAGCGGAGAGTAGTTGAGAACCCAGCACAACCCAGATGCACCAGGAGAAACTTCGAAAAACTCAAAAAAGTAATGACATAACTCGAAAACCTCAAAAACAGCGAACAGTAGTTGAGAACCCAGCACAACACATACGCAACATGAGAAACTTCGAAAAACTCAAAAAAGTAATGACATAACTCGAAAACCTCTAAAACAGCGGAGAGTAGTTGAGAACCCAGCACAACACATACGCAACTTGAGAAACTTCGAAAAACTCAAAAAAGTAATGACATAACTCGAAAACCTCTAAAACAGCGAAGAGCAGTTGAGAATCCAGCACAACACATACGCAACATGAGAAACTTCGAAAAACTCAAAAAAGTAATGAAGTAACTCAAAAACCTCTGAAACAGAGCAGAGTAGTTTTGAACCCAGCACAACACATAGGCACCAGGAGAAACTTCTAAAAACTCAAAAAAGTAAAAAAACAACTCAAATTCTTCTGAAACTGCGGAGAGTAGTGTAGTTAAGCAGCATAACACATACGCAACATGAGAACCTTCGAAAAACTCAAATAAGTAATGACATAACTCGAAAACCTCTAAAACAGCGGAGAGTAGTTGAGAACCCAGCACAATCCATATGCACCAGGAGAAACTTCGAAAAACTCAAAAAAGTAATGGAATAACTCAAAAACCTCTGAAACAGCGCAGAGTAGTTTACAACCCAGCACAACATATAGCCACCAGAACAAACTTCGAAAAACTCAAAAAAGTAAAAAAATATCTCAAAATCTTCTGAAACAGCGGAGAGTAGTTTAGTGCCAAGCACAACCCATATGCACTAGGTGAAAGTTCGAAAACCTCAAAAAAGTATAGAAATAACTCGAAATCTTCTGAAACAGCGTAGAGAAGTGTAGAACCCAGCACAACACATATACACCATAAGAAACTTCAAAAAACTCAAAAAAGTAATGAAATAACTCGAAAACCTCAAAAACAGCGGAGAGTAGTTGAGAACCCAGCACAACACATACGCAACTTGAGAAACTTCGAAAAACTCAAAAAAGTAATGAAGTAACTCAAAAACCTCTGAAACAGAGCAGAGTAGTTTAGAACCCAGCACAACACATAGGCACCAGGAGAAACTTCTAAAAACTCAAAAAAGTAAAAAAACAACTCAAATTCTTCTGAAACTGCGGAGAGTAATTTAGTGCCAAGCACAACCCATATGCACTAGGAGAAAGTTCGAAAACCTCAAAAAAGTATAGAAATAACTCGAAATCTTCTGAAACAGCGCAGAGTAGTGTAGAACCCAGCACAACACATATACACCAGGAGAAACTTCGAAAAACTCAAAAAAGTAATGAAATAACTCGAAAACCTCTAAAACAGCGGACAGTCGTTGAGAACCTAGCACAACACATCCGCAAAATGAGAAACTTCGAAAAACTCAAAAAAGTAATGACATAACTCGAAAACCTCTAAAACAGCGAAGAGTAGTTGAGAACCCAGCACAACACATACGCAACATGAGAAACTTCGAAAAACTCAAAAAAGTAATGAAGTAACTCAAAAACCTCTGAAACAGAGCAGAGTAGTTTAGAACCCAGCACAACACATAGGCACCAGGAGAAACTTCGAAAACCTCAAAAAAGTAAAAAAACAACTCAAATTCTTCTGAAACTGCGGAGAGGAGTGTAGTTTAGCAGCACAACACATACACAACATGAGAACCTTCGAAAAACTCAAATAAGTAATGACATAACTCGAAAACCTCTAAAACAGCGGAGAGTAGTTGAGAACCCAGCACAATCCATATGCACCAGGAGAAACTTCGAAAAACTCAAAAAAGTAATGGAATAACTCAAAAACCTCTGAAACAGAGCAGAGTAGTTTAGAACCCAGCACAACACATAGGCACCAGGAGAAACTTCTAAAAACTCAAAAAAGTAAAAAAACAACTCAAATTCTTCTGAAACAGCGGAGAGTAGTTTAGTGCCAAGCACAACCCATATGCACTAGGAGAAAGTTCGAAAACCTCAAAAAAGTATAGAAATAACTCGAAATCTTCTGAAACAGCGCAGAGTAGTGTAGAACCCAGCACAACACATATACACCAGGAGAAACTTCGAAAAACTCAAAAAAGTAATGAAATAACTCGAAAACCTCTAAAACAGCGGACAGTCGTTGAGAACCTAGCACAACACATCCGCAAAATGAGAAACTTCGAAAAACTCAAAAAAGTAATGACATAACTCGAAAACCTCTAAAACAGCGAAGAGTAGTTGAGAACCCAGCACAACACATACGCAACATGAGAAACTTCGAAAAACTCAAAAAAGTAATGAAGTAACTCAAAAACCTCTGAAACAGAGCAGAGTAGTTTAGAACCCAGCACAACACATACGCAACATGTGAACCTTCGAAAAACTCAAATAAGTAATGACATAACTCAAAAACCTCTAAAACAGCGGAGAGTAGTTGAGAACCCAGCACAATCCATATGCACCAGGAGAAACTTCGAAAAACTCAAAAAAGTAATGGAATAACTCAAAAACCTCTGAAACAGCGCAGAGTAGTTTACAACCCAGCACAACATATAGCCACCAGAACAAACTTCGAAAAACTCAAAAAAGTAAAAAAATATCTCAAAATCTTCTGAAACAGCGGAGAGTAGTTTAGTGCCAAGCACAACCCATATGCACTAGGAGAAAGTTCGAAAACCTCAAAAAAGTATAGAAATAACTCGAAATCTTCTGAAACAGCGTAGAGTAGTGTAGAACCCAGCACAACACATATACACCAGGAGAAACTTCGAAAAACTCAAAAAAGGAATGAAATAACTCGAAAACCTCTAAAACAGCGGAGAGTAGTTGACAACCCAGCACAACCCAGATGCACCAGGAGAAACTTCGAAAAACTCAAAAAAGTAATGACATAACTCGAAAACCTCAAAAACAGCGAACAGTAGTTGAGAACCCAGCACAACACATACGCAACATGAGAAACTTCGAAAAACTCAAAAAAGTAATGACATAACTCGAAAACCTCTAAAACAGCGAAGAGCAGTTGAGAACCCAGCACAACACATACGCAACATGAGAAACTTCGAAAAACTCAAAAAAGTAATGAAGTAACTCAAAAACCTCTGAAACAGAGCAGAGTAGTTTTGAACCCAGCACAACACATAGGCACCAGGAGAAACTTCTAAAAACTCAAAAAAGTAAAAAAACAACTCAAATTCTTCTGAAACTGCGGAGAGTAGTGTAGTTAAGCAGCATAACACATACGCAATATGAGAACCTTCGAAAAACTCAAATAAGTAATGACATAACTCGAAAACCTCTAAAACAGCGGAGAGTAGTTGAGAACCCAGCACAATCCATATGCACCAGGAGAAACTTCGAAAAACTCAAAAAAGTAATGGAATAACTCAAAAACCTCTGAAACAGCGCAGAGTAGTTTACAACCCAGCACAACATATAGCCACCAGAACAAACTTCGAAAAACTCAAAAAAGTAAAAAAAATCTCAAAATCTTCTGAAACAGCGGAGAGTAGTTTAGTGCCAAGCACAACCCATATGCACTGGGTGAAAGTTCGAAAACCTCAAAAAAGTATAGAAATAACTCGAAATCTTCTGAAACAGCGTAGAGAAGTGTAGAACCCAGCACAACACATATACACCATAAGAAACTTCAAAAAACTCAAAAAAGTAATGAAATAACTCGAAAACCTCAAAAACAGCGGAGAGTAGTTGAGAACCCAGCACAACACATACGCAACTTGAGAAACTTCGAAAAACTCAAACAAGTAATGAAGTAACTCAAAAACCTCTGAAACAGAGCAGAGTAGTTTAGAACCCAGCACAACACATAGGCACCAGGAGAAACTTCTAAAAACTCAAAAAAGTAAAAAAGCAACTCAAATTCTTCTGAAACTGCGGAGAGTAATTAATGCCAAGCACAACCCATATGCACTAGGAGAAAGTTCGAAAACCTCAAAAAAGTATAGAAATAACTCGAAATCTTCTGAAACAGCGCAGAGTAGTGTAGAACCCAGCACAACACATATACACCAGGAGAAACTTCGAAAAACTCAAAAAAGTAATGAAATAACTCGAAAACCTCTAAAACAGCGGACAGTCGTTGAGAACCTAGCACAACACATCCGCAAAATGAGAAACTTCGAAAAACTCAAAAAAGTAATGACATAACTCGAAAACCTCTAAAACAGCGAAGAGTAGTTGAGAACCCAGCACAACACATACGCAACATGAGAAACTTCGAAAAACTCAAAAAAGTAATGAAGTAACTCAAAAACCTCTGAAACAGAGCAGAGTAGTTTAGAACCCAGCACAACACATAGGCACCAGGAGAAACTTCGAAAACCTCAAAAAAGTAAAAAAACAACTCAAATTCTTCTGAAACTGCGGAGAGGAGTGTAGTTTAGCAGCACAACACATACACAACATGAGAACCTTCGAAAAACTCAAATAAGTAATGACATAACTCGAAAACCTCTAAAACAGCGGAGAGTAGTTGAGAACCCAGCACAATCCATATGCACCAGGAGAAACTTCGAAAAACTCAAAAAAGTAATGGAATAACTCAAAAACCTCTGAAACAGAGCAGAGTAGTTTAGAACCCAGCACAACACATAGGCACCAGGAGAAACTTCTAAAAACTCAAAAAAGTAAAAAAACAACTCAAATTCTTCTGAAACAGCGGAGAGTAGTTTAGTGCCAAGCACAACCCATATGCACTAGGAGAAAGTTCGAAAACCTCAAAAACGTATAGAAATAACTCGAAATCTTCTGAAACAGCGTAGAGTAGTGTAGAACCCAGCACAACACATATACACCAGGAGAAACTTCGAAAAACTCAAAAAAGGAATGAAATAACTCGAAAACCTCTAAAACAGCGGAGAGTAGTTGAGAACCCAGCACAACCCATATGCAGCAGGAGAAACTTCGAAAAACTCAAAAAAGTAATGACATAACTCGAAAACCTCAAAAACAGCGAACAGTAGTTGAGAACCCAGCACAACACATACGCAACATGAGAAACTTCGAAAAACTCAAAAAAGTAATGACATAACTCGAAAACCTCTAAAACAGCGGAGAGTAGTTGAGAACCCAGCACAACACATACGCAACTTGAGAAACTTCGAAAAACTCAAAAAAGTAATGACATAACTCGAAAACCTCTAAAACAGCGGACAGTCGTTGAGAACCTAGCACAACACATCCGCAAAATGAGAAACTTCGAAATCCTCAAAAAAGTATAGAAATAACTCGAAATCTTCTGAAACAGCGTAGAGTAGTGTAGAACCCAGCACAACACATAGGCACCAGGAGAAACTTCTAAAAACTCAAAAAAGTAAAAAAACAACTCAAATTCTTCTGAAACTGCGGAGAGTAGTGTCGTTAAGCAGCACAACACATACGCAACATGAGAACCTTCGAAAAACTCAAATAAGTAATGACATAACTCGAAAACCTCTAAAACAGCGGAGAGTAGTTGAGAACCCAGCACAATCCATATGCACCAGGAGAAACTTCGAAAAACTCAAAAAAGTAATGGAATAACTCAAAAACCTCTGAAACAGCGCAGAGTAGTTTACAACCCAGCACAACATATAGCCACCAGAACAAACTTCGAAAAACTCAAAAAAGTAAAAAAATATCTCAAAATCTTCTGAAACAGCGGAGAGTAGTTTAGTGCCAAGCACAACCCATATGCACTAGGAGAAAGTTCGAAAACCTCAAAAAAGTATAGAAATAACTCGAAATATTCTGAAACAGCGTAGAGTAGTGTAGAACCCAGCACAACACATATACACCAGGAGAAACTTCGAAAAACTCAAAAAAGTAATGACATAACTCGAAAACCTCTAAAAAAGCGGAGAGTAGTTGCGAACCCAGCACAACCCATATGCACCAGGAGAAACTTCGAAAAACTCAAAAAAGTAATGACATAACTCGAAAACCTCTAAAACAGCGAAGAGTAGTTGAGAACCCAGCACAACACATCCGCAAAATGAGAAACTTCGAAAAACTCAAAAAAGTAATGAAATAACTCGAAAACCTCTAAAACAGCGGACAGTCGTTGAGAACCTAGCACAACACATCCGCAAAATGAGAAACTTCGAAAAACTCAAAAAAGTAATGAAATAACTCGAAAACCTCAAAAACAGCGTAGAGTAGTGTAGAACCCAGCACAACACATAGGCACCAGGAGAAACTTCTAAAAACTCAAAAAAGTAAAAAAACAACTCAAATTCTTCTGAAACTGCGGAGAGTAGTGTCGTTAAGCAGCACAACACATACGCAACATGAGAACCTTCGAAAAACTCAAATAAGTAATGACATAACTCGAAAACCTCTAAAACAGCGGAGAGTAGTTGAGAACCCAGCACAATCCATATGCACCAGGAGAAACTTCGAAAAACTCAAAAAAGTAATGGAATAACTCAAAAACCTCTGAAACAGCGCAGAGTAGTTTACAACCCAGCACAACATATAGCCACCAGAACAAACTTCGAAAAACTCAAAAAAGTAAAAAAATATCTCAAAATCTTCTGAAACAGCGGAGAGTAGTTTAGTGCCAAGCACAACCCATATGCACTAGGAGAAAGTTCGAAAACCTCAAAAAAGTATAGAAATAACTCGAAATATTCTGAAACAGCGTAGAGTAGTGTAGAACCCAGCACAACACATATACACCAGGAGAAACTTCGAAAAACTCAAAAAAGTAATGACATAACTCGAAAACCTCTAAAAAAGCGGAGAGTAGTTGCGAACCCAGCACAACCCATATGCACCAGGAGAAACTTCGAAAAACTCAAAAAAGTAATGACATAACTCGAAAACCTCTAAAACAGCGAAGAGTAGTTGAGAACCCAGCACAACACATCCGCAAAATGAGAAACTTCGAAAAACTCAAAAAAGTAATGAAATAACTCGAAAACCTCTAAAACAGCGGACAGTCGTTGAGAACCTAGCACAACACATCCGCAAAATGAGAAACTTCGAAAAACTCAAAAAAGTAATGAAATAACTCGAAAACCTCAAAAACAGCGGAGAGTAGTTGAGAACCCAGCACAACACATACGCAACATGAGAAACTTCGAAAAACTCAAAAAAGTAATGACATAACTCGAAAACCTCTAAAACAGCGGAGAGTAGTTGAGAACCCAGCACAACCCAGATGCACCAGGAGAAACTTCGAAAAACTCAAAAAAGTATAGAAATAACTCGAAATCTTCTGAAACAGCGTAGAGTAGTGTAGAACCCAGCACAACACATATACACCAGGAGAAACTTCGAAAAACTCAAAAAAGGAATGAAATAACTCGAAAACCTCTAAAACAGCGGAGAGTAGTTGACAACCCAGCACAACCCAGATGCACCAGGAGAAACTTCGAAAAACTCAAAAAAGTAATGACATAACTCGAAAACCTCAAAAACAGCGAACAGTAGTTGAGAACCCAGCACAACACATACGCAACATGAGAAACTTCGAAAAACTCAAAAAAGTAATGACATAACTCGAAAACCTCTAAAACAGCGAAGAGCAGTTGAGAACCCAGCACAACACATACGCAACATGAGAAACTTCGAAAAACTCAAAAAAGTAATGAAGTAACTCAAAAACCTCTGAAACAGAGCAGAGTAGTTTTGAACCCAGCACAACACATAGGCACCAGGAGAAACTTCTAAAAACTCAAAAAAGTAAAAAAACAACTCAAATTCTTCTGAAACTGCGGAGAGTAGTGTAGTTAAGCAGCATAACACATACGCAATATGAGAACCTTCGAAAAACTCAAATAAGTAATGACATAACTCGAAAACCTCTAAAACAGCGGAGAGTAGTTGAGAACCCAGCACAATCCATATGCACCAGGAGAAACTTCGAAAAACTCAAAAAAGTAATGGAATAACTCAAAAACCTCTGAAACAGCGCAGAGTAGTTTACAACCCAGCACAACATATAGCCACCAGAACAAACTTCGAAAAACTCAAAAAAGTAAAAAAAATCTCAAAATCTTCTGAAACAGCGGAGAGTAGTTTAGTGCCAAGCACAACCCATATGCACTGGGTGAAAGTTCGAAAACCTCAAAAAAGTATAGAAATAACTCGAAATCTTCTGAAACAGCGTAGAGAAGTGTAGAACCCAGCACAACACATATACACCATAAGAAACTTCAAAAAACTCAAAAAAGTAATGAAATAACTCGAAAACCTCAAAAACAGCGGAGAGTAGTTGAGAACCCAGCACAACACATACGCAACTTGAGAAACTTCGAAAAACTCAAACAAGTAATGAAGTAACTCAAAAACCTCTGAAACAGAGCAGAGTAGTTTAGAACCCAGCACAACACATAGGCACCAGGAGAAACTTCTAAAAACTCAAAAAAGTAAAAAAGCAACTCAAATTCTTCTGAAACTGCGGAGAGTAATTAATGCCAAGCACAACCCATATGCACTAGGAGAAAGTTCGAAAACCTCAAAAAAGTATAGAAATAACTCGAAATCTTCTGAAACAGCGCAGAGTAGTGTAGAACCCAGCACAACACATATACACCAGGAGAAACTTCGAAAAACTCAAAAAAGTAATGAAATAACTCGAAAACCTCTAAAACAGCGGACAGTCGTTGAGAACCTAGCACAACACATCCGCAAAATGAGAAACTTCGAAAAACTCAAAAAAGTAATGACATAACTCGAAAACCTCTAAAACAGCGAAGAGTAGTTGAGAACCCAGCACAACACATACGCAACATGAGAAACTTCGAAAAACTCAAAAAAGTAATGAAGTAACTCAAAAACCTCTGAAACAGAGCAGAGTAGTTTAGAACCCAGCACAACACATAGGCACCAGGAGAAACTTCGAAAACCTCAAAAAAGTAAAAAAACAACTCAAATTCTTCTGAAACTGCGGAGAGGAGTGTAGTTTAGCAGCACAACACATACACAACATGAGAACCTTCGAAAAACTCAAATAAGTAATGACATAACTCGAAAACCTCTAAAACAGCGGAGAGTAGTTGAGAACCCAGCACAATCCATATGCACCAGGAGAAACTTCGAAAAACTCAAAAAAGTAATGGAATAACTCAAAAACCTCTGAAACAGAGCAGAGTAGTTTAGAACCCAGCACAACACATAGGCACCAGGAGAAACTTCTAAAAACTCAAAAAAGTAAAAAAACAACTCAAATTCTTCTGAAACAGCGGAGAGTAGTTTAGTGCCAAGCACAACCCATATGCACTAGGAGAAAGTTCGAAAACCTCAAAAACGTATAGAAATAACTCGAAATCTTCTGAAACAGCGTAGAGTAGTGTAGAACCCAGCACAACACATATACACCAGGAGAAACTTCGAAAAACTCAAAAAAGGAATGAAATAACTCGAAAACCTCTAAAACAGCGGAGAGTAGTTGAGAACCCAGCACAACCCATATGCAGCAGGAGAAACTTCGAAAAACTCAAAAAAGTAATGACATAACTCGAAAACCTCAAAAACAGCGAACAGTAGTTGAGAACCCAGCACAACACATACGCAACATGAGAAACTTCGAAAAACTCAAAAAAGTAATGACATAACTCGAAAACCTCTAAAACAGCGGAGAGTAGTTGAGAACCCAGCACAACACATACGCAACTTGAGAAACTTCGAAAAACTCAAAAAAGTAATGACATAACTCGAAAACCTCTAAAACAGCGGACAGTCGTTGAGAACCTAGCACAACACATCCGCAAAATGAGAAACTTCGAAATCCTCAAAAAAGTATAGAAATAACTCGAAATCTTCTGAAACAGCGTAGAGTAGTGTAGAACCCAGCACAACACATAGGCACCAGGAGAAACTTCTAAAAACTCAAAAAAGTAAAAAAACAACTCAAATTCTTCTGAAACTGCGGAGAGTAGTGTCGTTAAGCAGCACAACACATACGCAACATGAGAACCTTCGAAAAACTCAAATAAGTAATGACATAACTCGAAAACCTCTAAAACAGCGGAGAGTAGTTGAGAACCCAGCACAATCCATATGCACCAGGAGAAACTTCGAAAAACTCAAAAAAGTAATGGAATAACTCAAAAACCTCTGAAACAGCGCAGAGTAGTTTACAACCCAGCACAACATATAGCCACCAGAACAAACTTCGAAAAACTCAAAAAAGTAAAAAAATATCTCAAAATCTTCTGAAACAGCGGAGAGTAGTTTAGTGCCAAGCACAACCCATATGCACTAGGAGAAAGTTCGAAAACCTCAAAAAAGTATAGAAATAACTCGAAATATTCTGAAACAGCGTAGAGTAGTGTAGAACCCAGCACAACACATATACACCAGGAGAAACTTCGAAAAACTCAAAAAAGTAATGACATAACTCGAAAACCTCTAAAAAAGCGGAGAGTAGTTGCGAACCCAGCACAACCCATATGCACCAGGAGAAACTTCGAAAAACTCAAAAAAGTAATGACATAACTCGAAAACCTCTAAAACAGCGAAGAGTAGTTGAGAACCCAGCACAACACATCCGCAAAATGAGAAACTTCGAAAAACTCAAAAAAGTAATGAAATAACTCGAAAACCTCTAAAACAGCGGACAGTCGTTGAGAACCTAGCACAACACATCCGCAAAATGAGAAACTTCGAAAAACTCAAAAAAGTAATGAAATAACTCGAAAACCTCAAAAACAGCGTAGAGTAGTGTAGAACCCAGCACAACACATAGGCACCAGGAGAAACTTCTAAAAACTCAAAAAAGTAAAAAAACAACTCAAATTCTTCTGAAACTGCGGAGAGTAGTGTCGTTAAGCAGCACAACACATACGCAACATGAGAACCTTCGAAAAACTCAAATAAGTAATGACATAACTCGAAAACCTCTAAAACAGCGGAGAGTAGTTGAGAACCCAGCACAATCCATATGCACCAGGAGAAACTTCGAAAAACTCAAAAAAGTAATGGAATAACTCAAAAACCTCTGAAACAGCGCAGAGTAGTTTACAACCCAGCACAACATATAGCCACCAGAACAAACTTCGAAAAACTCAAAAAAGTAAAAAAATATCTCAAAATCTTCTGAAACAGCGGAGAGTAGTTTAGTGCCAAGCACAACCCATATGCACTAGGAGAAAGTTCGAAAACCTCAAAAAAGTATAGAAATAACTCGAAATATTCTGAAACAGCGTAGAGTAGTGTAGAACCCAGCACAACACATATACACCAGGAGAAACTTCGAAAAACTCAAAAAAGTAATGACATAACTCGAAAACCTCTAAAAAAGCGGAGAGTAGTTGCGAACCCAGCACAACCCATATGCACCAGGAGAAACTTCGAAAAACTCAAAAAAGTAATGACATAACTCGAAAACCTCTAAAACAGCGAAGAGTAGTTGAGAACCCAGCACAACACATCCGCAAAATGAGAAACTTCGAAAAACTCAAAAAAGTAATGAAATAACTCGAAAACCTCTAAAACAGCGGACAGTCGTTGAGAACCTAGCACAACACATCCGCAAAATGAGAAACTTCGAAAAACTCAAAAAAGTAATGAAATAACTCGAAAACCTCAAAAACAGCGGAGAGTAGTTGAGAACCCAGCACAACACATACGCAACATGAGAAACTTCGAAAAACTCAAAAAAGTAATGACATAACTCGAAAACCTCTAAAACAGCGGAGAGTAGTTGAGAACCCAGCACAACCCAGATGCACCAGGAGAAACTTCGAAAAACTCAAAAAAGTAATGACATAACTCGAAAACCTCTAAAACAGCGAAGAGTAGTTTAGAACCCAGCACAACACATACGCAACATGAGAAACTTCGAAAAACTCAAAAAAGTAATGAAGTAACTCAAAAACCTCTGAAACAGAGCAGAGTAGTTTAGAACCCAGCACAACACATAGGCACCAGGAGAAACTTCTAAAAACTCAAAAAAGTAAAAAAACAACTCAAATTCTTCTGAAACTGCGGAGAGTAGTGTAGTTAAGCAGCATAACACATACGCAACATGAGAACCTTCGAAAAACTCAAATAAGTAATGACATACCTCGAAAACCTCTAAAACAGCGGAGAGTAGTTGAGAACCCAGCACAACACATACGCAACATGAGAAACTTCGAAAAACTCAAAAAAGTAATGAAGTAACTCAAAAACCTCTGAAACAGAGCAGAGTAGTTTAGAACCCAGCACAACACATAGGCACCAGGAGAAACTTCTAAAAACTCAAAAAAGTAAAAAAACAACTCAAATTCTTCTGAAACTGCGGAGAGTAGTGTAGTTAAGCAGCACAACACATACGCAACATGAGAACCTTCGAAAAACTCAAATAAGTAATGACATAACTCGAAAACCTCTAAAACAGCGGAGAGTAGTTGAGAACCCAGCACAACATATAGCCACCAGAACAAACTTCGAAAAACTCAAAAAAGTAAAAAAATATCTCAAAATCTTCTGAAACAGCGGAGAGTAGTTTAGTGCCAAGCACCATCACACTGTACCCAGACACTGCTGTAATACTATACATCACACTGTATCCAGGCACCACAGTAATACTCACATCACACTGTACCGTGACAAAAAACAAATGCTCCCTATCATACTGTACCCAGACAACACACTAATACTCCATATTACACTGTACCCAGACACCACTAATACCCCCATCTCATTTTACCCAGACACCACACTAATACTCCCATCACACTGTACCCAGCCACCACATTAATACTCCCATCACACTGTACCTAGACACTGCAGTAATGCTCCTCATCACACTGCACCGAGACACCACACTAATACTCACCATCACACTGTACCCAGACACCACACTAATACTCCCCATCACACTGTATCCAGACGCTGCAGTAATACTCCCCATCACACTGTACCCAGACACCTCGGTAATACTCCCCATCACACTGTCCCTGGGCACCACAGTAGTACTCCCCAGCACACCGTACCCAGACACCACACTAATACTCGCATCACACTGTAACCAGACACCGCAGTAACACTCACCATCACGCTGTTCACAAACACCGCAGGGATATTCCCCATCACACTGCACCCAGACACCACAGGAATACTTCCCATCACACAGTATGCTTACGCCACACCAATATTCCGCATCACACTGTACAGACACGCAGAATAATATTCCCGATCACACTGTACCCAGACACAACAGTAATGCTCCCCATCACACTGTACCCAAACACCGCACTAATAGCCCCCAATCACACTCTATCCAGTCACCGGACTAATACTCCCCATCACACTGTACCCAGACACTGCAGTAATACTCCTCATCACACTGTACCCAGACACGGCACTAATACTCACCATCACACTGTACCCAGACACCACACTAATATTCCCCATCACACTGTATCCAGACACTGCAGTAATACTCCATCACACTGTACTGACACCTCGGTAATACTCCCCATCACACTGTCCCTGGGCACCACAGTAGTACTCCCCAGCACACCGTACCCAGACACCACACTAATACTCGCATCGCACTGTAACCAGACACCGCAGTAATACTCATTATCACACTGTTCACAAACACCGCAGGGATATTCCACATCACACTGCACCCAGACACCACAGGAATACTTCCCATCACACAGTACGCTTACACCGCACCAATATTCCGCATCACACTGTACAGACACGCAGAATAATATTCCCGATCACACTGTACCCAGACACAACAGTAATGCTCCCCATCACACTGTACGCAGACATCACATTAATACTCACCATCACACTGTAACCAAACACTGCAGTAATACTCCCCATCACACTGTACCCAGACACCACATTACTACTCACCATCACACTGTCCCCAGACACTGCAGTAATACTACCCATCACACTTTACCAAGCCATCACAGTAATACTCGCCATCACATTGCACCAAGACACCGCACTAATATTCCCCATCACACTGTAATGAGACACTGCAGTAATACTCCCCATCACACTCTACCCAGGCACCGTAGTAATACCGCACTAGTACTCCCCATCACACTGTACCCAGACACCACACTAATGCTCTCCATCACACTGTACCCAGACACAGCAGTAATGCTCCCCATCACATTGTACTCAGACACCGCACTAATAATCCCCATCACACTCTACCCAGACATCGCATTAATACTCCCCATCACACTCTACCCAGACACAGCGGTAAAACACCCCATCACAATTTACCCAGACACCGCATTAATACTCGCCATCACACTGCACCCCATCACACTGTAGCCAGACATCGCAGTAATACTCCCCATCACATTGTACCCAGACACAGCAGTAATACACCACATCACAATGTACCCAGACAATGCATTAATACTCGCCATCACACTATACCTAGACAGCACACTAATACACCCCATCACACCATAGCCAGACATCGCAGTAATACTCCCCATCACACTGTACCTAGACACCACATCGATACGCCCCATCACACAGTACATAAGAACAGAAGAATTAGGAACAGGAATAGGCCATTTAGCCCCTCGAGCCTGCTCCGCCATTCAACAAGATCATGGCTGATCTGGCCGTGGACTCAGCTCCACTTACCCGCCCGCTCCTAATAACCCTTAATTTCCTTATTGGTTAAAAATCTATCTATCTGTGATTTGAATAGATTCAATGAGCTAGCCTCAACTGCTTTCTTGGGCAGAGAATTCCACAGATTCACAACCCTCTGGGAGAAGAAATTCCTTCTCAACTCTGTTTTAAATTGGCTCCCCCGTATTTTGAGGCTGTGCCCCCAAGTTCGAGTCTCCCCGACCAGTGGAAACAACCTCTCTGCCTCTATCTTGTCTATCCCTTTCATTATTTTAAATGTTTCTATAAGATCACCCCTCATCCTTCTGAACTCCAACGAGTAAAGACCCAGTCTACTCAATCTATCATCATAAGGTAACCCCCTCATCTCCGGAATCAGCCTAGTGAATTGTCTCTGTACCCACTCCAAGGCTAGCATATCCTTCCTTTAAGTAAGGTGACCAAAACTGCACGCAGTACTCCAGGTGCGGCCTCACCAATACCCTGTACAGTTGCAGCAAGACTTCCCTGCTTTTGTATTCCATCCCTCTCGCAATGAAGGCCAACATTACATTTGCCTTCCTGATTACCTGCTGCACCTGCAAACTAACTTTTTGGGGATCTCAAAAAGAGTTTCATGCACAAGGACGCCCAGGTCCCTCTGCACCACAGCATGTTGTAATTTCTCCCCATTCAAATAATATTTCCTTTTACTGTTTTTTTTTCCAAGGTGGATGAACTCACATTTTCCGACATTGTATTCTATCTGCCAAACCTCAGCCCATTCGCTAAACTTATCTAAATCTCTTTGCAGCTTCTCTGTGTCCTCTACACAATCCGCTTTCCCACTAATCTTTGTGTCATCTGCAAATTTTATTACACTGCACTCTGTCCCCTCTTCCAGGTCATCTATGTATATTGTAAACAGTTGTGGTCCCAGCACCGATCCCTGTGGCACACCACTAACCACTGATTTCCAACCCGAAAGGACACATTTATCCCGACTCTCTGCTTTCTGTTAGCCAGCCAATTCTCGATCCATGCTAATACATTTCCTCTGATTCCGCGAACCTTTATCTTCTGCAGTAACCTTTTGTGTGGCACCTTATCGAATGCCTTTTGGAAATCTAAATACACCACATCCATCGGTGCACCTCTATCCACCATGCTCGTTATATCCTCAAAGAATTACCATAAATTAGTTAAACATGATTTCCCCTTCATGAACCCATGTTCCGTCTGGTTGATTGCACTATTCCTATCTAGATGTCCCGTTATTTCTTCCTTAATGACACCGCACTAATACTCCCCATCACACTCTACCCATACTCCACAGTAATACTCCCCATCACACTGTACACAGACACAGCAGTAATACACCCCATCACACAGTACCTAGACACCAAACTAACATTCCCCATCACACTGTACTCAGACACCACAGTAATTCTCCCCATCACACTGTACCCGGATGCCTCAGTAATATTCCCCATCACACTGTACCCAGACACCGCAGTAATTCTCCCCATCACACTGTCCCTGGATGCCACAAAAATACTCCCCATCACACTGTACCTAGACACGACACTAATATTCCCCATCACACTGTACTCAGACTCCGCAGTAATACTCCCCATCACACTGTACCCAGACACAGCAGTAATACACCCCATCACACTGTACCCAGATGCCACAGTAATACTCCGCATCACAGTGTGCCCAGACGACACTCGCCTGAGCACTGTACCCAGACACCACACTAATACTCTCCATCACACTGTAACCAGATACCGCAGTAACACTCCCCATCATACTGTATCCAGACACCACAGTAATACACCCCATCACACTGTACCCAGACACCTCACTAATACTCCCCATCACATTGTTCCCGGGCACCAGAGTAGTACTCCCCAGCACACTGTACCTAGACACCACACTAATACTCAACATCACACTGTCCCCAGACACTGCAGTAATACTCCCCATCACACTTTATCAAGACATCTCAATAATACTCCCCATCACATTGCACCAAGACACCGCACTAATATTCCCCATCACACTGTATCATAGAAACATAGAAAATAGGTGCAGCAGTAGGCCATTCGGCCCTTCGAGCCTGCACCGCCATTCAATGAGTTCATGGCTGAACATGCAACTTCAGTACCCCATTCCTGCTTTCTCGCCATACCCCTTGATCCCCCTAGTAGTAAGGACTACATCTAACTCCTTTTTGAATATATTTAGTGAATTGGCCTCAACAACTTTCTGTGGTAGAGAATTCCACAGATTCACCACTCTGGGTGAAGAGGTTTCTCCTCAACTCGGCTTGCCCCTTATCCTTAGACTGTGACCCGTGGTTCTGGACTTCCCCAACATTGGGAACATTCTTCCTGCATCTAACCTGTCCAAACCCGTCAGAATTTTAAACGTTTCTGTGAGATCCCCTCTCATTCTTCTGAACTCCAGTGAGTACAAGCCCAGTTGATCCAGTCTTTCTTGATATGTCAGTCCCACCATCCCGGGAATCAGTCTGGTGAACCTTCGCTGCACTCCCTCAATAGCAAGAACGTCCTTCCTCAAGTTAGGAGACCAAAACTGTACACAATACTCCAGGTGTGGCCTCACCAAGGCCCTGTACAACTGTAGCAACTCCTCCCTGCCCCTGTACTCAAATCCCCTCGCTATGAAGGCCAACATGCCATTTGCTTTCTTAACCGCCTGCTGTACCTGCATGCCAACCTTCAATGACTGATGTACCATGACACCCAGGTCTTGTTGAACCTCCCCTTTTCCTAATCTGTCACCATTCAGATAATAGTCTGTCTCTCTCTTTTTACCACCAAAGTGGATAACCTCACATTTATCCACATTATACTTCATCTGCCATGCATTTGCCCACTCACCTAACCTATCCAAGTCACTCTGCAGCCTCATAGCATCCTCCTCGCAGCTCACACTGCCACCCAACTTAGTGTCATCCGCAAATTTGGAGACACTGTACTCACACACCGCACTAATACTCCCCATCACACTGTTGCCAGACACTGCAGTAATACTCCCCATCACACTGCACCCAGTCACCGCAATAATTCTCCCAATCACACGGTACACAGACACCTCACTAATACTTCCATCACACTGTAACCAGACTCCGGAGTAATACTCCCAACACACTGTACCATGACATAACCCTAATACTCCCCATCACACTGTACCCAGACAACACAGTAATACTCCCTATCACATTGTACCCAGACACCACACTAATACTCCCCATCACACTGTACCCAGACACCACACTAATGTTCCCCATCACACTGTACGCAGACACCACACTAATGCTTCCCCATCACACAGTACCCAGACACCGCAATAATACTCCCCATCACACTATACTCAGACACCGCTATAATACTCCCCATCACACTCTATCCAGTCACACACTTATACTCCCAATTACACTGTACCCTGACAACAAACTAATACACCCCATCACACTGTACCCAGACACCGCACTAATACTCCCCATCACACTGTACCTAGACATCACAGTAATACTCCCCATCACCGTGTAGCCAGACACCACACTAATCCTCCACATCACATTGTACCGAGACAACACACTAATGCCCCACATCACGTTCCACCCAGACACCACACTTATAGTCGCCATCACACTGTTCCCAGAGACTGCAGTAAAACTCCACATCACACTTTACCCAGACATCGCAGTATTATTCCACATCACACTGTACCCAGGCAACACACTAATACTCCCCATCACACTCACCCAGATACCACACTAATACCCCCCATCACACTGTACCCATCAACAAATTAATACTCCCCATCACACAGTACCCAGACATCGCAGTATTATTCCACATCACACTGTACCCAGGCAACACACTAATACTATCTATCACACTGTACCCAGACACCGCAGTAATACTCCGCATCACACTGTACCCATACACCACATTAATAATGCCCATCACAGTGTAGCCAGACACCACACTAATACTCCACATCACATTGTACCCAGACATCACACTAATACTCCACATCACACAGTACACAGACACTGCAGCAATAATCCACATCACACTGTATCCAGGCACCACAGTAATACTCCCAACACACTGTACCATGACATAACACTAATACTCCCCATCACACTACCCAGACATCACACTAATACTCCCCATCACACTGTACCCAGACACCACACTAATTCTCCACATCTCATTGTACCCAGACATCACACCAACACACCCCATCACACTCTACCCAGAGACCACAGTAATACTCCCCAGCACATTGTACCCAGATACCATACTAATATTCCCATCACACTGTAACCAGACACCGCAGTAATACTCCCCATCACACTGTACCCAGACACCACACTAAAACTCCCCATCACACTGTACCCAGAGATCACATTATTACCCCCGTCACACTGTACCCAGTCACCTCACTAATACTCCCCATCACACTTTACGCAGACACCACACCAATACTCACCATCACACTGTCCCCAGACACTACAGTAATACTCCTCATCACACTTTACCAAGACATCACAGTAATACTCCCCCACACATTGCACCAAGACACAGAAACAGACACAGAAACATAGAAAATAGGTGCAGGAGTAGGCCATTCAGCCCTTCTAGCCTGTACCGCCATTCAATGAGTTCATGACTGAACATGCAACTTCAATACCCCATTCCTGCTTTCTCGCCATACCCCTTGATCCCCCTAGTAGTAAGGACTTCATCTAACTATTTTTGAATATGTTTAGTGAATTGGCCTCAACAACTTTCTGTGGTAGAGAATTCCACAGGTTCACCACTCTCTGGGTGAAGAAGTTTCTCCTCATCTCGGTCCTAAATGGCTTACCCCTTATCCTTAGACTGTGACCCCTGGTTCTGGACTTCCCCAACATTGGGAACATTCTTCCTGCATCTAACCTGTCTAAACCCATCAGAATTTTAAACGTTTCTATGAGGTCCCCTCTCATTCTTCTGAACTCCAGTGAATACAAGCCCAGTTGATCCAGTCTTTCTTGATAGGTCAGTCCTGCCATCGCGGGAATCAGTCTGGTGAACCTTCGCTGCACTCCCTCAATAGCAAGAATGTTCTTCCTCAGGTTAGGAGACCAAAACTGTACACAATACTCCAGGTGTGGCCTCACCAAGGCCCTGTACAACTGTAGCAACACCTCCCTGCCCCTGTACTCAAATCCCCTCGCTATGAAGGCCAACATGCCATTTGCTTTCTTAGCCGGCTGCTGTACCTGCATGCCAACCTTCAATGACTGCTGTACCAGGTCTCGTTGCACCTCCCCTATTCCTAATCTGTCACCATTCAGATAATAGTCTGTCTCTCTGTTTTTACCACCAAAGTGGATAACCTCACATTTATCCACATTATACTTCATCTGCCATGGGAGTATTACTGCGGTGTCTGGGGACACTGTGATGGAGAGTATTAGTCTGGTGTCTGAGTACAGAGTGATGGGGAATATTACTGCATTGTCTGGGTACTGTGATGGGGAGTATTAGTTTGGTGTTTGGTGCAGTGTGATGAGGAGTATTAGTGTGGTGTCTGGGTACAGTGTGATGGGAAGTATTAGTGTGGTGTCTGGGTACAGTGTGATGGGGAGTATTAGTGTGGTATCTGGATGCAGTGTGATGGGGAGTATTACTGCAATGTCTGGGTTTAGTGTGACGGGGAGTATTAGTGTGTTGTCTGGCTACAGTGTGATGAATTATATTATTGCAGTGTCTGTGTACACTTTGATGGCGAGCATTACTGCAGTGTCTGGGGACACTGATGGAGAGTATTAGTGTGGTGTCTGGGTATAGTGTGATGGGGAGTATTAGTGTGGTGTCTGGGTACAGTGTGATGGGAAGTATTAGTGTGGTGTCTGGGTACAGTGTGATGGGGAGCATTAGTGTGGTGGCTGGGTACAATGTGATGAGGAGTATAAGTGTGGTGTCTGGGGATAGTGTGATGGGGAGTATTACTGTGGTATCTGGATGCAGTGTGATGGGGAGTCTTACTGCAATGTCTGGGTACAGTGCGATGGGGAGTATTACTGTGGTGTCTGGGTACTGTGTGATGGGAAGTATTAACTTGGTGTCCAGGTACAGTGTGATGGGGAGTATTAGTGTGGTGTCTGGGTACCGTATAATGCAGAGTATTAGTGTCGTGGCTGGGCACAGTGTGATTGTTAGATCTCTTAATTTCCAATGAAATACGAACTCCGATGGTAGTTTTAACTTTTTAATCTTGGCAGAGAGTAACAAGCTGCTGGCTGATTGCCAGTTCCTTTGTCTTACTGAAACCACATGGCCAAAATGGCTGTATTTATACCTGGATCAATTTACAGAAAAGAACTCGCCTTCTTTGACCTTATAGGCTCACTACCCAAGGCCCGAAAATGTCAAGTTGATTGATGGCTTAATGCAACATGCTACCACTCACGTAGCATCTCTGACTTGTTGTCTGTGAATTTTTACAGCCTGTCTAAATGCAGCCTGTTTGAATTCTCTATCAATCCCCCCTTTGATTCTTTCACAAACTGAATCATAAAACATCAGGTATCACTGGTTAAACATTCTACAAAATAATTTCATACATGTTAATCGAGTTTCCTTCTAAAATTTGTTGATGTATTTCGCCACATGTCCGGACTAGTAGCTTCCACACAAATTTACACCAACCCGAGTTCCATCGTGGCCACAATGGAAGTCTGGTTTTAGTAGGTTAATTAACCTTATTCCAATTTAATCCAAATCAGTATCTTAATTCAACCAGTAAACAACCTTTCCTTAAGCATAACATACCCCTGTGCCACGTACAGATGGTCTGCTGGGACCTGCAAGGTGTCTCACCTGCGGGACAGCAGCTACAGCCGCCTGGTCGCAACAACATTTAATCAACATAAACAAACAATATAAAAGTAAAAGGTATTTACATGTAATTCCCTTGCTACCCTACTATTTCCCTTTGGTGCAGAGGGTCGGCTAGTAAGAAGTAGGCCTATGCCTAGAATACCTACAATCAATAATACAGTAAATTTATACATTTTCGCAAAAAGTAATTGTCCTTATTAGATTTCAGCTTCAGTTACGGGTGCTCGTTTAACGTGTGAAGCGTGGATCCAGGCTTTCTTTCCTTGGACTTTAACAGCTGCCTGGGTGGTCAATAACACTTGATAAGGTCCTCCCACTTGGCAGCCAAAGATTCTTTATGCAACTTTTTCACATAGACCCAGACTCCCGGGATGATGTCGTGTCCTCCTTCGGGTGGATTACCCCAAGCTGCCGATACCTGTCGGGAAACAGAACTAATAGCATTGGTTAGGTTCTGACAGTATGATAACAGAGTGTCACTCATTAAGTGAACATCAGCTTTCTGTAAATCGATAGTTCCTGGCAGCGACATGGGTCTTCCTGTTATAATTTCAAATGAGCTTAGACCTGTAGTTCTGTTCGGGGTTTCCCTAATGCTGCATAGCACTATTGGTAGTGCCTGGGGCCATGGTGTTCCTTCTTGGTGATATTTGGCAAGCCGTTGTTTCAGAGTTCGATTCATTCGTTCTACTTGTCCTGATGATTGTGGATGATAAGGACAGTGTAAATCCCATGTAATGTTCAGTAACCTGCAGACTTCTTGGCAGACAGCACTTGTGAAGTGTGTTCCCTGATCTGAGTCAATACTACTCGGGACTCCCCATCGGTCCTTACACAAGACCTTTGCAGTGTGATTGGCTGTGGCTCTTTTAGTTGGGACAGCTTCTACCCATCTAGAGAATCTGTCGACCATGACAAGAATGTTAGTGTATCCTTCGCATGATGGAAGATATATATAATCAACCTGCAGATGCTGGAATGGTCCGACAGGGGCAGGGGGCCTCAGTTGGGGCATTACCATGATGGGTCCAGAATTATTTTTCTGGCAGACCACACAGCAGTCTGTTACCAGCTGGGCATGTTTTTTAAATCCCCGACCCCACCAGCTTTTCTGGAACCATGCCGTCATCTGTTGTGAGGCCAAGTGTCCCCACGAGTGGATCTGTTGGGCTAAAAAAGGCATAAGCACTTGTGGCGCGACTGGCTTGTCGGTAACTCTGTCTCCAGACACAATCTTCGCATAGCTTAATTCCTGCCTCAATCCATGTCCATTTTTCCTCTCGGGAGCACTCGCCTTGCATTGTTTGAAGGTCTCATGTCAGAGTCCTGAGTGCTTTCAATCTGCACATCTGTGTTGGTTCTTCTGGAGGAACGTCCTGTGAGGTGGCATAAAGAGCTGACTGGTCGACTAGGACATTTCCCTGTTCTTCTGTGGTATAGGTGTACCAGCAGCAATTCCGCCATAACATACCAAAGTCGTGAGCGACTCCAAAAGCATAACATGAATCTGTGTAGACATTAGCTGTCTGTCCTTCTGCTATTTGACATGCTTCTGACAGGGCCCGTAACTCGGCCTGTTGTGCTGACGTTCCTGAGGGTAAACATCCTTTTGCCACTACCTCATATAAGGTTGTAACTGCCCATCCTGCTTTTCTGGTACCATTGTCAACAAAGGAGGAACCATCTGTAAACAGGATGAGGTCTGGGTTGTGCAGAGGCTCCTCTGCTGCTTCTTCTGTTTCTTTTAAAATCTCCACGCAGTCATGCTCTTCACATTCTCCCCCCTCTTGCTCCCTCGATTCTGACATCGGGAGTACAGTTGCGGGATTAACCGGGCTGGCCCGGACGATATGGAGATTAGGAGCTTCCAAAACTGCTGTCCAGCGGGTCCATCTTGCTGCCTTCACCTGAGACATTCTATTCATAGACAGCAAAGCATGTACGGTGTGGGGACACTTGACAATCAGCTTTTAGTCAAGGACTAGACCCGCAGTGATCATTACCGCTCGACATGTAGCTTCCATGGCCCTTAGGCAACTTCCCCATCCGAGGGCTACCGCATCCAGTTTTGCCGAATAATAGCCAATAGGTCTTTACCGATCCCCATGTTTTTGTGTCAGTCTAGCTGTCATATATCCTTCTTTCTCATGAACAAACAGGGTAAATGGCTTACCACTGTCAGGGATTTCCAGAGCTGGTGCCGAACACAAAGCCTTTTTCAAACTCAGGAAGGCCTCTTGCTGTTCTTTAGTGAGGGTGATGGCTTCTTTAGAGGCATGTTTCCCCTTTAAAATATCATTCAGCGGCTGAGCAAGCTGTGTGAAGGAGTCAATCCAATTTCTGTTAAAGTTACACAATCCCAAAAAAGACCGTAGTTCCTGAATAGTGGTGGGCTTTTTAGCAGCCCAAATGGCTGCAGTTCTATCCTGGGTAAGTTCTCTCTTTCCTTGTGAAATCTTTTGTTGATGCTGGCTTTATGTCCTTTCAGCCGAAGGTGATCCAGCAAAGCTCGTAAATCTTGTTCATGCTGTTCTTCCGTGTTTGAAGCTAGCAGGATATTGTCTACATATTGGATGACTGTGGATGACAGGGGAGGTAATTCTCGCAAATGGCTTTGTAAAGCCATGTGGAATACCGTAGGGCTGTTGTGGAAACCCTGTGGTAACCGGGTCCAAGTATACTGTTGTCCTTGGACAGTGAAAGCAAACCACTGTCGAACCTCCGGTGCCAGAGGCACCGACCAAAATCCGTTGGCCATATCTATAACCGAGAAATATTTATGTTCCGGTTTGAGGGTATTAAAAATGGTGGAGGGATCTGCGACCAAAGGAGCTTTTTGATCAATACACTGGTTAGCTTTCCTATAATCGACAGTCAAATGCCAAGTCTCATTAGATTTCTGTACCGGCCACACGGGGCTATTGGAGGAGCTATGCGTTTTAATAAGCACCCCTTGTTTCTCCAATTGCTGAATAACCGGTAAGATTCCCGCGATGGCAGTTGGACTGATGGGATACTGTTTAGTGCATGGAGGCTTGGTCCCTGTAAATGACGCAGGCTCCATCTGGAGCAGGCCACAATCGTTCTTATCTATTTGGAATAGAACGCCCATTCCCAAAAGGGTTTGATCTACTGGGCCTACCCAGACCGGCGTGGTTAGTTCATGTGGACCCAGCCCTATAAGTACCGGTGTTGTCCTTTAAATTTCCATTTTATGGCCCCCAACTCCATAGGCTGTACGTGCCCTACCATCCAACGGCAAAAAGTCTCCATATTGTAGAGGTAAGCATGTTAATTCCGCCCGTGTCTAAAAGACAGTCCACATCCTTATCGCCCACCCTCAGTTATACAAAGCCCATCTCCCCTTTGTTGTATTAGTGCGAGGAGGGGGGCCAGGGTGGGCTCTAATCGTTTTTTGCTATCCCAAGTAACTCCTTCTGTTGTTGTATTGTCAGTCGCTTAAATGCTTCTATGAGGTCGTTATCTTGTGACAAGCCTGGCTTGTTGGCTGAATTGTATCCCTGGCTGCGTCCTCTTCCCCAGCCACGACCTTGCTGTTTTGCCCTGCACGTCTTGGCCCAGTGACCTTCTTTCCCACAATAATGACATTTTCCGGGTCATTTTCCTAATGACTGTTTATCGGAATCCTGGGATTTCCATCCCATAGCCTGTACAGCTCGGACTTTAGCTCCCATATCCCGATCTAATTGGTTACATCGATCCACCAATGCTGCAAAGGTAGTTCCTCTACCTTCCCAGTCTGGTAACACTACCTTAAGCATTTTGGATAGTTCTGGCTTTAGACCTGCCACGAAAGCTGCTTTCAGGGGTCCAAACACTTGTTCATCCATTTCCTCATCCGTATTATTCATACCTGAATGTTCTAGCCACGTGCATCTAAACCACTCGTCATACTCCTCTGTTCCTTTCTGTTGGCAGGCTGCAATTTTTCCCCACTCTGTCTTAGCTGGACTGAAGGCTTGCAGCCAGTGTTTAATCGCCTTCCATCCTGCGTCTAATTCTTGCTCATTCTGCCCCAAAGCTTCATCTACCTTGTTGTGCAATTTTCTTCCCTGTGTTCTTGGCACCATTATGGTCAAAATTTGCACTCCGTCCCAGGGATGAAGTTGATATATATTTCTTAAGCGGTCCAATTGGTCCCATGTTTTTACTCCCCCTTTCTTTGGATTGGGCAATTCCTTGGACCATTTATCAATTTTCTCTGGGTCTGCCGGAGCATGAACTAAGTATTCTGCATGCACCCTTCTCTTTGTTTTTTTGGTTCCGCCCTCATCCGCAGTCTCTTCTGATTTGACAACTCGTCTTTTTTTAAACGGGGCAAAGCGCACCCCTAATTCGTCATCCTCCGACACTGTATTGTCGGAGGATTCAGAATTCGTATCTATTCCTCGGTCGTGTCTTCGGGTTTGCGCTTTTAATTTATCCAAACATGGGTACCCTGGGAATTGATCAATATATTTTCCTTTTCCTATTACTGTCTCTTGACCTAATGATTTTTTCTATTCTTTAATTTCACCTTTAAGATCTTTAACTTCCGCTTCCAGCTTTTCAAGTTCAAGCTTTTTCTGTCGCAGCTGCGCCCAAACTGCTTGCAATTGATCCTTTGTACTGGTCAGTTCTCGATCATGTTGGGAACGCATTATAATTTCATTCCGGTTTCGAATCTGTCCCATAACCGCTAGGAACCATCTAGTTCGCTCTTTATTTTTCATACGGGTCATTTTTCCCAGACCCTTTTAATCTCGTCCAAGGACCATTGTCCTTTGGAGGTTCCGTACTTTTGTTCGATCTTAATACAAGTTTTAGATAAGTTGAATTGTTGCTCTATGTATTCTTTCAACTGTTCGAGAATTAAATCTAGCAAAACTTCAGATGGTGCCTGCCCACCTTTAACAGTTGTAGGCAATTCTTTGCTCTTATCTCCTGCTGCCATTTCTTTACTGAGTTCTTTACTGGGGTCTCGAGTTGTAGGCTTGCTAGCCGATCAATAGGTCGGTGATTAATTAACTAACACACCGCCGAAGTTTAGACATCTATGGGATCTCGAGCCGACTACCAACCTGAGGGTTCGCAAACTGGAGGCTTTCGGAATCGCGTAGGAGAGGCGAATTTAGACTTTTGACCGAGGACTTTTTAAAAAAAAAGAGGTGTCCTTACCTCAATATGTAGGTCCGATGTCCAAAATTCAGTTTCTTTCCTCAGCGATCCTGTTCGCAGCGCCAAAATTGTTAGATCTCTTAATTTCCAATGAAATACGAACTCCGATGGTAGTTTTAACTTTTTAATCTTGGCAGAGAGTAACAAGCTGCTGGCTGATTGCCAGTTCCTTTGTCTTACTGAAACCACATGGCCAAAATGGCTGTATTTATACCTGGATCAATTTACAGAAAAGAACTCGCCTTCTTTGACCTTATTGGCTCACTACCCAAGGTCCGGAAATGTCAAGTTGATTGATGGCTTAATGCAACATGCTACCACTCACGTAGCATCTCTGACTTGTTGTCTGTGAATTTTCACAGCCTGTCTAAATGCAGCCTGTTTGAATTCTCTATCAGTGATGGAGAGTAATACTGCAATGTCTGGGTAGTGTGTGATGGGCAGTATTACTTGATGTCTGGGTGCAGTTAGATGGGGGTATTACTGTGGTGTCTAGGTGCAGTTAGATGGGGGTATTACTGCGTTATCTGCGTACAGTATGATGGGGCGTATTACTGCAGATTCAGGGTACAGTGTGATAGGGAGTGTTAGTCTGGTGTCTGGGTACAGCGTGATGAGGAGTGTTCGTGTGGTGTCTGGGTACACTGTGATGGGGAGTATTACTGCGGTGTCTGGGGACACTGTGATGGAGAGGATTAGTCTGGTGTCTGGATAGAGTGCAATGGGGAGTATTAGTGTGTTGCCAGGGTACAATGTGATGGGGAGTATTAGTGTGCTGTCTGAGTACAGTGTGATGGGGAGTATTACTGCAGATTCAGGGTACAGTGTGATAGGGAGTGTTAGTCTGGTGTCTGGGTACAGCGTGATGAGGAGTGTTCGTGTGGTGTCTGGGTACACTGTGATGGGGAGTATTACTGCGGTGTCTGGGGACACTGTGATGGAGAGGATTAGTCTGGTGTCTGGATAGAGTGCAATGGGGAGTATTAGTGTGTTGCCAGGGTACAATGTGATGGGGAGTATTAGTGTGCTGTCTGAGTACAGTGTGATGGGGAGTATTACTGCAGTGTCTGGGGACACTGTGATGGAGAGTATTAGTCTGGTGTCTGGGTACTGTGTGATGGGAAGTATTAGCTTGGTGTCCAGGTACAGTGTGATGGGGAGTATTAGTGTGATGTCTGAGTACCGTGTGATGCGGAGCATTACTGTCGTGGCTGGGCACAGTGTGATGGGGAGTAATACTGCAATGTCTGGGTAGTGTGTGATGGGCAGTATTACTGTGATGTCTGGGTACAGTGTGATGGGGAGTATTACTGTGGTGTCTGGGTACAGTGTGATGGGGGTAATACTGCATTGTCTGCGTGCAGTGTTATGGGTTGTATTACTGCAGATTCTGGGTACAGTGTGATGGGGAGTGTTACTGTGGTGTCTGGGTGCAGTTTGATGGGGGTATTACTGCGTTGTCTGCGTACAGTGTGATGGGTTGTATTACTGCAGATTCTGGGTACAGCGTGATGGTGAGTGTTGGTCTGGTGTCTGGGTACAGTGTGATGGGGAGTATTCGTGTGGTGTCTGGGTACAGTGTGATGGGGAGTATTACTATGGTGTCTGGGGACACTGATGGAGAGTATTAGTCTGGTGTTTGGGTAGAGTGCAATGGGGAGTATTAGTGTGTTGTCTGGGTACAATGTGATGGGGAGTATTAGTGTGGTGTCTGGATACAGTGTGATAGGGAGTATTAGTGTGTTGTCTGGGTACAGAGTGATGGGGAATATTACTGCAGTGTCTGGGTACTGTGTGATGGGGAGTATTCGTTTGGTGTCTGGTGCAGTGTGATGAGGAGTATTACTGTGGTGTCTGGGTATAGTGTGATAGGGAGTAATACTGCGGTGTCTGGGGACAGTGTGATGGCGACTATTAGTGTACTGAAACAAACATAATTTACGGTAATAAAATCACTAAGTCTTATTACAGTAACATTAACTCTAAATTACTGAATCAAATATCACGTGCAAAATTGCATTTAAATAAGGAAACATTGCCTGCACTCGCCCAGTTGTTCCCTTTTTCTCCTATTCTCGTCCTTTTATAAAACTTTACATCATACTCTTGTTTCAACCAATTCTCCTCTGTCCTATCATGGAGGGTCTGATTCTTGGACTACAGTACCATCGGGTCAAGCAGCCTGCCAAGTCACCACCCAAGTCGATATCAAGTAGACAGTCCTCACCAGTAAGCTCAAACACTTGAGCATTGGTCAGCAATTCAGTCATGAAGGGCATCACAGCCAAGCCTGATTCTACATCCAGTGTCCATTCGTGCTCTTTTCAGCAGGAGTCACTGGATAGGACCAGGAACCGTGGCTAATTTACCCCCTTCCGAGACCATTTGTCATCTCCTGCTGTTGCCCCAGTTGAGATCAGCCACATTAGCTCAGGCTGAGATTTCCTACTCACACTGCCTCATCGCACTATCTTTCTACTTTTTAAAAAAAATTTTAAGCTTAAAATCTTTCTTCGTTGGGCAGCTCCCACCCTTTCTTTAACAAGATCATTGCGACTTTTTAAAAAAGGGTCTCATTGGCTGAGAAAGGTTCCTACAACAGAAAACCCACAGTCTACTCCTAACAAAATATCTTTCTTGCGCTTAAAAAGGCAGTATCCAATGATTCAATTAAACACTGGAAATGGCGCAGCAAACTAGGAATTTAGTGCAAAGACACAATAATCAGTTACATTGAATGAAACAACTTTCAATAATGAGTAGATTGTATCTGTGTCAACACACAGTGTAAAATGAAAGTTATATCCATAACTATGAAGTTTTGTCATTGCCCAGGCAACTGCAGCCGAACAGACAGATGAGTAAATTCATCCACAGACCTGCAGGATTAAAATTTATGCACAAATCATCTTTTGATTGAACCCTGGTAAAATGCAAAATACTTCATTTTTTGCATTATCCCTTTGAATAGCGCCTTGCACGGTATTATGTTTCTTCTAAATAACTACAGACGTCTAACAGCACTGACAGGAGAGCTCCGGGCCTTTCAGCCATGTGGTCAGGGGCAGGGTCCTCAAGCTTCCCTTCAACTCCAATCGGATCGTGCTGCCGGAGTCAAGAAGTGGGGTTTGATCACCGGATCATCCTGCCAGAGTCGGCAGGAGAGTGGAGTTTGGTCACTGGATTCACCTGCCTGAGTCGGGAGATGGGGGAGTTTGGTCACCGGATTTATTTGCCAGAGTCAGGATGTGGGGTGTTTGGTCATCAGATCATCCTGCCAGAGTCGGCAGGAGTAGGGGGGAGGGTGGAGTTTGGTCACTGGATTTATCTGCCAGAGTCGGGATGTGGGGGAGTTTGGTCACCGGATCAACCTGCTGTGACGGGAGGTGGGGGAGTTTGGTCACCGGATCATCCTACCAGAGTCGGCAGGAGGGTGGAAGGGGGGAGGGGGGTGGGGGGAGGGGGGATGGAGTTTGGTCACTGGATTTATTTGCCAGAGTCAGGATGTGGGGGAGTTTGGTCACCAGATCAACCTGCCGTGACAGGAGGTGGGGGAGTTTGGTCACTGGGTCTCGGTGCACCTGTCAGTGAATCAGGAATGTTTCACAATGCATCATGGGCAGAACGTGCAAGAACAGAATGGGTTTTCCTTTCTGCAGGAATATTCCTACGCGTCGTCCTTGCACGTCTGATGGTTATGGACCAATCCTACTTACCACCCAACCCATCATCAAACCTCAGAAGAAATTGCACAACACAGAAAATGGGAGCAAAGGGAATGAAAATGTCTCAGAACAGGTGACACTGAAGTGAGTTAGTATCCTGCGGCTGGGTGCTGTCCTTACATGCTGCAGAATATATATTTAACATATTTTTTTACGGTAAATATTGCACATGAAATGTGGACCATTGGCAAAGCTATTAAAACACATTCGACATCTAAAGGGGCACATGTGGAAAGGCGTCACACAAGTTGATGTGCACAGCACACTGATGGCAAGTATAACAATACACAGACTGAATATGAGGGGTGATGGTTTATGGTTCCAGAGATGAAGTACATTTGAAAAGATTTCATATTAACTATCAATTTTTGAAATTTTAAAGATTTATCTTTTGGTTTTATTAAAAATGTTGGAACAGTAAGTCATTAAAAATGGACGTCATAATTCAAATTGCTTGAAACTACACAACTTTTGAGACTCCAGCAGCAAAGGAAAGGGTAAATGCCGAGACACATATTGCACCTGCAGTACAAGTAATTTTATCTGGGGACTTTTTTCTATAAACTACAGAGCTGTAGCATTTAGGGGTGCTTAGCACAGAAAGTGCAAGATTGAAGCACAGCAGAATGAATGGAAACACAGGTCCTTAAAATGAGGTCCTGTCAGAAATGAGGAGTGTCTATATAGGGAGTCTTCAAGGAACAGAGAGTTGAAAGTATGTCCAATACATACAACTCTCATTGTAAGGCTGTCATAATGAAAGTTGTATTAAAAGAAATACCACCAATGATGTCTCCGCAAGATCCTGCAAATCCCCTGGGAGGACAGATGCACCGTTAGCATCCTCGACCAGGCCAACATCCCCAGCACTGAAGCACTGACCACTCTTGATCAGCTCCGCTCTGGGCAGGCCACATTGTTTGCATGCCAAACACGAGACTCCCAAAGCAAGTGCTCTACTCGGAACTCCTTCACGGCAAATGAGCCAAGGTGGGTAGAGGAAACGTTATAAAGACACCCTCAAAGCCTCCCCGATAAAGTGCAACATCCCCAGCGACACCTGGGAATCCCTGGCCAAAGACCGCCCTAAGTGGAGGAAGTGCATCCGGGAGGGCGCTGAGCACCTCGAGTCTCATCGCCGAGAGCATGCAGAAACCAAGCGCAGGCAGCGGAAAGAGTGTGCGGAAAACCACTCCCACCCACCCTTTCCCTCAACGACTATCTGTCCCACCTGTGACAGGGACTGTGGTTCTCATATTGGACTGTTCAACCACCTAAGGACTCATTTTTAGAGTGGAAGGAAGTCTTCCTTGATTCCGAGGGACTGCCTATGATGATTAAAAGGCTAATAGAGTTTAGCTCCCAGGTTTTTGAAATTACGTTTTATGTTGGCTCCTAAGGACTTATGAAAGGTTTGTGAAAAAATCCAATGTACCAAAATGTTGTCGAAGAGATTATATCACTCAGATAATGCAGCACTATTACATTTTTAACAGAAGGTCACAAAAGGTAAAAATACTTGCAAAACTGTACAATTAGAAATGTAAAAAAATAGCAATTCTCAGTTCCTTGTTAGCCAACAAATGTTGAGAAATGAATATCTTTCTGGCTTAAGGAAGTCACCTTGAACAACCAACTAATCTTAAAATGCACCATTTCAAAGTCGCTTTGAACTGGTTACAGAACCTCTTGTAGCATCTTCTACAATGTCCACGTGCAACTCTGACACCTCATCTCAAAACACTTTCCTTACACCTGTTGGAAGCATTCTCTCAGTCCCACCGATCTTCATGACCGAGTGCCTTCCTGAGATCCCACTCCCTGTCAAATCAATAGAAAGCACGCAAATAGTCACTAACCAACCAGAATTTGACGGAGTTTAAAATTATCGCTTCACGACAATAACAATTTGCATTTATATAGCGTCATTAACGCAGTAAAACATCCCAAGGCATTTCACAGGAGTGTTACCAAACAAAATTTGACATAAATGACAAGATAAGTTTTAACGAGCATCTTAAAGGAGAGCGAGGTAGAGAGGCAGAGAGGTTTTGGGAGGGAATTCCAAAGCTTAGGGCCCAGGCAGTTGAAGGCACGGCCACCGATGGTGGAGCAAAGAAAATCAGGGATGCGCAAGAGGCCTGAATTGGAAGGGTGCAGAGATCGCAGAGGGCTGTAGGAAGTTAGAGAGCTAGGGAGGGGCAACGCCATGGAGGGATTTGAACACAAGGATTAGAATTTTAAAATCAAGATGTTGCCAGACTGGAAGCCACTGTCAGTCAGCGAGTGCAGGAGAGATGTGTGAGCGAGACTTGGTGTCGGTCAGGATATGGGCAGCAGAGTGGGAATGCTAATATGTTACACACAACAGTATAAAAAGCTAAATGAAAGTCAAGAAAACCATTAATACACTGTTCAAACATTTAGTAGTTGCATGTCGAGCAGGTGCCATTGCTTGGAGCGAGAGTGTTGCCACGATGCCTTGTATCTGTCCCTCTGGCGGATGACAATTTCATGTTCTAGACATTTTGTCAGGAGTAGGGTACCGCTGGAGTTGGCTTTCCCTAGCCCCTCTCTGCCAATCACGCCTTCCCAGAGGTCTGTGTCCTTACCGATCCTGGCGTTGAAGTCACCGAGGAGGATCAGTTTGTCATCCGCTGGGACGCAGGACAGGGATTTTGCGAAGTTGGGAGTAAAAACTCTCTTTGATCTTATCTGTTGCATCGAGTGTTGTGGCGTATGCACTGATGACCGTGGCGCATAGATTCCGGGATAGGGTGAGTGGAAGAGTCACAAAGCGTTCGTTAATCCCTGAGGGGGAGTTGTTGAGGAGATCAACCAGCTCATTTTTGATGGTGAAGCCGACTCCATGGAGGAGGCGTTCTTCTTCTGGTTTTCCTTTCCAGAAGGTGTAATCTGCACCTTGTCCCTTGAGCTGGCCTTCCCCTTCCTGCCGGGTCTCGCTTAGGGCGACGATGTCGATATCAAAGCGCCTAAGTTCCCGGGCAACTATGGCGGTGCGGCGTTCCAGCCTGTCATTGTTGGAGTCTTTAAAAAAAGGGAACAAGTCCGACTGCGGCAACTACAGAGGAATCTCCCTGTTATCAACCACTGGGAAAGTTGTCGCTAGAATCCTCCTCAACTGTCTTCTCCCTGTGTCCGAGGAGCTCCTCCTGGAGTCGCAGTATGGATTTCGTCCCCTACGGACATGATGTTTGCAGTGCAACAGCTGCAGAAAAACTGCAAGAGCAGCTCCAGCCCTTATACATGGCCTTCTTCGACCTTACAAAGGCCTTTGACACTGTCAACCGCGAGAGCCCATGGAGCGTCCTCCTCAGTTACGGATGCCCCCCAAAGTACGTCACCATCCTCCATCTGCTTCACGATGACATGCAGGCCGTGATCTGTACCAACAGATCCACGTCCAGATCGGGGTCAAATAGGGCTGAGTCATCGCCCCAACCCTTTTCTCAATCTTCCTTGCTGCTAAGCTCCACCTCACAGTTGACAAGTTCCCCGCTGGAGTGGAGCTAAACTACAGAACCAGTGGGAACCTGTTCAACCTTCGCTGTTTCGAGGTCAGGCCCAAGACCACCCCAACCTCTATCGTGGAGCTACAGTACGCGGACGACGCCAGCGTCTGCGCAAATAGAGGCTGAACTCCAGGTCATAGTCGACGTATTTACTGAGGCGTGCAAAAGCATGGGCCTTACACTAAATATCCGTAAGACAAAGGTCCTCCTCCAGCCTGTCCTCACCGCACAGCACTGCCCCCCCAGTCATCAAGATCCATGGCATAGCCCTGGACAACGTGGACTTCGGGAGTCTCCTATCAACAAGAGCAGGCATTGATGACGAGATTCAACACCACCTTCAGTGCGCCAGTGCAGCCTTCGGCCGCCTGAGGAAAAGTGTGTTTGAAGACCAGACCCTCAAAACTGCCACCAAGCTCATGGTCTACAGGGCTGTAGTAATACCCACCCTCCTGTATGGCTCAGAGACATGGTCCATGTACAATAGACACCTCAAGACACTGGAGAAATACCACCAACGATGTTTCCGCAGGATTCTACAAATCCCCTGGGAGGACAGACGCACCAACATTAGCGTCCTCAACCAGGCCAACATCCCCAGCATTAAAGCACTGACCAAACTTGATCAGCTCCGCTGGGCAGGCCACATAGTTCGCATGCCAGACACGAGACTGCCAAAGCAAGCGCTTTATTCGGAACTCCTTCACGGCAAACGAGCCAAAGATGGGCAGAGGAAATGTTACAAAGACACCCTCAAAGCTTTCCTGATAAAAGTGCAACATCCCCACTGATATCTGGGAGTCCCTAGACAAAGACCTCCCTAAGTGGAGGAAGTGCATCCGGGAGAGTGCTGAGCTCGAGTCTCATTGCCGAGAGCATGCAGAAACCAAGCACAGGCAGCGGAAAGAGCGTGCGGCAAACCTGTCCCACTCGCCCCTTCCCTCAACGACTATCTGTCCCACCTGTGACAGAGACTGTGGCTCTCGTATTCAGCCACTAAAAATTCATTTTAAGAGTGGAAGCAAGTCTCCCTAGATTCCGAGGGACTGCCTATGATGATGATGAATAGTTGCATGTAAAAAAAACAATACTGGATTAGAGTTTCCGCTTTGGGCGCAGTTGGCAATCTGGGTCCAAATTGTGCTCACAATTGCGCTCGTTTTCTGATTTGACTTTTTTGCTCAAGCTTCAATTAATTTGCATATCGCTAAATGTATAATCTTCCACGAACCAGTGCAATCAAGGAGCGTTTTAGAACGTAATTGTTTTATGCTCTTGCATTAAAAAATATTCCTTGATATATTTAAGAGTGGTAACCTGGCGCAGTTTGATTAATACAACTGAAAATGAGTTTATCATAAAAATAACCATTTTTAATCAGTGTCCAGTCCAATCCAATTTGAAATAACTGAAAATGGCTTTAAAAAAAGCTATACAGAACCATTTACTACTTTCAGTGGCATGCAGTAGTAAATGAACTGTTTTTAATATTTAAAAGCTTTTCAAACGGTCCCTATTAGTGCCCATTAGTGAAGACAAACATAGGTCTCTTGCAGTCAGATTCAGGTGAATTTTTAATGCAGAACAAAGAAATGGCAGACCAGTTGAACAAATACTTGGGTTCTGTCTTCACGAAGGAAGACACAAATAACCTTCCAGAAATACTAGGGGACCGAGGGTCTAGTGAGGAGGAGGAAGGATATCCTTATTAGGCGGGAAATTGTGTTAGGGAAAGTGATGGGATTGAAGGCCGATAAATCCCCAGGGCCTGATAGTTTGCATCCCAAAGTACGTAAGGAAGTGACCCTAGAAATAGTGGATGCATTGGTGATCATTTTCCAACAGTCTATCGACTCTGCATCAGTTCCTATGGACTGGAGGGTAGCTAATGTAAAACCACTTTTTAAAGAGAGGAGGGAGAGAGAAAACGGGTAATTATAGACCTGTTAGCCTGACATCAGTAGTGGGGAAAATGTTGGAATCAATTAAGATGAAATAGCAGCGCATTTGGAAAGCAGTGACAGGATCGGTTCAAGTCAGTATGGATTTTTGAAAGGGAAATCTTGCTTGACAAATCTTCGAGAATTTTTTGAGGATGTAACTGGTATAGTGGACAAGGGAGAACCAGTGGATGTGGTGTATTTGGATTTTCAAAAGGCTTTTGAAAGGTCCCACTCAAGAGATTGGTGTGCAAAATTAAAGTACATGGTATTGGGGGTAATGTACTGACGTGGATAGAGAACTGGTTGGCAGACAGGAAGCATAGAGTCGGGATAAATGGGTCCTTTTCAGAATGGCAGGCAGTGACCAGTGGGGTGCCGCAGAGCTCAATGCTGGGACCCCAGCTATTTACAATATACATTAATGATTTAGATGAAGGAAATTGAGTGCAATATCTCCAAGTTTGCAGATGACACTAAGCTAGGTGGCGGTGTGAGCTGTGAGGAGGACGCTAAGAGGCTGCAGGGTGACTTGGACAGGTTAGGTGAGTGGGCAGATGCATGGCAGATGCAGTGTAATGTGGATAAATGTGAGGTTATCCACTTTGGTGGCAAAAACACGAAGGCAGAATATTATCTGAATGGTGGCAGATTAGAAAAAGGGGAGGTGCAACAAGACCTGGGTGTCATGGTACATCAATCATTGAAAGTTGGCATGCAGGTACAGCAGGCGGTGAAGGCGGCTAATGATATGTTGGCCTTCATAGCTAGGGGATTTGAGTATAGGAGCAGGGAGGTCTTACTGCAGTTGTACAAGGCCTTGGGTGAGGCTTCACCTGGAATATTATGTTCAGTTTTGGTCTCCTAATCTGAGGAAGGACTTTCTTACTATTGAGGGAGTGCAGCGAAGGTTCACCAGACTGATTCCCGGGATGGCAGAACTGACAGATGAGGAGAGACTGGATCGACTGGGCTGTATTCACTGGTGTTTAGAAGGATGAGAGGGGATCGCATAGAAAATTCTGACGGGACTGGACTAGAAAATTCTACTAGATGCAGGAAGAATGTTCCCAATGTTCGGGAAGTCCAGAACCAGGGGACATATCTAAGGATAAGGGGTAAGCCATTTAGGACTGAGATGAGGAGAAACTTCTTCACTCAGAGAGTTGTTAACCTGTGGAATTCCCTACCGCAGAGAGTTGTTGATGCCAGTTCATTGGATATATTCAAGAGAGAGTTAGATATGGCCCTTACGGCTAAAGGGAGAGAAAGCAGCAAAGGGGTACTGAGGTGAACGATCAGTCATGATCTTACTGAATGGTGGTGCAGGTTCGAAGGGCCGAATGACCTACTCCTGCATCTATTTTCTATGTTTCTGTGTTTCTATTAAAAAAAACAGCTTAATTTTAAGTGCCTTCTCAAAGGCCTGTAAACGGTTGCAATTAGTGATGGCAACCGTGGTGATTAATTCGATTTGGGGGTGAGAACTGGCTTCCAGCACGATGATTTTTTAAACCTAGCCCAAAAGATCGCGGGAACTTGATTTGGGCTGGATGTAACTTGTGCTGAAATTCCGCGATCTTTTGCGCTGGTTTGAACTATTTGGGGGGAATTGTGTGCGCAGAAACCCCACTGTGTCGAGAGCAATGTGGTCGATAGATTCAACCCAGAGACAGCTAGAACAGAAAGTTTCACCTCATCTGAACTAAAAGAAAATACAAATAAAAACTGGAACTCACTTTTTTCCTTTTGTCTTCCAGCCTATGGTAGGCCGGAGAGTGAAGATCTTCTATCGACTCTGCAATTGGTTTATTTAATGTTTCTGGGAGAAGGAGTCCCAGGAATCCTCCTGACATTCCGGCAATCCCAAACACGATGAATGGCATAGATGGATTTAGCGACTTCTGTAACACAGAAATCCTCACTTCAATACACGCTTGAATGCACAGTGTTAAGGAAAGACAGGTTATAATTAATACAGAACATGCTGCAGGTCATAGCTGTTACCTTAAGAGTAATTTGGTAAACAATATTGTATTAATGCCTGGTATATCTCAGAAATAATTCTAACAGTAATGCTTCGAAGGGGACATTCCTCAAACAATGCAGGAGTTACAAAGCAACAATGAAATATTTCATCAGTGGTATTACAAAGATCTTTACAAAATGAATTAAACCAGGTTATATTATTTTCCCTGCAAGATTAAAATCCAGCAAAAATGACAGAACAAATATAACACCAACGTTTATCAACTGAATAGAACTTCCGCCCAACAACACTGGTCAGGGACACACTGCTGAGAGGGGGAATCGGGACTCTACAGATGGTAACCTAATTAATAAGCAACTGCCATGATTGCATAGATTTTATGTAATAAAGCTGCGAGTGGGAGCGATTACAATGAAATGAATCTGCTCTCGAGTATCAAGTGTTCAGGAGGAATAAACTGCTCAAAGTTCACTCATGCTGTTTACCATGTTATCAAAACCGCTTGAGGGAATTTTTGAGTTACACCGAAGTACATTATTTGATTAAGCGGCAGCATTTACCGTGCAACGGTTAACTTGTCCTGACTTTATAATAGATCTCAAGTAAATAGGAAAACTGCAGCAGACTGGCGCACTCCACAAAAGCTTCAAGGTCTGTGAGGTGCGTGTGAACACGATGCATTTTCCTGCTGAATTCCAGGATCTTTTCCTGCTTTCCTATGATATCACTTGCTGACCTCTGGGCCTCCCGCTCCCCGCCGGCCTCCGGGCCTCCTACTCCCCGCCGGGCCTCCCCGACCTCCAGGCCTCCCGCATCTCACCGGGCCTCCCGCTCCCTCCAGGCCTCCGGGCCTCCCGCTCCTCGCCGGCGTCCGCCCCTCACCATCCCCCCCGGCCTCCTGCTCCCAAGTGCATTACTCCCCTGCGCCCCACTGATTTCAGATTCAGCTCCAAACTGCATTTCAGACCTCTGCCCGCTCACAGCCCTCGTCCGGGCTGGTTGATGGATAAGTATCTCTTTTAAAACAGATAAATCTAACTAGAGGGATGGCAGGGCAGCTCAGTCCTGTGGCGTGCATGTCCTGTGGCATGTGGGAAGTCCTGAACGTTTCACGCAGCCTAGACAACCATGTGTGCAGGAAGTGACTCCAGCTTCAACTACTTGAGCTCCGTGTTTCAGAGCTGGAGTCAATATGGTACATCTGCGAGGCTGAGAGCTACGTGGATAGCACGTTTCAGGAGGGGGTCACCCCGCAACTTAAAAGTGTGTAGGCAGAGGGGAAGTGGGTGACCACCAGACGAAGTAAGAATGCTAGGTAGGTAGTGCAGGAGTCCCCTCGTGAATCCATCCTCTTTTGAGCACCGGTGAAGTTGAGTACAGCCAGGGCCAATTCCAAGGCACCACTGGTGGCTCAGCTGCACAGTGGGAGGGATAAATAGTAAAAGAGCTTTAGTGGTAGGGGATTCAATAGTTAGGGGAACAGACAGGCGTTTCTGCGGCCGTAGACGTGACTCCAGGATGGTATGGTGCCTCCCTGGCGCCAGGGTCATGGATGTCACAGAGCGGATGCAGGGTATTCTGGGGGGGGGGGCGGGGGGGAGAGGGTGAACAGCCAGAGGTCGTGGTTCATATTGGGACCAATGATATAGGTAGAAAGAGGGATGATGTCCTGCAGGCAGAATTTAGGGGGTTAGGAGAAAAATGAAAGAGTAGGACCTCAAAGTTAGTAATCTCCACGTTACTACCGGTGCCATGTGCTAAGAACAGAAGGATAGAGAGGATAAATGTGTGGCTGGATAGTTGGTGCAGGAGGGAGGGCTTTAAATTCCTGAGGCATTGGGACCGCTACTGGGGGAGACGGGACCTGTACAAACCGGACGGGTGCACCTCAACATCGCCGAGACCAATATCCTCGCGGGGAGTTTTGCTAGTGCTGTTGGGGAGAGTTTAAACTAGCTTGGCAGGGGAATGGGAACCTGAGAACAAATTCAATAGGGAAGGAAGTAAAACTGAAATTGGAAAGCAATAATTTAGAAAATGAATCTGTAAGGCAGAGGATACAAGGCTTAGTAAGAAGTAATCAAAGTCTTCCTGTGCTAAATGGTATATACGTTAAAGCAAAGAGTATAGCGAATAAGGTGGATGAGCTAAGAGCACAGGTAGACACTTGGGAGTATGACATTATAGCTATTACAGAGACATGGCTGAAAGAGAGGCAGGTTTGGCAGCTCAATATTCCTGGATACAGAATTTTTAGACAGGATAGAGAGGGGGTTAAAAAAGGGGGGGGTCGTCACAGTACTGATTAAAGTATTACAGCTGTGAGGAAGGATATGAGGTTAGAGGGATCATCAAATGAGACCATGTAGGTCGAACTGAAAAATAAAAAAGGGGCGATCACACTGCTGATTATAAACAGTGGGAGGGAAATAGAAGAGCAAATATATAGGAAAATTGCTGTGAAGTCCAAAAACCATAGGGCAGTAATAGTAGGGGATTGATTGGGACAAATATAGTGTGAAGGGTGCAGAATTCCTAAAATACATTCAAGAGAATTTTTTTTAAAGTCAGTATGTAACAAGCCCAACACGGGAGGGCGGTTTTGGATTTCGTTTTGGGGAATGAAGCTGGGCAGGTGGAAGGAGTATTAGTGGGGGAGCACTTGGGTGCCAATGACCATAATTCAGTCAGATTCAAGGTAGTTATGGATAAGGATATGGATAAAAGTCCCAAATTGGGGAAAAGCTAACTTTGCTAAGTTGAGAAGTGATTTGGCCACAGTGGACTGGAAACAACTACTGGTGGGTAAATCAGTGTGGAGGCATTGAAGGAGATCAGAAGGGCTCAGGCCAAACATATGCCCTTAAAAAAAAGGGTGGGAATAACAATTCTAGAGCCCCCTGGATGTCGAGGGACTTACAGGGGAGGATAAAGAAAAAAAGGGAAGCTTATGTCATAAACAGACGGCTAAATACCGTAGAATCTCTGGAGGAATATAGAAAGTTCAGAGATGGAATTAAAAGGATATTAGGAACGCTAAGAGAGAGAGCACGAGAAATTTTTGGCAAGTAAAATCAAGGAAAACCAAGGAAAGATGTTCTATAAATATATTAAGAGTAAGAGGGTAACTAAAGAAAGCCTATTAGAGACCATGAGATAATCAGTGTGGAGACGGAAGATGTGAATTTGGTTCTTAATGAATACTTTGCAACTGTTTTCACAAAGGGGAAATGCAGATACGGCTATCGAGGAGTGGTGTGAAATTCTGGATGAAATAAACAGAGAGGAGGTATTAAGGGGTTTAACAGCCAGCTTTGAAAGTGGCCAAGTTCCCAGGCCCGGGCTGTTGAGCGAAGCAAGAGGAAATTACAGAGGCCTTGACCATCATTTTCCAGTCCACTTTGGATTCAGGCATGGTGCCGGAGTACTGATCATGTGGTACCCTTGTTTAAGAAGGGAGAAAGGGATAGGCTGAGTAATTACAGGCCTGTCAGCCTAACCTCAGTGGTAGGAAAATTATTGGAAAAAATCCTGAAGGACAGGATAAATTTACATTTAGAAAGGCAAGGATTAATTAGGAACAGTCAGCACGGATTTTTTAAGGGAAGATCATGTTTGACTAACCTGATTGAATTTTTTGAGGAAGTAACCAAAAGGGTCGATGAGGGCAGTGCGTATGATGTTGTGTATATGGACTTTAGCAAAGCTTTTGATAAGGTCCCACATGGTAGACTGGTCACGAAGGTAAAAGCCCATGGGATCCAGGGCAAAGTGGCTAGTTGGATCCAAAATTGGCTTGGAGGTAGGAAGCAGAGGGTAATGGTTGATGGATGTTTGTGTGACTGGAAGGATGTTTCCAGTGGGGTTCCGCAGGGCTCAGTACTGGGTCCCTTGCTATTTGTGATATACATCGATGATCTAGATTTGAATATAGTAGGTATGATTAAGAAGTTTGAAGATGACACTAAAATCCCCACCCCCTCATCCCTTCTGGGGGGGGGGGGGGTCTGGGGGCAAAGAGAGGCAGGGGCCAGGGGGGGAGAGAGAGGGGCTAGGGGAAGAGAGGGGCTGGGGGGGGGGGGGAAGAGAGGGGCTGGGGGGGGGGGGGAAAAGAGAGAGGGGGACCGGGGAGGGAGAGGAGACACAAGGGTTGGGGGGAGGGGTGAGGTATGGTCATTCACTTGTGCTGATGTAAGGAGGGACTTCGGCTGGGGGAGGCAGGCACTTGGACTGGCGTAAGGCACTTCGGCTGGGGGAAGCCGGCGACTTGGACTGGGCTAAGGCACTTTGGCTGGCCCTTGCTGTCTTCTGGGGAGTTCTGTTCTCTGTCGCTTTAGGAAGTCAAAGTGGATAGAGTTGAAATTTGCAAAGTCAGTGAGACCTTGTGATGGGCAGTTCCGGTTACACATTCCAGTGAAACTTGAGAGTGTGGCTTATCCTCCAAGGGGACCAATCATAGACAAAGCGTGGAGCATGGCGGCCATTTTCACAGTATAAATAAACGCGTCCTTAAATTTGTGTCCTCTGGCCTTTCTGCCCATGAAAACAGTTTCTCCCTTTCTACTCTCCATAATTTTCAACACCTCTAATTAAATCTCCCTTTAACCTTCTCTGCTTCAAGGAGAACAATCTCACCTTCTCCAGTCTCTCCACATCACTGAAGTCCCTCATCCCTGGTACCATTCTTGTAAATCTCCTTTGTACACTCTCCAAGGTTTTTACATGCTTCCTTAAGTGTACTGCCCAGAATTGGACACAATACTACAGCCTAATCACCAACCCATTTATTTTAAAGGAATTTAAATAACTGAGTTCAACACCCATAAGCTAAGGCCCCACAGAGCAAGTTCAGGGCAATTTCTGCATATAAAGAAAAGGTAAGACTAACCAGCGATGGTACAAATGGCGCCAGAATCCCACCGACTCTGCATGACATTGAGCAGATTCCTAATCCAGCATTCCTGTATCAAAGAAACCACATCAGCTCAGTGCAGGCTCAAAAATCAAACTGTACGAAGTGTCAGGTCGGTTGCAAATCAGATGGGAGAGTGCACGGCCCTCCCCAGTGGGCAAAATCAATCACCTTTCTGGCTTCAGAATCTTGCTAGAAATTTGATCAGTAATTCATGTCTCTAACCAGATACTTATTGTGGGTCATGTTTCAGGCATCTAGGCTTGAACCCCTGCATGAAACTAAAAGCTAGTTAAACTATCTCCCCTAACCCACACATTAAATTATAAATAGGATGTCCAGACACTTCAAAATGAGAATGCCTCTTGCTTCATATATTTCCCTCTTCAACCACTAAAAGTACTTGCGAAAAACAAGCGGACTCCTGAACTACTGCACTGTCAGTCTGGCAATCATTCCACTCTCTAACAAGTCCTTCCCCAACATAAATCACACGAAGAAACTTTAATGGCCTATCGTCAACCAAAGGGCAATTTTAGAGTGCAAGAACCTGGATGAATTGGACTTCAAGAGAAGCTTTTCAATAAAACCCGATCAACAGGAAATGTTGCTTGAAAAGTAAATGGCAAACCAGAAAAAATACTTTTGGGACCTGAAATGCTATTTTGAACCGCTGGGAAGCAGCGGAACATCTAGCTTGTTGCCTGAATTACAACGTTGAGGGAAAGTTCACCACCTCTGTGATCCCAGCGGGGAACTATACTCAAACGGGACCACTGGTCAGAAAATTTGTGCCATGATGGTTCGATCCACTCTACGACACGTAATGCATTCAAGCGCAGCCCCCATCTCCCTCTCCCCTCCCCTGTTGGGAGGATGGGGGTCGACAAATTGACTCTTTAATTCCCTTCCAGTCTCCACATGGAGAAACTACAGAGTAACAACTTGAAGGGGGGGGGGGGGGGGCGGTGAGGAGGAGAGAAAGAGAGGTGAAGAATAAACGTTGCCAGACCATCCTGACCATTAAGGAAAGCTTTGTCAAACCAGCTTGTCTATAGTGCGAATTTGGTCAGTGCTTTAATCTTGCTGCTTCTATGGGTAAGTTTATATGTCGAGAAATCCGTTGAGGTAAATTCAACCTGTCTGGTCCAATTGGTGAGGTAATTTCCACCTTGTGAGCTAATGGTAGAACATGGTGGGCACCCCACATGTTCTCTTCCTGCTCCCACACCATTATTTCTGGAGTCTCTCAAGGATCTATCCTTGTCCCCATCATATTTCTCATCTACATCATCTAAAAACATAAGATCAGATTCCATGTGCAGACTGAAGACACCCAGCTTCATTGTCTGATTTGTCACACTGCTTGGCCGACATCCCGTACCGGATGAGCAGAATTTTCCTGCAACTAAATATTGGGAAAACCAAAGCCTTTGTCTTCGGTCCCCACCACAAACTCCATTCCCCAACACTGACTCCATCCCTCTCCCTGGCAACTGTCTGAGGGTGAACCAGACCGTTTGCTACCTTGGTGTCGTATTGGACCCGAGGTGAGCTTCCGACCACATATCCGCTCCATCACCAAACACCTACTTCCATCTCCATCTCCGTAACATCGCCCGACTCCATCCCGCCTCAGCTCATTTGCTGCCGAAACCCTCAGCCACACCTTTAATATCTCCAGACTTGACTATTCCAACACTCCCCTGGCCAGCCTCCCATCTTCTACCCTACATAAACTTCAGCTCTTATAACTTGCACCAAGTCCCATTCACCCATCATCCCTACACTGGCTCCCGGTCCCGCAATGCCTCATCCTGGTTTTCAAATCCCTCCATGACATTGCCCCTCCCTATCTCTGTAGTAGTCTGCACTAACACCGTATTCCGCCAGAGGGACAAGTATAAGGCATCGTGGCAACACCCTCGCTCCAAACACTGGCACTTGCTCAACTATGTCATCGTTCAAACCAGGGATCGCAAGGATGTGTGCATCACCCACGCCATGACAGGAGCTGACGATTGCTGGATGGACCACCTCCTAATCTGTTCCATCATCAACATTTTGCCCAAAAGCAGCGATGGCATTGCCGCAAAAAAATCAATGCCGGGGCACTCTAAGACCCAGCTAAGAGAGCCCTATACAGCCAGCTAACCTGTCGACTGTTGATGACTGAGACGCAGAGTGCCCACGGCTCTTGGTCTGCCCTCCAGGCCACCATAACCAGTGTCTGCGAAGAGATGCTCGGTCACTCAACCAGGAAACACCAGGACTGGTTTGATGAGAATGACCAGGAGATCCAAGCACTAATAAATCGTAAGCGCAGGGCATTTCTGAGCCTGAAACAACAACCTAACTCGGGAGCAGCAAATCAGCATTACAGATGACTTAAAGCCGAGGTCAAACAAAAAACCTGCAACCTAAAGAATAGATGGTGGGTGGAGAAAGTGCAGGAGATTCATCAGCTGGCTGACAGCCATGATGTGTGAGGATCCTTCATCGCAGTCAAGGTCACCTACGGTCCAAACACCCAAGGCCCCACTCCACTGCTGGCCAAGAACGGGGAAACACTCATCAAGGACACCGAGGCAGTCAGAACCTGCTGGAAGGAGCACTTCGAAGATCTCTTTAACCGAGACTCTACCTTTGACACGAGTGTCCTCGACTACATCCCGCAGCATGCTACCCACCACCATTTCAGCAAAACCCCAGCACTGCACGAGGTAGAAAAGGCCATCTGCCAGCTCAAGAACAACAAGGCATCGGGAACGGATGGAATCCCTGTTGAGGCACTAAACTATGGCGGAGAGGCACTAAACTATGGCGGAGAGGCACTATTGGCACGAATGCATGAACTCATCTCTCTCATCTGGAAGGAGACCACCATGCTGGGAAGTCTCAGAGATGCTGTAAGCGTGATCATCTTTAAAAAAGGGGACAAGTCCGACGGCAGCAACTACAGAGGAATCTCTGTTATCAGCCACTAGGAAAGTCGTTGCTAGAATCCTTCTCAACCGTCTTCTCCCTGTGGCTGAGGAGCTCCTCCTGGAGTCACAGTGCGGATTTTGTCCCCTACGGGGTGCAATGGACATGATCTTTACGGTGTGACAATTGCAAGAGAAATGCAGGGAACAGCACCAACCCTTGTACATGGCCTTCTTTGACCTCACAAAGGCCTTTGACACTGTCAATCGCGAGGGTCTATGGAGCGTCTTCCTCCGTTTCGGCTGCCCCTAAAAGTTTATATCATCCTCCGCCTGCTCCATGACAACATGCATGATCCTGATCAACGGATCCATCACAGACCCAATCCACGTCCGGACCGGGGTCAAGCAGGCTACGTCATCGCACCAACCCTCTTCTCGATCTTCCTCGCTGCAATGCTCCACCTCACACTCAACAAGCTCCCCGCTGGAGTGGAACTAAACTACAGAACCAGTGGGAACCTGTTCAATCTTCATCATCTCCAGGTCACATCCAAGACCGTCCCAATCTCTGCTGTTGAACTACAGTACACGGACAACGCTTGCGTCTGCGCACAAAGACTGAACTCCAAGTCATAGTTACCATCTTCACTGAGGCGCAAGAAAGCATGGGCCTTACATTAAACATCCGTAAGGCAAAGGTCCTCCACCAACCTGACCCCACCACATAGCACTGTCCCCCAGTCATCAAGACAGCCCTGGACAACGTGGACCACTTTCCATACCTCGGGAGCCTATTATCAGCAAGGACAGACATCGACGACGAGGTTCAATACCGCCTCCAGTGCGCCAGTGCAGCCTTCGGCCACCTGAGGAAGTGTGTGTTCGAAGATCAGGCCCTCAAATCTGCCACCAAGTTCATGGTTTACAGGGCTGTAGTAATACCCACCCTCCTGTATGGCTCAGAGACGTGGACCATGTACAGTAGACATCTCAAATTGCTGGAAAAATACCAACGATGCCTCCGCAAGATCCTGCAAATCCCCTGGGAGGACAGACGCACCAATGTTAGTGTTCTCGATCAGGCCAACATCCCCAACATTGAAGCACTGACCACACTCGACCAACATTGGTCGCATGCCGGACACTAGACTCCCAAAGCAAGCGCTCTACTCGGAACACCTACATGGCAAGCAAGCCCCTGGTGGGCAGAGGAAACGTTTCAAGGACACCTTCAAAGCCTCCTTGATAAAATGTACCATCCCCACCGACACCTGGGAGTCCCTGGCTAAAGACCGCCCTAAGTGGAGGAACAGCATCTGGGAGGTCGCTGAGCACCTCGAGTCTCGTCGCCGAGAGCATGCAGGCAGCGGAAGGAGCGTGCGGCAAACCAGACCCGCCCACCCTTTCCTTCAATGACTGTCTGTCTGACCAGTCAGAGACTGTGGTTCCCGCATTGCACTGTTTAGTCACCTAAGAACTCACTTTTAGAGTGGAAGCAAGTCTTCCTCGATTTCGAAGGAATGCCTATGATGAGTAGTCTGCAGTCTATGATGGAGCACTTGGCCACTTCCAGCAATCTGGGCCCAGCAACAGGAGCCTGAGGAAACCGCCTTTCTAGCTTTGATGCAAGTTCAAATGGCTGCCATTCAGACCCCTACGATCTGAATTCTTGTGCCTGACTACACCCTTTTAAATAACGCTTCCAGTCAGCCTTTGAAACCAATCCCGTGAGGTGTTAATCAATGGATCGGATGCTGGGTGGCACTTCCGGGGTCCGAAAAACATGATAGGGCCCCGATTTGCATGTATTCGTGAGGCGCCCACCTGCTTCCGGCAAGTGCCTCAGCCACCTATAAAACAGCACGTGATTAAAACAGGCGGGAACGGGTAGTAAGTTTTCAGAGATGATTTTAACAGTGTACCCACCTGGCAAATAGGGTTCAAATCACTCTTTTATATTAGTTCGCAGCTACTATAATGACTGCCATGCAAGGGGACCAAGATAGCAGGAACCTTGCCTATTGTAGCAGCTTTGCTTTGTGCTGAAGGTACATGAATGGCTAGAATCAGGCACCCACGAGGCAGTAATTGCTTTAGTTCACTGTTGAGATTCACACATGGTGCTTAAACCCCATGTCTGATGCATAACGTTAGCTAAAGGACTCTGCAAAAAAGACCAAGGATCACCAAGCGTTGTGTTATGTTGAACTCAGAAGACAGTTGAAGATTAAGCATTCCTATCTAACCTTCTAACTGATTGTTACTTCTGTATGATTTTGCTTCTTAGAATAATAACAATTAGTCATTTTAGGTGCACTACAATGTGCTTGATGCTTTTCTGCTGATTCAGAAAGGTCAGGATATACAGTGCTATCCTTCATCCCTTGCGTTACGAGGGATTTCCGTGTAGTACACTATCCATGAATGGTATGTGGGAAAGTTGCACTTCATAGGAAGTGCAGGCCTGTCTCTAAAGAACTTGAATAAAATATTGGAGAAAGAGGCTGTAGGAGGCAAATACCACGAGCAGCAAATAACCAGCTTTCTAAGTTATCATGGAATCATAGAAATTTACAGCATAAAAAGGAGGCCATTTCGGCTATTCGTGTCCATCCCAGCCGTCCAAGAGCTATCCAGCCTAATCACACTTTCCAGCTCTTGATCCGTAGCCCTGTAGATTACGGCACTTTAAGTGCACATCCAAGTATTTTTTAAATGTGGTGAGGCTTTCCGCCTCTGTCACCCTTTCAGGCAGTAAGTTCCAGACCCCCACTATTCTCTTGAAGAAATTTGCCCTCATAAACAACCCCCCCCCCACCACCCAATTACTTCAAATGTATGTCCCCTGGTTGTTGACCCCTCTGCCAAGGGAAACAGGTCCTTCCTATCCACTCTATCCAGGCCCCTCATAATTTTATACACCTCAATCAGGTCTCCCCTCAGCCTCCTCTGTACCAAAGAAAACAGACCCAGCATCTCCAATCTTTCCTCATAGCCAAAATCCTCCAGTCCAGGCAACATTTTTGTAAATCTCCTCTGCACCCTTTCCAGTGCAATCACATCTTTCCTGTAATGTGGTGACCAAAACCGTACACAGTACTCCAGCTGCGGCTAACCAGTGTTTTATACAGTTCAAGCATAACCTCCTTGCTCTTGTGTTTCATGCCTCAACTTATAAAGGCAAGTATTCCATATGCCTTCTTAACCACCTTATCTACCTGGCCTGCTACCTTTAGGGATCTGTGGACCTGCACTCCAAGGTCCCTTTGTTCCTCTGCACTTTTCAGTGTCATACCATTTAATGTGTATTCCCGTTAGACCTCCCCAAATGCATTACCTCACATTTCTCCGGATTGAATTCCATTTGCCACTGTTCTGGCCACGTGACTTGTACATTGATATCTTCCTGCAGTCCGCTGCTTTCTTCTTCCACACAGCCATTTGCAAACTTCTTAATCATACCCCAACATTCAAGTCCAAGTCATTGATATATACCACAAAAAGCAAGGGACCTGCACTAAGCCCTGCGGAACCCCATTGGATACAGGCTTCCAATCACAAAAACACCCTTTGCTTCCTGCCTCAGCCAATTTTGGATCCAACTTGCCACTTTGCCCTGGATCCCATGTTTTTGTGACCAGTCTGCCATGTGAGGTAATGCATTTAGCTTTGCTAAAATCCATATACACATCATATGCACTGCCTCATCGACCCTCCTGGTTACCTTCTCGAAAAATTCAATCATGTTTGTCAGACACGACCTTCCCTTAACAAATTGATTAATCCATGTCTTTCCAAATAAAGATTTATCCTGTCCCTCAGAATTTTTTACAATAATTTTCCCACCTCTGAGGTTAGACTGACTGGCCTGTAATTACTTGGACTATCCCTTTTCTCCCTTTTTAAACAATGGTACAACATTAGCAGTCCTCCAGTCCTCTGGCACCAGATCTGTAGCCAGAGAGGATTGGAAAATGATGGTCAGAGCCTCTGTTATTTCCTCTTGGATAGTTATTTTCACAACCATCAGTTTCAAAACTATTGCCATTTCCTCAGTGGAGCTCTACAATTCCTCAGAAAGGACTGAATGTGCTTTGCAACATCAGCTGAAAAGGATTCCCATTGAAATATATCCATTAATCATCAGTGTGCTCAGGTTGGGAGCACTGTTTATCTTTCAGTTGAAGTGCAACAGAAAAAGCTTTGGTGAAGACTTGGGACCAACTACTGTGATCAGCTGAAGATCATGATAAATTATAACCCGATTATCTAATGTGGCTGGTGCATCACCGTACTCTTGTCAGTGACCGGAGGTAAATTCTTATATTTTTGAATTCACCAACATTCAACTTAAGACCAGGCAGGCTTCTCCCCGTTGTCCTGGCCAGCATTTATCCCTCAACCAACATCACTAAAACAGATTATCCGGTAATTTATCTTATTGCTGTTTGTGGGAGCTTACTGTGCACAAATTGGCTGCAGCGTTTCCTACATTACGACAGTCACTACACTTCAGAAGTACTTTATTGGCTGCACGAAAGGAGCTAAATAAATGCAAGCCTTTCTTTTTTTAAAGTCAAAGGAAAATGGGCTTGACTGATGTAATCGCCAAGAATGAAGAGTATTACCTGATCACAGTTGGATAAAGCTCTGCAGTGAAAACATACACAATGTTAAAGGCAGCGCTGACAGCCAACTTTCCACACAGCGCTAATGAAGTGACGTTCACCAAGAACCCCATGTTAAAGTCTGCTAGAAGAAAAAGAAACAATTTAAATTTAGATATGGGGCAATGGAGTTAGGTTGCAGATCAACTGAATGGCGGAACAGGTTCGAGGGGCTCAGAGGCCTGTTCCTGTGCTCCTATATGATAATGGTAAATGAAACAATTATATTAATCTTTCAAGAGAGTACAGCAATACATAATACCTCAATGACCAGATACAGAATGCCAAACCCATTGTTAACTGTCTTAAGGGAATTTGATCAATTTTGAACGTGTTATATTTTATTATAGTGATCATTAGACTACAGAGTATTAAAATTATGGTATGTCCTCTTACCTGGGAGCCGAGGTAAGAACATGGTACTTATGCAGGCAACCCCTGCAAACAACAGGAATGCTGCCATTGTCTTACGTCTTCCTGACCTGGAGGGATCATCGGAGGGGGGAGAGAGAGAGAAAGAGGAAGAGAGTAGAATAATACCTGTATTATAAGAATATAATCCACCAAATCACAATACATGGAGTGGCTCCTGAAATGGAAAGATATGCACAAGTTTACCCAGTACTAAATATCATCACTCAAACTGAAAGTGCTGCTGTGTAAGTCATACCAGACTTCAATCATTCAATCCTTTAAAATTGCTGTATAATACAATACAGCAGAAAACCAACATCTGTCTGATTCTTAGATCAAGCATCTTAACATTTAATTGACATGATTAAAATCATCGACTGGCTCAGTGGGTAGCACTCTCATCTCTGAAGGTTGTGGGTTCAAGTCCCACTCCAGAGACTTGAGAACAAAAATCTAGCCAGACACTCCAGTGCAGTGCTGAGGGAGTGATGTACTGTCAAAGGTGCCGTCTTTCGAATGGATGTTAAATCGAGGCCCATCTGCCCTCTCGGGTAGATGTAAAAGATGCCACGGCACTATTTCGAACAAGAGCAGGGGAATTATCTCAATCTCTCAAACAACATCACAAACAGATTAACTGGTCTTTATCTCAGTAGTCTTTGTGGGAGCTTGCTGGGCACAAATTGGCAGCTGCATTTCCTACATTACAACCTACATTACACTTCAAAAAGTACTTTATTGGCTATAAATTGTTTTGCGATGAAAGGCACTGTATAAATGCAAGTCTTTCTTTCTCATATGCTCCAGACTAAGTTATTCCGTAAAAACGGGGAGGGGGAAAGAACGTCTAGGGGAGAATTTCCTGGTCAAAATATTCTCCCTTCTCAGGGAAGAAAAAATATGGTCTCATCATAAATTTCTTATACTTGCTTTTTTTTTAAAAAACTGAATTTTCTTGCCTACATTTTCCTGTTCACCCATCACCCTGTGGTTCCCATTCCAACGCCTCCAATTTTGAATTCTCATCCCCATATTTAAATTCCTCCATGGCCTCGCCATCTCTGTAACCTCCTCCAGCCCTACAACCCTCCTTCCCCGGCCCCCCCGAACCTTCCATTCCTCCTATGCATCGCCTACTCCCCACTTTCACCCCGCATTGACAACCATGCCTTCAGCCTCCTATGCTGCACTCTCTGGAATCCTCTCCCTCCCCCTCCTCCTTCAAACACACCTCTTTGATCAGGTTTATGGTCACCACTCCTAATATCTCAACTTTTGGCTCGGCGTCCATTTATCTTTGATTACGCCGCTGTGAAGCACCTTGGGGCGAGTTTCTTAAAGGAATACAAGCTGTTGTTTTTGTATATGGAGCGCTTTTTGAGTCAGGTCTCCTTTCCTGCTCGGCTGTTCCAGTGACATTAAAAGGAGTAACCCAGAGCAACCCCACTGTTAAAAGGCAGAGGCCATGATTGTAAAACCCATCTTAGCGCAGCTCAGGTATCGCCTTCCTCAGCCCCCACATCCACTGGAAACCAAGCGACAGACTGTAGCATTCAACGATTCAGCCGTCACTGATTGGGACAGTCCCAAACTGGTATTGCCAGAGCAACTAACAGCACAGAGAGAGTCTCCTGCTCAATGCAGAACCAATATTTTGGCAGAAAACAGAAGGTAAAAATTCGCCGACCTTGCGCCCGTTTTTTGGCAATATTTTGCAGTTTTTGGCAGAAAACAGCGAACTGGGAAATTCGGAGAAGGCTTGCACTGGCGGTTTTTAAGTACTGCTGGGAAGAGGTCTTGAATTAGCGCTTTCGCCAAAAATTTGGCTCACAGCACACCCATAGTTAGGACGAAAAAAAACACCCAGGAGAAACCTGCGTTGCAACTCTTGGGACAGCGGTAGGTATGTTGAAGACCTGCAAAAAAGGGAAGTTAAAGTTTTATTTTTTAATTCTTTAAAAGGGATTCGATAGTTAAGTGTCTTGTGAATGTTTTGTGATTTTTTTGGGGGGTGTTTTCCGCCCTCCCAAGGCCTCTCTCGCAGCGGTATCAGCCTCGGAGAAAAGTTCCAGAAAATTCGCGCTGCAACGCCGATTTTTACCGCTGTGCGAACTGAAGCCCAAATTTTAGGCCTCGTAGCAGTAGTGGAGTCATAGCGGTATTTTTGGCGAAAAAATACTGCTATCACCAAAAATTGAATTTCTAGCCCAGAAACTGCCGGATCGTCCACTGTCCTGCTTAACTGCAAAGTAACTGCTCAAGAGTTCTACCGTGTGAGAAAGAAGATTATTGCCGCCATAGGACTTCAAAACTTAACAGTTTCCTGGCAAGTAGCTAAACCGCTGAATATTTTTAAAGTGCATATTCAATGTTAAATAGAACTCTCTGCATTGTACTTTACTGATAGAAGGATAACCTGGAATATCGACATACAGTCCCACACTGGACCTGGACTTCAGGACCAGACCAGAGCCTCGAAGTTGCTATTGCTACTGATGGGAGTCAAGAACAACCCAACAGACTACACCAACAACACCAACAACTTGCATTTAGACAGCACCTTTTCACATCCCAAAATGCTTCGCAGAAGCAGAATCAGACAAAAACTGACACCGACATTAGGAGGGGTGACTAAATATTTGGACAAAAATGTATGTTTGATAGAAAGAAAGAACTTGTATTTATAATATTTATAAAGACGACTGTTTGGATATTGTGAGCGACCCCTTAATACAAATACAATTCAAATATGGCAGCAGCAGTTAACCTCTGCTCCCCCAATGGCTTAGTGGGAAGAACTGAATGTAGAACTGAGCTGTACAGGAAGTCCCAGGTTCGATTCCTGGTCACTGCTGAGTTCCACGAGGGCTTCAAATTCCTGAAAAGTGCAACTGTGCAGACATTGACGGACACTTGGAAATGTGTTCATTTCATGTGATAAGGTCAGACTGGTGCAGGGCAAGATAACAGAAGTCTACTGGCACCCCACCATGACTCAACAGGTTTAGGAGTGGAGTGAAGCAAATAACACCTTTATATATGGAAAAAAAGAAAAAAAAAGACTTGTATTTTTACAGCTCCTTTCACAAGCACGTCACAACCAATGAAGTATTTTTTGAAGTCAAGTGACCGTTGTAATGTGGGAAACGCTGTAGCCAATTTACACAAAGCAAGCTTCCACAAACAACAATGACTTGATAATCTGTTTTTGGTGAGGTTTGTTGAGGATAATCTGTTTTTGGTGAGGTTTGTTGAGGTATAAATAATGGCCAGGACATCAAGGAGAACTCTGCAGCTCATCTTCAAAATAGTGACCTAGATCTTTTACATTCTCGAGGGCAGACAGAGGGCTCCAAGTTTAATGTCTCATCCAAAAGACAGCACTCCCTCAGTACTCTTTTTTTTTTCCTCAATCCTAAAATCAAATTGATAAAAGAAATATACTGCTGGTCCTGCCAGTGACTGAAGCCGCTGAAGGTTGCAGAAATCAAAAATACTAATGGCGTATACTGCGAGATGCCCTGCTGGCCAATGACGTGGCTTTCACTGTGAAACCTGCCCTGGAGAATTCCTGTATCTTAAATGGCCCACAATGACCTTTTCAGATGGCAGGTGCTCAGATCGAGTGCTTTTTAAAATAAAAAAAACAGGAGTCAATTTGAGCACTTTGAGAACACACTCAGATAACCAAGCGTGAGCTGGCAGGGTTTTGTGCAAATTCTAAGGAATTGCAAAATAGGCATGGATCTCGGATGATCCCATCACCATCACATGGCTGATTCAGGAGAGGATGGGCAGGGATATTTTCCTCTCACCAATATCTCTAAACAGTGCCCTCTCAAGTTGCTATTGTGAACTGCACTGACTTTAAAATAAAAACCAAGTCTTTACGTTTCTTGTATGTCAAAAGCCAGCCCAGTGAATAAACACACGGAATTCAAGTCCACCGGTTCTTGCTTTTCCCCCCTCAGCAGGCCGTAAACAGCAGATATTTACCAAGGCTGTGTGAGATGTGTTCCATTGTTGAATGTTTACAAATTCATTGCCTCCAACATGTATCAAACACCACAATTCAACAACGAGGCGGTCGGTGTAATTCTTACCAGGATTTGTCAATGAAATAGAGGCACAGGGGAAATGCAGGCACTTCCACAAGGCCATACAAAGCGATGTTCAGGTAGCGATTGCCTTTCAATTCGCCGGCATTCAACGTCAGGCCGTAATACACAAGGCTGCAAACATACCTATTCAAAGAAAGAACATTCCTTTCTCACCAACGTCCCATTTCTAGCGCGGGCTTCATTGCTTTGGGGGGGCGGGATGGGGCAGGAAGGAGAATGAAGATGGGGGGGGCGGCCGGGGGGCGGAAGGGGGCGGCCGGGGGGCGGAGGGGGGCGGCGGGGGGGCGGAGGGGGGCGGCGGGGGGGCAGCGGGGGGCGGCGGGGGGGCAGAGGGGGGCGGCGGGGGGGCAGAGGGGGGCGGCGGGGGGGCAGAGGGGGGGCGGCGGGGGGGCAGAGGGGGGCGGCGGGGGGGCAGAGGGGGGGCGGAGGGGGGCGGCGGGGGGGCAGAGGGGGGCGGCGGGGGGGCAGAGGGGGGCGGCGGGGGGGCAGAGGGGGGCGGCGGGGGGGCAGAGGGGGGCGGCGGGGGGGCAGAGGGGGGCGGCGGGGGGGCAGAGGGGGGCGGCGGGGGGGCAGAGGGGGGCGGCGGGGGGGCAGAGGGGGGCGGCGGGGGGGCAGAGGGGGGCGGCGGGGGGCAGAGGGGGGCGGCGGGGGGCAGAGGGGGGCGGCGGGGGGGCAGAGGGGGGGCGGCGGGGGGGCAGAGGGGGGCGGCGGGGGGGCAGAGGGGGGCGGCGGGGGGGCAGAGGGGGGCGGCGGGGGGGCAGAGGGGGGCGGCGGGGGGGCAGAGGGGGGCGGCGGGGGGGCAGAGGGGGGCGGCGGGGGGGCAGAGGGGGGCGGCGGGGGGGCAGAGGGGGGCGGCGGGGGGCAGAGGGGGGCGGCGGGGGGCAGAGGGGGGCGGCGGGGGGGCAGAGGGGGGCGGCGGGGGGGCAGAGGGGGGCGGCGGGGGGGCAGAGGGGGGCGGCGGGGGGGCAGAGGGGGGCGGCGGGGGGGCAGAGGGGGGCGGCGGGGGGGCAGAGGGGGGCGGCGGGGGGGCAGAGGGGGGCGGCGGGGGGGCAGAGGGGGGCGGCGGGGGGGCAGAGGGGGGCGGCGGGGGGGCAGAGGGGGGCGGCGGGGGGGCAGAGGGGGGCGGCGGGGGGGCAGAGGGGGGCGGCGGGGGGGCAGAGGGGGGCGGCGGGGGGGCAGAGGGGGGCGGCGGGGGGGCAGAGGGGGGCGGCGGGGGGGCAGAGGGGGGCGGCGGGGGGGCAGAGGGGGGCGGCGGGGGGGCAGAGGGGGGCGGCGGGGGGGCAGAGGGGGGCGGCGGGGGGGCAGAGGGGGGCGGCGGGGGGGCAGAGGGGGGCGGCGGGGGGGCAGAGGGGGGCGGCGGGGGGGCAGAGGGGGGCGGCGGGGGGGCAGAGGGGGGCGGCGGGGGGGCAGAGGGGGGCGGCGGGGGGGCAGAGGGGGGCGGCGGGGGGGCAGAGGGGGGCGGCGGGGGGGCAGAGGGGGGCGGCGGGGGGGCAGAGGGGGGCGGCGGGGGGGCAGAGGGGGGCGGCGGGGGGGCAGAGGGGGGCGGCGGGGGGGCAGAGGGGGGCGGCGGGGGGGCAGAGGGGGGCGGCGGGGGGGCAGAGGGGGGCGGCGGGGGGGCAGAGGGGGGCGGCGGGGGGGCAGAGGGGGGCGGCGGGGGGGCAGAGGGGGGCGGCGGGGGGGCAGAGGGGGGCGGCGGGGGGGCAGAGGGGGGCGGCGGGGGGGCAGAGGGGGGCGGCGGGGGGGCAGAGGGGGGCGGCGGGGGGGCAGAGGGGGGCGGCGGGGGGGCAGAGGGGGGCGGCGGGGGGGCAGAGGGGGGCGGCGGGGGGGCAGAGGGGGGCGGCGGGGGGGCAGAGGGGGGCGGCGGGGGGGCAGAGGGGGGCGGCGGGGGGGCAGAGGGGGGCGGCGGGGGGGCAGAGGGGGGCGGCGGGGGGGCAGAGGGGGGCGGCGGGGGGGCAGAGGGGGGCGGCGGGGGGGCAGAGGGGGGCGGCGGGGGGGCAGAGGGGGGCGGCGGGGGGGCAGAGGGGGGCGGCGGGGGGCAGAGGGGGGCGGCGGGGGGCAGAGGGGGGCGGCGGGGGGGCAGAGGGGGGCGGCGGGGGGGCAGAGGGGGGCGGCGGGGGGGCAGAGGGGGGCGGCGGGGGGGCAGAGGGGGGCGGCGGGGGGGCAGAGGGGGGCGGCGGGGGGGCAGAGGGGGGCGGCGGGGGGGCAGAGGGGGGCGGCGGGGGGGCAGAGGGGGGCGGCGGGGGGGCAGAGGGGGGCGGCGGGGGGGCAGAGGGGGGCGGCGGGGGGGCAGAGGGGGGGCAGAGGGGGGCGGCGGGGGGTCAGAGGGGGGTGGCGGGGGGGCAGAGGGGGGTGGCGGGGGGGCAGAGGGGGGTGGCGGGGGGGCAGAGGGGGGTGGCGGGGGGGCAGAGGGGGGTGGCGGGGGGGCAGAGGGGGGTGGCGGGGGGGCAGAGGGGGGTGGCGGGGGGGCAGAGGGGGGTGGCGGGGGAGCAGAGGGGGGTGGCGGGGGGGGCAGAGGGGGTGGCGGCAAGTGGGAGTGGCGAAGCATAGATAGTTAATGCTGAGGTGAGTGAAGTTTTAAGAATTTAAGGATTAAATGGATGATTCAGAAGAATAGGTGATCGGACTGTAAGATGGTGAATGGGTAGTGATCAAGGTGTCGGAGCATGATGGTGTAACAAGAGTGGGAGGAAGCACATGATCAGGAGAAAGGATAGCAAGTGAGCAACTGGGGGTATTTGCTTGCAAGTCCACCGCAAACACAGCCTGCAGTCGCTCCTTTCCCTGTCGCACCGCCCCTACCCAAAAGGAAAGTAGCCCAAGACAGAGAAGCAGCAGAGAGATTGAGAAACATGAAATCAGAGACAGTTAGCAGAGTGCAATTCCTCAGATATCAGAAAGGAGTAACCACAGCAAAATTTCTGCCACTGCTTGCAATGCTCCGTTTTGTGTCATCCCAGTACAAGGGAGCATGGCCTTAATTTACACTGGACATTTCAAACAGGACACCGGATGAATTAATGAACTTGGGACTATTAGCAATTTGCGAGGCGAGACCTCATTTACATTCAATAAAAGATTACTTCGATTTAATGTGATCTTAATTTTCTTCTGCAAAGTTATAAATATAAGTGGAATTGCAAACTGATAAATGATCCTCAAGAACAGTCGATCAAGGTACCTTCGCCTTTTGAAGGGTTTATGACATGCTTCAGAATTGGAAAATCTTTGCACCCTCCTTTTTATGATCACTTACCACACATACATCAAGATGGCAGTCCTCCAGCGTAATGTAGGATGCCTCACCAGGTCCATAACTCCATGAGCTGGTCGACCAATTTTTGTTGTTCCAGCGCAGGGGTTTAGTTGTACAAAGGTCTTCTCGTTCCCATTCCTTTGTGCAATATATTGCAGCACCTCCTCTGCTTCCTCAGTCCTCCCCTGAGAATATAACCACCTTGGCGATTCTGGAACTGTACTGCATCAGAAAATCGGCACCGTGAAACTCGACTCATATCACTGAATTATACGTCACTTAATGGAGCTTTCGTCAGTTTCAACCTGCCCTATTGAATGTGTGCTCCACCTTTCGCCTTTTTGTCATCTCAACAGCACTTCATTAGTGATAATAATCGGTTTGCTATAGAAGCACATGCATTATACGATGGCAATGTTAATCGGAAGCTGTATTTTTTTTTCAGAGCTACTAGGAATCCTGAAGATAAAAATGGAAAATCATATTGGGATTTGTCAGTCAAAAACAAGTACACTTTAACTGTAAGTGCAAAGCAGTTAACGTCCAAAATGTGTCACGCTGAGAAACCCAATTACTGCCCTTCCTACCCACATCATACCCTAGTTGGAGTAGAGACACAAGTGCTGCTGGTGATTGTGTTTATTAAAACTAACTAATCTGATGATTGCCTTCACTGTTTGACACATTAACAACAACAACTTGCATTTATATTGCACCTTTAGCAGTAAAATGTCCCAAGGTGCTTCTCAGGAACATTATCAAACATCATTTGACACCATGCCATAAATGGAGATCTTCAGACAGGTGACTGAGAGAGGTAGGTTTCAAGGAGCGTCTTGAAGGGAGAGGTAGAGATGTGGAGAGGTTTAAGAAGGGAATTCCTGAGCTTACGGCCCAGGCAGCTGAAGGCACGGCTGCCAATGGTGGAGTGATGAAAATCAGAGATGCTCAAGAAATCAGAATTAAAGAATTGGAGGAAGCATTGAATCTTTGCAATAGATGACTTTGCATAGTTAATGTACTCAAAATGTAAGCAGATTCCTTAATTTGTGTGGCAATGGTGTCACCTTCTGCAGTAGTCATTTCTCTCACGGCTGTTTGCAAGACCTTGCTACACACAAATTGGCTGTTGTGTTTGACTGTGTAACAGCCGCCACTGCATTTCAAAAGTAATTAATTGTTCAAAGCGCCTGGGGGAGTCCCAAGAATACCATAAGGTGCTATATAGATGCAAATTCAATCTTTTAATACAGACTTATGAAGAATTTCCACTGGGTTTGCAAATACAGACTACCTTAGAAGATTAAGGGGTGATCTAATTGAGGAGTTTAGGATGATTAAAGGAGTTGATAGGGTAGATAGAGAGAAATGATTTTCTCTGGTTGGGGCGGGGGGGGGAGAAATCCAGAACAAGGGAGCACAACCTTAACATTGGAGCTAAGCTGTTCGGGGTGATGGCAGGAAGCACTTCTTCACACAAAGGGCAGTGGGAATCTGGAACTCTTCCCCAAAAACCTGTTGAGGCTGGGGGTCAATTGAAAATTTCAAAACAGAGATTGAGATTTTTGTTATGCAAGGGTATTAAGGGTTATGGAACTAAGGTGGGTAAATGGAGTAAAGATACAGATCAGCCATGATCTAACTGAATGGTGGAACAGGCTCAAGGAACTGTGTCAGAAATATGTCGCAACTCTAGAACACACAAAACATTATCGCTATTTCTAATACAAGGTCTGAACGGGATCCTGGGAACAATAGATCTGTTAAGTTGACATCTATAGTACAGAACATGCTAAAATTCATTATAAAATTAAGTGATTCAAACCCAAAGCAATAAGAATATAGCCAATGTGGCTTGATAACTTGCTAAGTTAAATTTATTTGCATTGAGGGTGTATAAAAATTGTGGACAATTAGATATCTTGACACAAACTATGTTCTCTGGAAGTTTTTTTTAGCTGAAGTAAAAATTTATGACAAAAGAGGAAATAGTGAATTGGATCATAATTAAGTAAATGGGAAACAAAGTGACGGAAGCATGTTGTAACCAGCAGAGTACCTGAGGGGAAAATCCTGGGACCTCTTACTCACATTTACAAATGATAAAGATGAAGGTATGAAAATTAGGGAGTTAAGGTTGCAGATACAGGTTGGACCTCTCTGGTCCGGCACCCTTGGGACCTGACCAGTGTTTTTCAAACCATGGGAGATCATGCCGAGCCTCGGTATAACCTGTAGACAGCACCTGGGCTCCTGAACGCCTCCACCACGCTCAGGCTGCAAAGCTCGGGCCTCGCTCTCTCTCTGTGGAAATCTCTCAGCCACATTTGTTAATTAACACGGTGGTTTGGTGCTCAACTATAGTTTATAAACCCTCCTCTCCTTCAGGAAGCGTGGGAAACTGATGCCGATACCTAAGCCGAACCACGGATGTTTCCGGACCTGAGAATACCAGACCAGAGAGGTCCAAACTGTACCATCAAGTTATGTAAAAAGGCTGGATGCTTTGAGGGAAGTGACAACATTCAGAGAGATCATCTGATGTCAAGCATCTGGCAGATCAATTGCAGGCGGAATTTAATTGAGAAATGTGTAGGAATAATAGGACTAAAATTGGTTACCAAATGAAGTATATTTTTGGTTTAACAACGGTTCCTTTTCTCCGTCATAATATCACTCATCTTGTTCTCAACCACTTCAGGATTCACCTCTACTCTCGCAAAGACCCAATGAAGAATATAAAGTTCTGGTTAGACCCCATCTGGAGCATTGTGTTCAGTTCTGGGCACCGCCCCTCAGGAAGAATGTATTGGCCTTGAAGAGTTGCAGCTCAGATTCACCAGAATGATAGTGGGTTTAAATGATACCGGTAATGTCAGCTGTGGCTCAGTGGGTAGCACTCTCGCCTCTGAGTCAGAAGGCTGTGGGTACAAGTCCCACTCCAGGAACTTGAGCACAAAATAAAATCTAGGCTGACACTCCAGTGCAGTGCTGAGGGAGTGCTGCACTGTCAGAGGTGCCGTCTTTCGGATGAGACGTTAAACCGAGGCCCCGTCTGACCTCTCAGGTGAACATAAAAGATCCCATGTCATTATTTCGAAGAAGAGCAGGGGAGTTATCCCCGGTGTCCTGGTCAATATTTATCCCTCAATCAATATAACAAAAACAGATTATCTGGTCATTATCACATTGCTGTGTGTGGGAGTTTGCTGTGCGCAAAAGTACTTAATTCTTTCTTTAAGCTATAAGGACTGTTGCAATTTAAAAAAAGACTTGCATTTACACAGCGTCTTTCATGACCTCAGGACGTCCCAAAGTGCTTTACAGCCAATGAAGTACTTTTGAAGTGCAGTCACTGTTGTAATGTAGGAAACGCAGCAGCCAATTTGCGCACAGCAAGCTCCCACCAACAGCAATGTGATAATGACCAGATAATCTGTTTTAGAGATCTGACTTTATTACTTGTGCTTGCTCAGATGCCCAATGTTTTAGGCAAACCCCTCAAATGACACTATTTGTAGGCAAACCCCTCAAACCCAGTGTTCTGGAGATTTGACTTGGAAAGCATGATACCAATTACTTGATGCGATTACTTGATAGTGAAACCAAAACAATCCAAATGAGTGTGACATGCACAATTTCCAGTACAGATGAGAAGTATCACTACACAAAGCCTTTGGACGGAATTACGTTTAATTATGCTTTGTCATCAATAGTCAGATTTATTCCAATTGTGCTTGCATCCAATTCACTCATGATCATTCATCAATATACGCAATGCTAGCTAAATTTTTCGGTAAAGTCCTTTTAAGCATTTAAATAAAAACTTACATGAAGAGGAGGAAAAACAGCACTCCAGGACAATTGGCGACGGCAGCAAGAGTACGCCAGTCCCTGATGTAATAGCCAATAACAGAGAAAGCAGCAATTCCAACTGCAAACACTAAATTGGTGAGCGACCCTGAATTATAAAATATATTCCAGTTATTTAAAATGCAATGCAATTCCTTTCCATTACGAACTGCATACTTTAGATGAGTGAAGCATCAATCTACCAAAGCTTCTGCATAATCCTCCCCAATTATTATAAAATAAGGGAGATCTAGAATGATCCATCTGGATCTGCAACTGCCAGTACCTTTGATCATTAAGGCCCATGAATAACTCATGTTTAAAAAAAAATCTGCCAAACTGTTACAAAGTCAAACATGTTCAATCTTCATCAAATAAGAAATACAACATGGAATGTGTTGAGCAAAACAAATCAGCCTTCTTCATCTACAAGTCAACCCAACTGTGAAGTGTTCGCCACATGTTGAGAGAAAAATTACCCATTACAGGATTTGTAAAAATATATTTTTTCAGAATGTCCAATTGCAGCACTGCAGGACCTGATCAGTGTGCACACCTTCAAAGGACAAATGCTGACATTTGGAGGAGACAGAAATGATCCACAACTTTCCCACTTCTGCAGCTTAAAGTAAGAAGCTAAACTACGGGATACAGACTATGCGGAAATGGTCAAATGCTCATGATCATTGAGAGACGATCTACAAATGATATATAGATTGACTGCCCTGGGTCTTTTCTCTCTTGAAAAGAAAAGACTCAGACGGGATAGGTTAGAGATGTTGATAATGATGAAGGGTTTGGACAAATTGAATCCAAGTTACCTTTTCTGCCGTGTACAGAGCTTAAGCACAAAGGGTCATATTAAGGGCAACAAAAGAAAATAGGAAATGTAGGAAGAACTTATCTTTTTAAACTAGAAGAGTGATCAGTATGTGGAACAGATTTATGGCACAGGGTGAACACGAAACCTTAGTGGGTTTTAAGAAGGAACGACACAGGTTCTTATCAACAAATGGGACTTCGGGTTATTAGAAATGTTAGAAAAAGGAATACTGTGGATCGGTGGCCTAGATCAACCAACGGTGTTCTCCTGCCTGAAAACTGTCTTGCTGGGTAGGTTTGAGATACTGTTCAAGATGCAAGTGAGAACATGTTCATAGCACAACGTTAGACATTGGTCAGGGAAACTCAAGTGACGATGAGAGAGCAATACATTTCAGAAATGCTCTGCATTACTGCCCTCTCTTACTCCCAAACATTTCAAAACAGAATAGCAAGCAGTTGGGCAAATTCATGTGGACCTGATTGACATGAGCTGCTATAAGCAAATTTACTTTATTGGGATAATCAGAGTTAATGTTAAAAATAGCAAGCTGCGTTATATTACACTTGATCCTAAAGCTCCTCATCTATCAGCAGACCCAATCGTCAAAGAGCGGCAGTGCACCCACCTGTCAAAGCCCAATAGGATTTTCCCACAAACTCCTGTGTTAGTACAAAGGCCACCAGGGACATCCCACCATTCACAAGCCCAACAAGAAGTCGCGTCATGGCAAAGATTTCATAGTTCGGAGCGATCGCTGTAAGAAACCCGAACACCACATCGAAAAACAAGCCTGGAAGAAATATAAAGGAATAACGTTTGAAACATTTCTTCAAAGAGACCAGACCATTCAAGAGTTAAGAGGCGGCCCATTATCAATTTCCACTCCATCTGTAGATGGTTGAATTTTCTGTGCTCAGTACACCTTTTATGTTGAAATACGGTGATTGATGGCTGGTGTCATCACCAATAAGACAACAACCAATAAACCGCAAATTAAACCAAATTTAAATGAAATTTAACAAATCAAATCAAAATGTTATTTCTGGAGGTGATGACGCACTCCAGCTCCTCCGGTACCCAGCGGCCGTGAAAGTCCTCAAGTCCCAGCAGCGTGTGCTCAGTACATCATTTCTCAATGTGTACCCATGGAGTGTGCCACGGCTTAACCAAAACTGGGACATCAGGAGTAGTCCAATGGGGTGAAGGGCAGACGGAGGAGGTGTGTGGCAGCAACTGTCACCCACTCCCGACTTCCTGTGGAGGGCGCACTGGTTAAGGATAACTCAATGTTTCCCTTAATATTACTCCAAACATTTATTCCACTAATTTTTCCAATTGAAAAAGCTGTCAATCAGCTTCAGTTCCAGCAGGTCAGGACTCCAACCATTCATCTAAGGAAGTGTCTTAACTTTTTTTAAATTGATAGTGACTAAGATATAATTTAAGTAACATAATTATATATGACACCTCTTAAATAAAAGGTATCATTTGCACCCTTACTTTTGATTGAAACTTTCTCTCAATTTCTCTTGACAGCAGAAAGGTAACTTTCAGAAAGAGACCACCCATGTGTATGCTGTAAAAGGTACAACATGCCTGGAGCGGGGACGGTGAGGTAATTAAGGCATAATACATCAAAAGGCCATCAACATGTTTCTGACCTAATCCAATCAAACCATTTCTTTCCAACTAAAACGGAGTTATTTTTATTTACAAGCAGGATAATGGCTAAATTAGCTGCTGTGTTTGCCTATATAACAGTGGCTACACTTCAAAAGTAATGAATTGGTTCTTTGGGGTGCCGCGAGGATGTGAAATGCGCTATATAAATGCAAGTTCTTTCTTTCTATCTAGAATTGCACAGGATAAAGACACAGCAAATTACTGGTGGCGCAAGTATTTGGAAAATAATAAAGCTAAGAACCTTTCAGAGACCCTTAATGGCACAAGGTGATACACTGGTGCATGTGATTCCTACATGGGGACAAAGTGTCAATTCCAGAAATTGAACTGAAGATGCTAAGAAAAGTCTGCAGTACATATTCCAAACTATAAGGCCTCCAACTGACTGCCAGTCAATCAAGCTCAAAGGCATAAAGTGGACAGACGTTTGCATTCCATGCTAATGAGAGACGGCTGTTTACTCACCACCCAGTGAGTGGTGAACCTGTGGAATTCTCTACCATAGAAAGTTGTTGAGGCCAATTCACTAAATATATTCAAAAAGGAGTTAGATGAAGTCCTTACTACTAGGGGGATCAAGGGGTATGGCGAGAAAGCAGGAATGGGGTACTGAAGTTGCATGTTCAGCCATGAAGTCACTGAATGGTGGTGCAGGCTAGAAGGGCTGAATGGCCTACTCCTGCACCTATTTTCTATGTTTCTATGTCTACTCAGGACTTCTTAATGCTTTAAACAATGTACATTTTTGAACTTCTACTAGAAAAAAAGTCTGTTTGCCAAGTTTGGTCTGTTAAAATGCAATCTGTAAACTTGTATACTTTTAACACTTATCAACAACCAAACTGTCCCTATGTCTGACTGGCATGGCTTACCTACAAATAAAATATCCATGGCCCTTCAGAAGTCCGATCATTTCACTAACACCTAGAGCCCAGCTTCTGCATCTTGGCTACAGATCAGAGAAACTGACTGCTACTTTCTGAAATTTAATGAGGAAAGACAGCCTACTTTTAAAATCTAGCCATTTCCAAACCACATTTATCCTTATATCAGTCTCCGAAATCATTGCACCTTTTAATTGGACAGGCATGTATCGATGTACAAATTCCAGAATAATCTGCGACAGATCTCAATCAATCTCCTAAACTCAGGAACGTCAAGCAATGTGAAACACCTCTCAAGAGCATATTGAATATAAAAATTATTTATACTCTTGCCTGCATATCTACAACAAAAAATGTTGGATATTGTATCTAAAATGTTTTGGGATATTTGAGAGATGTGATCAGGTGCAGCACAAATCCAAACCTTTCTTTCCTTTTTAGTTGTTATCGTATAGCTGAACTCTGCATCGTTTCAGATCAAGTGAACCTATTTCCACATCCGTAATATCACCCGTCTCCACATCTGTCTCTGTCTCAGCATATCTACTGCTGAAACCCCATTCATGCTTCTAGACTCGACTATTCCAATGTTTTCCTGACTGGCCTCTCATTTGCACCCTCCATAAAACTTCACCTCATCCAAAACTCTACTGCCCATATCCAAACTCGCACCTCGTCCCATTCACACATCACCCCTGTGCTCGCTAACTTACATTGCCTGCCGATTCAGCAACGACTCGATTTTAAATTCTCATCCTTGTGTTCAAGTCCCTCCATGGTCTCGCCCCTCCCTATCTTTATAATCTTCTCCACCCTTACAACCATGAGATCTCTGCGCTCCTTCGATTCTGGGCTCTTGCGCATCCCCAATTTTCATCACTTCACCATTAACGGCCATGCCTTCAGCTGCCTCGGCCCTAAACTCTGGAATTCCCTCCCTAAATCTCTCTGCCTCTCTCTTCTCCTTAATACATACCTCTTTGACCAACCTTTTGATCACCTGTCCTTATATCTCATTATGTGGCTTGGTGTTAAATTTTGTTTGATAACGCTCCTGTGAAGCATGTTAAAGACGCTATATAAATGCAGTTGGTGTTGTTGAAATCCCAGTCTTTACATTTAATTAAATTGGTTAAGTAGACCAAGTATAAAATAAATCTCACTTTTATACTTACACATGGTATGATTAAGCTAGCTTAGTTAATTGGGCAGCTAGTAAAAACTGGTTCCCTAAATAGGCCAGTGAGTCAGCCAGGAACAGTATAAAAAGAGGGTGCTTGGTGCAGTCTTGCTCGGAATGCAGTGGCAGTTCAGAGTGCAAAGGTAAGAGTTTGGTAAGTGGGAGAGTTTGGGCAAGTGGGAGCGGGAGGTGTTGCTTTGTCTTGTTTTTCCCACCAGTGCTGACTTCCCGACCTGGGAGGAAAAGAAAACCAAGTGTGACGCCACAGCAAGAGGTTTGGGGATGTCGGAGAGGCCTATAAAGGCCAGCTGGTGCAGCTGCAGCAGGGAGAGAAGGCAAAAAAGTAAAAAGAAATCGAAAGCTGATGTCACAGCCAAGGGGGTAAGTGATTGGCTGGTGATTGGTGAGTAGATTTTTCTTTTTCTTTTCTTTATCAGTAAGTAATCTTTAGCATTATTGTTGCCAAATTAAGTTAATCTAGGGGTTAAGTCATGGCAGGAGAGCTCAGACATGTGTTATGCTCCTCCTGTACTATGTGGGAAGTGTATCCGGTTGCAGCTCCTGACAGATCGCATTGCGGCACTGGAGCTGCGGGTGGATTCACTCTGGAGCATCCACAATGCTGGGAATGACGTGAATAGCATGTTTAGTGAGTTGGTCTTACACAGCCAGATAGGGGATGGGTGACCAACAGGAAGGGCACTGGAAGGAAGGTAGTGCAGGGGTCCCCTGCGGTCATCCCCCTGCAAAACAGATACACCGCTGTTGAGGGGGATAACTCATCAGGGGAGGGCAGCAGCAGCCAAGTCCACGGCACCGTAGGTGGCTCTGCTGCACTGGAGGACAGGAAAAAGAGTGGGAGAGCTATAGTGATAGGGGATTCTATGTAAGGGGATTAGATAGATGTTTCTGCGGCCGCAACCGAGACTCCAGGATGGTATGTTGCCTCCCTGGTGTGCAAGGGTCAAGGATGTCTCGGAGCGGGTGCAGGACATTTTGAAGGGGGGGTAAACAGCCAGTTGTCGTGGTGCATAGGTACCAACGATATAGGTAAAAAAAAACGGGATGAGGTCCGACAAGATGAATTTAACTAGGAGCTAAATTAAAAAGTAGGATCTCAAATGTAGTAATCTCAGGATTGCTACCAGTGCCACGTGCTAGTCAGAGTAGGAATTGCAGGATAGCTCAGATGAATACGTGGCTTGAGGAGTGGTGCAGAAGGGAGGGATTCAAATTTCTGGGACATTGGAACCGGTTCTGGGGGAGGTGGGACCAGTACAAACCGGACGGTCTGCACCTGGGCAGGACCGGAACCAATGTCCTAGGGGGAGTGTTTGCTAGTGCTGTTGGGGAGGGGCTAAACTAATATGGCAGGGGGGATGGGATCCTACGCAGGGAGAAGAGGGAAGTAGAATGCGGGCAGAAGCAAAAGATAGAAAGAAGAAAAATAAAAGTGGAGGGCAGAGAAACCCAAGGCAAAAACCAAAAAGGGCCACATTACAGCAAAATCCTATGAGGCAATGGGTGTTAAAAAGTCAAGACTGAAGGCTCTGTGCCTCAATGCGAGGAATATTCGGAATAAGGTAGACGAGGTAACTGTGCAGATAGCAGTTAACAGATATGATGTAATTGGCATCACGGTGACATGGCTCCAGAGTGACCAAGGCTGGGAACTCAACATCCAGGGGGGTATTCAACATTTAAGAAGGATAGACAGAAAGGAAAAGGAGGTGGGGTGGCGTTGCTGGATAAAGGGGAAATTAATGCAATAATAAGGACATTAGCTTGGATGATGTGGAATCTGGGTGGAGCTATGGAATACCAAAGGGCAGAAAACGCTAGTGGGAGTTGTGTACAGACCACCAAACAGTAGTAGAGGATGGGGACAGCATCAAACAAGAAATTAGGGATGCGTGCAATAAAGGTACAGCAGTTATCATGGGCGACTTTAATCTACATATTGACTGGGCTAACCAAACTGGTAGCAATGTGGTGGAGGAGGATTTCCTGGAGTGTATTAGGGATGGTTTTCTACACCAATATGTCGAGGAACCAACTAGAGGGCTGGCCATCCTAGACCGAGGCCCCTTGGGAAGCGTGACCATAATATGGTAGAATTCTTTATTAATGACAAAGTTAATTCAGAGACTCGGGTCTTGAACTTGGGGAAAGGTAACTTCGATGGTATGAGACGTGACTTGGCTAGAATAGATTGTCGAGTGATACTTAAAGGGTTGACGGTGGATAAGCAATGGCAAACATTTAAAGATCACATGGAGGAACTTCAACAATTGTACATCCCTATCTGGTGTAAAAATAAAACGGAGAAGGTGGCTCAACCGTGGCTAACGAGGGAAATTAAGGATAGTGTTAAATCCAAGGAAGGCCAGAAAAAGCAGCAAACCTGAGGACTGGGAGAATTTTGTAATACAGCAGAGGAGGACAAAGGGTTTAATTAGGAGGGGTGAAATAGAGTATGAGAGGAAGCTTGATGGGAACATAAAAACTGACTGCAAAAGCTTCTATAGATATGTGAAGAGAAAATGATTAGTGAAAACAAACATAGGTCCCTTGCAGTCAGATTCAGGTGAATTTATATAATGGGGAACAAAGAAATGGCAGTCCAGTTAAACAAATACTTTGGTTCTGTTTTCACGAAGGAAGACACAAATAACCTTCCGGAAATACTAGGGGACCGAGGGTCTAGTGAGGAGGAGGAACTGAAGGATATCCTTATAAAACGGGATATTGTGTTAGGGAAATTGATGGGATTGAAGGCCGATAAATCCCCGGGGCCTGATAGTCTGCATCCCAGAGTACTTAAGGAAGTGGCCATCGAAATAGTGGATGCATTGGTGATCATTTTCCAACAGTCTATCGATTCTGGATCAGTTCCTATGGACTGGAGGGTAGCTAATGTAACACCACTGTTTAAAAAAGGAGGGAGAGAGAAAACAGGTAATTATGGACCGGTTAGCCCGACATCAGTAGTGGGGAAAATGTTGGAATCAATTATTAAAGATGAAATAGCTACGCATTTGGAAAGCAGTGACAGGATCGGTCCAAGTCAGCATTGATTTATGAAAGGGAAATCATGCTTGACAAATCTTCTGGAATTTTTTGAGGATGTAACTAGTAGAGTGGACAAGGGAGAACCAGTGGATGTGGTGTATTTGGACTTTCAAAAGGCTTTTGACAAAGTCCCACACAAGAGATTGGTGTGCAAAATCAAAGCACATGGTATTGGGGGTAATGTACTGACATGGATAGAGAACTGATTGGCAGATAGGAAGCAGAGAGTCGGGATAAACGGGTCCTTTTCAGAATGGCAGGCAGTGACTAGTGGAGTACCGCAGGGCTCAGTGCTGGGACCCCAGCTCTTTACAAGATACATTAATGATTTAGATGAAGGAATTGAGTGTAATATCTCCAAGTTTGCAGATGAGACTAAACCGGGTGGCAGTGTGAGCTGTGAGGAGGACGCTAAAAGGCTGCAGGGTGAGTGGGCAAATGCATGGCAAATGCAGTATAATGTGGATAAATGTGAGGTTATCCACTTTGGGGGCAAAAACACAAAGGCAGATTATCTGAATGGCGGCAGATTAGGAAAGGAGGTGGTGCAACGAGACCTGGATGTCATGGTTCATCAGTCATTGAAAGTTGGCATGCAGGTACAGCAGGCAGTGAAGATGGCAAATGGTATGTTGGTCTTCATAGCTAGTGGATTTGAGTATAGGAGCAGGGAGGTCTTACTGCAGTTGTACAGGGCCTTGGTGAGGCCTCACCTGGAATATTGTGTTCAGTTTTGTTCTCCTAATCTGAGGAAGGACATTCTTACTATTGAGGGAGTGCAGCGAAGGTTCACCACACTGATTCCGGGATGGCGGGACTGATATACGAGGAGAGACTGGATCAACTAGGCCTTTATACACTGGAGTTTAGAAGGATGAGAGGGGATCTCATAGAAACTTACAAGATTTTGACGGGACTGGACAGGTTAGATGCGGGAAGAATGTTGCCGATGATGGGGAAGTCCAGAACCAGGGGGCACAGTCTTAGGATAAGGGGTAGGCCATTTAGGACTGAGATGAGGAGAAACTTTTTCATTCAGAGAGTTGTTAACCTGTGGAATTCCCTACCGCAGAGAGTTGTTGATGCCAGTTCATTGGATATATTCAAGAGGGAGTTAGATATGGCCCTTACGGCTAAAGGATCAAGGGGTATGGAGAGAAAGCAGGAAAGGGGTACTGAGGGAATGATCAGCCATGATCTTATTGAATGGTGGTGTGGGCTCGAAGGGCCGAATGGCCTACTCCTGCACCTATTTTCTATGTTTCTATGAACATATTCTGTGCAAGAGCACTTCAGCTAGTCCCACTCCCCTGCTCCTTTAAACCTATCTCTTTGTCCAAGCTTTTGGTCATCTGCTGTAAGTTCTTAAGTGGCTCGATATCAAATTTATTTGTTTTGTCTTATAACACTCCTGTGAAGCACCTTGGGATGTTTTACTATGTTAAAGGTCCTATATAAATGCAAGTTATTTTTGTTGTTGCCCTTTCCACATAGCCCTGATATTTCTTTTTGAAAGCCATAATTGAATCTGCCAACACCACCCTTTCAGGCAGTTCATTTCAGATCATAACTATTATGCTCATAATAAAGGATGAAACTGCGTACTATATGCAATGAGTAAGTGTGTCCTTAGCTCTTTTAATTGAACTCCAGAATGCAGATACAGCGTGGGAGGCCTGCTTACCTGTAAGGAAGATTGGTTTCCTGCCAAATCGGTCAGACAAGGGCCCAAACAAGATGTTACCGATGAGCAGTCCCACGAAGAACAAGGACCCAGCCAAGTTCACTTTGTACGCTTCACGTCTGATTAAGTACCACTATTGGTATATTAAAAAAACAGCAAGTTATTTTTCTTGAAAGCAAACGGTTCATCAGCAATTTAAAATCAATAATTCCAAAGTTTCTCCGAAAGGGATTGGTGGGGGCGGAAACATTTCTGAAAATATGTCACACTGAGCAGGGAACAAGAATTTCTCAGCAGAAGTGCAAAATTACCAGAAAAATCCTAGAACGTGCCACACACAAGGCTGGATGTGTTAGGCAGGCTGGAAAGGGCTGATTTTAACCACTGCCACCCACCCATTCTTGCCAACGGGAAGCCTGAGATATTTAAGAGGCCTGGGCCTCATTTACGTTGCACCACATTCAACACTGCTTCAACCATAGCCCCATAAAGGCATATGCGCCATTGCAAAGGATAACTGAACATAGCACATCAATACACACGCCAGGTAACTGAGTGTGTACCAGAGCGTTCAGCATTCGTTTTCTGGACTTTTACCTGTGCAGGTCTGTGCCAACACAGCACGAGATTGTTGGACAAACATCAACAACCCCGCTGGCCTTAAGAAGCAAAAGTATTTAATAACTGTTTCGGAACATAGGCATAGTAGTAGGCCATTCAGCCTCTCGAGCTTGTTCCACCATTGCCTCAACTCCTTTTACCCACCTTAGCTCTATACCCTTTGTAAGAATTCGTCGAAAACACTTTTTGGACATTGCTACTATATTCACAGTACAGCAGAAGAGCTGGCTGGGGCAGGTCCAAACATGTTTAACTTGAATACACATCAGCTGGGCGAGAATGAGAATGGCTGAAAGCAGGAACATCATGGCTGATAGGCACCGTTTGTCATGGAATGGGAACCCATCAGTGAGACATTAAGTAAAGTGACCGGGGTTTCAGGCCATCGAAAGACAAAGGAAAGCTATTCGACCAGACTTGTTGGAGCCACACATCGAGGTACAGCCCAGTTGACAAAGGAACAGGCACAGACTTGCGTTTGCTTTTCAGTTGCACAGCCTCAGGGGAAGGACAGTCGGACTTTTGACGCGAGAAGAAGCAGTCTTGCAGGTATAAGAGAACGGCAGTTGCAGCCAGGTCTCGCTCTCTCCCCTCTTCTCCTCCTGCTTGCAACGCACAAGGACTGGGCACTCTGTCTGGGACGGAGAGAAGAAACCACCCTCTACGAGCCAAGAGAGCCTTGCTACTTCGACTGGGAGGCTGACCTTGAGACTGGACTTGAATACCAGAGTTTGGTACGGACCCAGAAGATATGCCTCGTTGGGAGAAACAGCGAGTAAGCCAGAGGGGTAATTGGTGAGCATTTATCCCAGCCCACGCATCTTTAAGACCACCGCATAGTGTGAAAGGGTGTCATGTGTTCCAACCAAGCCTTAGGGGTTTTAGTGGGGAGGTTTTTGCAAGGATCATAAGGGACAGATTTCAGTGGTGCAATTTTGAATCCGAGCAGGGATGTTTTAGTCGTGGTTATTCGCGTTAAGGGCCTGTTTAGACAGGCCAGACCTGTGTGTTGTACTGCGTTTGTTTGTATTACACTACCAGGGTGTGTTTACATGGTGCAGGTGTGTTTTAACTTGAATAAAAACATTGTAATGGTGGAGACTGAAAAGATCTGACTATTATTGTATATTACTGTTCACCACTATAATTCCGGTGTCTAGAACTATTGTCAGAGGGGTGATTCGAAACCACCAGGGGCAAAACCATTTACACCTTAGCTAGCAAAAATCTATCGATCCGAGTCTTGAAAACTCCAGCATCCATAACCTTTTGGGGAATAGAGTTCCACTAACTTTTGTGTAATAAAGTGCTTCTCTCATTTTAAGATGGTGCCCCCTTGTTCTAGATTCCTCCACCAGAGGAAATATCTGCACCTGCCCTATCAAATTCTATAATCAACTTAAACACCTCAATTAGACCACCCCTTAATCTTCTATACTCAAGGAAATAGGAACATAGGAAGTTGGGAACAGGAGTAGGTCAATCAGCCCCTCGAGCCTGTTCCACTATTCAATCCCTCGAGCCTGTTCCGCCATTCAATGAGATCATGGTTGATCTGCAACCTAACTCCATGTACCTACCTTTGGCCCATATCCCTTAATATTGTTGATTAACAAAAAGCAATCAATCTCAGATTTAAAATTAACAATTGATCCAGCACCAATTGCCATTTTCAGAAGAGAGTTCCAAACTTTTACCACCCTTCATGCGTAGAAGTGTTTCCTAATTTCACTCCTGAAAAGTCTGACATGTTGAATAATTACTTTGCATCGGTATTTACAGTAGAAAAGGATAGCATACCTGAAATCCCAAAGAAAGTAATGTTGAATCGGAGGCAGGGACTCAATTAACGCAAGTAAAGTAACAGTAATGAAGAAAGTAATGGCACTAGAGTGACAAATCCCCAGGACTAGATGGTTTCCATCCCAGGGTTTTAAAGGAGGATGAGCATATTTCAAGTGCCTTAATTATAATCTTCCAAAGTTCTCTCAATTCAGGAACCCCTCTGTATTCTAGTCCTCTAGATACAAAGCTATAAATACAAAGGCCTGTTATTCTACTTACATTAGTCCCTGTCCCCGATTCAATAATCGTTTCCTTGGGATTTTTGGCATGCTATTCTCTTTCTCTACTGTAAATACTGAGGCAAAGTAATTAGTCAACATGTCCGCCATTTCCTTCTCATTGACAATATTACCGCTATCAGTTTTTAAGGGGCCAACATTGCCCCTGCCTACTCTCTTTTCCTCATGTAATTGTAATAATTCTTAATATTGATTTTGATATCCTTGCAAGTTTCTTTTCATACTCCATTTTTGTAGCTCTTGCTATCTAGTTTGTGACCCTTTGCTGTTCTTCGTATCTTTCCCATTCGCCGTGGTATTTTTTGCATTTTTGTAGGCTTTTTCTTTTAGTTTTATGCTGTCCCTTACCTCTTCAGTCCTTCCATGGCTGTCTTTTTTGGCAAGTAGAGCTCTTGCCCCTCAGGGGTATAAACTGGTTCTATATCACATTAAATTCTTCTTTGAACATCTCCCACTGATCTTCTGTCGTTTTACCCATTAACAGATTTGCCTAGTTTATTGTGGATAGTCTCGGTCTCTTCTCATTGAAGTCGGCTTTACCTAAATCTAGAATCCTGGTAGTTGTTTCGCGTTCTCCCTTTCAAACGCTACATTCAGCTCAATCCGATTATGATCCCTATTAGATAAATGTTCACGCACCATTAGGCTATTAACTAAATCTGGTTCATTACTCATTACTAAATCTAATCTGCCTGTCCCCCTTGTTGCCTCTAGGACATATTGTTGTAGAAAACTATCCCAGACACACAAGAAATTCACTACCTTTCTGACAGGTGCTAGTCTGCTTATCCCAATCTATATGAAAGTTAAAATGCCTTAACTACATGTTTGTCTAATCTCTGCATTTATACAATCTAGCACTTCATAACTACCACCTGGGGGACCATACACATCTCCCACTACAGTCTTAAATCCTTTTCTATTTCTTAATTCTACCCAAAATGTCGCCACTGCCTGATTATCTCGTTATTTCATAGAAACATTGAAAATAGGTGCAGGAGTAAGCCATTTGGCCACTCGAGCCTGCACCACCATTCAATATGATCATGGCTGATCATGCACTTCAGTGCTCCATTCCTGCTTTCTCTCCATATCCCTTAATCCCTTTAGCCGTAAGGGCCACATATAACTCCCTTTTGAATATATTTAACGAACTGGCCTCAACAACTTTCTGTGATAGAGAATTCCACATGCTCACAACTCGGAGTGAAGAATTTTCTCCTCATCTCGGTCCTAAATGGCTTACCCCTTATCCTTAAGACAGTGATCCCTGCTTCTGGACTTCCCCAACATCGGGAACATTCTTCCTACATCTAACCTGTCCAATCCCGTCAGAATTTTATATGTTTCTATGAGATCCCCTCTCATTCTTCCAAATCCCATGAATATAAGCCTAGTCGATCCAGTCTTTCTTCATATGTCAGTCCTGTCATCCCAGGAATCAGTCTGGTGAACCTTTGCTGCACTCCCTCAATAGCAAGAATGGCCTTCCTCAGATTAGGAGACCAAAACTGTCCACAATATTCAAGGTGTGGCCTCACCATGGCCCTGTACAACTGCAATAAGACCTCCCTGCTCCTATACTCAAATCCTCTCGCTATGAAGGCCAACATGCCACTTGCCTTCTTCACCGCCTGCTGTACCTGCATGCCAACTTTCAATGACTGATGTACCATGATACCCAGGTCTCGTTGCACCTCCCCTTTTACTAATCTGTCACCATTCAAATAATAATCTGCCTTCCTGTTTGTACCACCAAAATGGATAACCTCACATTCATTTACATTATACAGCATCTGCCATGTATTTGCCCACTCACCTAACCTGTTCAAAGTCACCCTGCAGCCTCTTAGCATTCTCCTCACAGCTCACACTGCCACCCAGCTTAGTGTCATCTGCACTCCTCTCAGCATTGATGTGATTTCATCCTTAATCAGAAAGGCTACTCCTCTCCCTCTGCCATTTCCTCTATCTTTCCTGTAGACCTTATAACCTGGTATATTTGGTTCCCAGTCCTGATTGTCTTGCAGCCATTTCTCAGGAATGGCTATCATGTCGTACTCTCCAAGTTGAATTTGTGCCTGCAGTTCATGCAATTTATTCTTTATACTCTATGCATTTGTATAAAGAACGCTTATTTTGGCCACACAGCCTAGCCTGTCCTTCCGCTCTAATGTTTTACTCACATGTTTCTTATTTCTCTCCTGGTTTAATCACTATATCTTTCAGCTTTCCCTTTACCTGCAGTGCCTAATGCACAATTTCTGACTGTTACTCTACTCTCTTCCCTTTAGTTTGATTTTGAACTACAATTTCCACCCAAGTCCCCCACCCCCTAACTATTTACGAGTTTAAAATCCTTGTGACCATCCTATTTATCCTTTCCGCTAGGACCCTGATCCCAAACCGGTTCAGGTGGAGCCCGTCTCAACGGTACATTTTCTCCCTGCCCCAATTCTGGTGCCAGTGCCCCATGAAATGGAACCCCTCTTTCCCACACCACTCCTTTATCCCTAATCAGCTTATCCCTGTGCCAATTTGCACGTGGCTCAGGTAATAATTGAGATTATAACCCTTGAGATCCTGATCTTTAATTTAGCTTCTAGGTCCTGGTACTCCCCAAACAGGACCTCTTGCCTACACTTCCCTGTGTTGTTGGTCCCAATATGGACCACAACAACTGGATCCTCCCCTCCAATATCCTTTCAAGCCGATTCAAGACGTCCCTCACCCTAGCACCAGGTAGGCAACATACCAGGCGGGACTCTTGATCTGTCCCCCTAATTATAGAATTCCCTACAACTACCTCTCCTCGTCCTCCTCCTTCTTTATAACAGCCTCCTGCTCCAAAGTGCCGTGGTCCGAATTTTGGCTGTCCTACCGACAGTCTTTATCCTTATCCTCATAGGTAGCAAGTACATTGTACCTGTTGGGATAGGATCAGTTTCTGTGGGCCCTTGTTCCCTTCCTTACCTGGGTTCCCCTTACACTTCACTCTATCAGTCACAACAACCCCATTCTGATCATGCACCTCTCTACGAGGTGTGACCAAAGTTTGAAGCAAACTGTCCAGATACTCATCCCCCTCCCTCATGTGTCAGAGTGTCTCTAACTCGCATTCCAGCTTAATGACTCTGAGCCGGACAGATTCGAGTGGGAGACATCTACTGCAGACTGTCCACAAACTCCCACATACTGCAGTCCAGACACACAACCTGCCCTGCCATATCATAGTCTAATCTTCTTATATTTATTTAATTAGTTCGTCTTTATTCAACAATTATTTATAGTTATATTAATTAGTTTAACTAGTTGAGTTATTAATTTAATAAAATTCATTATAGTTTCCCACCTCTTAGTTTAACCCACTGCCTGGCTTAGAGAGAAAAATTGTTGCTGCTCACCAACCAATCACCTACCTGGTGTCCTGAAGACACTCCTTAGTTTTTGTTGTTGTTGTTGAATTAGCTGGATTTGTACTGTCGGTGCTGTCGACTCCTTGCAGGTCCACACTGTCCTCGCCTCCCGCTGTATTTATCTGCCTCAGGATCTGCCAAATTCAATCCCTCATACAACATCCTCATAGCTTAACCCTCTAAGCCACAATCATTCTGGTGAATCTGCACTGCACTTCCTCCAAGGCCAATATATCCCAGAACTGAACGCAGTACTCTATTTGGTGGCTCGCCAGAGCTTTATACAATTGAAGTATCTCTTTCTTTCCTTGTAAAAGCTTAAAAGTTTGCATTAAAAGTTGTGACAGAAGATGCTGAAGCATCACAAGAGTAAATCTCTGCCTTGACCAACATTCAGCCAAACTACAGATCAGCTGGCAGTCCACAGTGTAAGTCTCATATCCAGCTGCGGAGTGGAACTGTCTGTGACCTCCAGTGGTGGGAGGAAGCAGTGCAACAAAAAGTGCTGCACCACCACAGCCAGTCCAGAATACATCTGCCACGATCTGGCTCCAATAATCTCATCCAACATGCTTCTCTCTCTTTTTTCTGCTGCATTTCTCCACCACCCCGAACTTCATTGAAGGAGTTGCCTTCTCGCTATGGTTCAGCCCCAGAGGTCTGTTCGACACTGGCACCTCACTTAAGTGTCAGAAGGTCATGCGTCCAAGCCCCACTCCAGCGACTTGAGAACATAATGGCCCATATTTTGCTGCTCCTACGGGTGCGTACAAGCCCATAAGGACCACGCAAGTTTTGGGTTTTCACACGCAAAGCGCTCGAGTGAAAACTTGGAACTTGAGATCTGTCAAGAATCTTCTTGACAGATCATTCGCATCCCCAGGAGAAGGCCACCCGCAGGAGGAGAGTTTGCCCAACTTCTGCCCAGCGAATACCCGTGAAATTCTTACGCCTGGTAAAAGCAGTCATAAGGCCTAAGAGTTTAAAAAAACATTAAAATAATTTTTTTTCAATAATTTAAAAAACCTGTGCAATAAGGTAGTTATTTTTTAGCCCCATTAAAACATTTACATTTATTTTTCAAAAAAATGGCATTTTAAATATGTAATTTGTTTTTATTTATTTGGTGTGTCGATGTATTTTGGGGGGTATGCCCATTCATGCTTATGGGGTTTCCGTACATACACAATCCCCAAAAGCATGAATGGGGATCCCCTTCTTTCATTGGTTGGGCCGCCCATGCAAGCCGCCTGCACCTCTGGGATATGTGGGCCTCTACCCACAGGTACCTGGAGAGGCCCAGGACTGCGAGTCGCCGTACATCCTGAACCACCAGGTACGTGGGCATTTTATTTGCGGATCAGAGCCATTTCCCCTCGGGAATCCTCCGACCGCAAATTCAAGGCCAATCTAAACTGACACTTCCAGTGCAGTGCTGAGGGAGTGCTGCACAGTTGGAGATGCAGTCTTTCGGATGAGGCCCCCATCTGCCCTCACAGATGGATCCCATGGCAGTATTTCGAAAAGAGCAGGGGAGTTCTCCCCAGTGTTCCAGCCAATATTTATTCCCAAAACTTCTTTATCATACAAAGAGTAGTGGAAATCTGGTACTTGATTTTCCCAAACAGATTATCTGGTCATTGCTGTTCGTGGGACCTTGCTGTGTGCAAATTGCCTGCCCTGTTTCCAACCTTACAACAGTGACTACACGCCATTTCAATGGCTGAAAGCACTTTGGGCCATTGAGGTCATGAAAGGCACTATATAAATACAAGTTTCACTTCTTGTATAATAAGCCCATGAAAGTGAGTGTTGGAAAGCCAATGTTGTCCACATGTACACACTTTTCAGTGACAGTGGGAACCCCAGACCATTTTGTCCCTCCTTCCCCTTAGCCCAAAGGCCCATTCAGGTTGTCCCACCTGCTGAAATCCGCTAACCAGGAATCGAACCTGGGACATTCTGCTCTGTATGGCTTTGCGCTTTGCTTGTTCATCGGGAGGGGGGGGGGTTAGGCGACTCAGAAGTCACAAGCATTCCTGCTAACTGCTTCGAGACATTACGAAAAGCAGAGCTTCCCTTACGCCCATTGATTGGTTAAAATACCTGACAATCAGGGCTGAAGGTCCGCAGAAATAACCAACCAGACCGAGAGGGGCAGCAGCTGCTAGGACCCAAAAAAGGTATCAGATAAGTTTGGAGTCGCTTGAAATGTGCGATGTGGACCTTTCATGCAGCAACTTTTCATTCAAGAAAGGATCAAGTCATTCAATGATCATACAAAATGTTCAGGCCCTGGTTGGGGGGGGGGGGCTAGTGATTAATGCAAAAAGTTTAAATGCCTCTTGTTCAACCGCATCAATCTTATTACGCTGTAAAGCTTTGAGTGCGTAACCGTTTCTGACCAGCTTTCTATTTGTACTGATGTTACTACACATTTATGTCAATGCTCTGCATTCACACACCTATTGTTCATCTCTGTGCAAAAAAACACATACACACCTGAAAACAAACACAATCGTGCCACTGTACCACTAATAGATCAGGTTCAATCCCTAGTCTGTTTCGATGCCACTAATCTCAACTGTCAGGGCTGTGCAACTAGCCCCAGGGTCTTGGAATTGAGGGCAAGAAAATTTCTAAAAATCAACAAACAATTCCCACTATCTCTTCCTGAAGGTGAGCATGACAAATACAAAATCAGCTCTGGCTGTAACATAAGAAATAGGAGGAGTAGGCCATATGGCCCCTCGAGCCTGCTCCGCCATTTAATACAATCATGACTGATCCAATCATGGACTCAGGTCCACTTCCCCGTCCGCTCCTCATAACCCCTTATTCCCATATCGTTTAAGAAACTGTCTATTTCTGTCTTAAATTTATTCAATGTCCCAGCTTCCACAGCTCTCTGAGGCAGCGAATTCCACAGATCTACAATCCTCAGAAGAAATTTCTCCGCATCTCAGTTTTAAATGGGCGGCGCCTTATTCTAAGATTATGCACCCTAGTTGTAGTCTCCCCCATCAGAGGAAACATCCTCTCTGCATCCACCTTGTTGAGCCCCCTCATAACCTTATGCGTTTCAATAACAGCACCTTTCATTCTTCTGAATTTCAATGAGTAGAGGCCCAATCTACTCAACCTTTCTCATAAGTCAACCCCCTCATCTCCGGAATCAACCTTGTGAACTTTCGCTGAACTGCCTCCAAAGCAAGTATGTCCTTTTGTAAATATGGAAACCAAAACTGCACGCAGTATTCCAGGTGTGGCCTCACCAATACCCGGTACAACTGTAACAAGGCTTCCCCTTTGCAATAAAGGCCAAGATTCCATTGGCCTTCCTGATCACTTGCTGTACCTGCATACTAAACTTTTGTGTTTCATGCACAAGTACCCCCAGGTCCCGCTGTACTGCAGCACTTTGCAAACTTTCTCCATTTAAATAATAACTTGCTCTTTGATTTTTTCTGCCTAAGTGCATGACCTCACACTTTCTAACATTATATTCCACCTGCCAAACTTTTGCCCACTCACTTAGCCTGTCTATGTCCTTTTGCAGATTTTTTTGTGGCCTCCTCACACATTGCTTTTCCTCCCATCTTTGTATAGTCAGCAACGTTACACTCGGTCCCTTCCTCCAAGTCGTTAATAGATTGTAAATAGTTGGGATCCCAGTACTGATCCCTGCAGCACCCCACTGGTTACTGATTTCCAACCCGAGAATGAACTATTTATCCCTACTCTCTGTTTTCTGTTCGTGAGCCAATCCTCTATCCATGCTAATATATTACCCCCAACCCCGTGAACTTTTATCTTGTGCAGTAACCTTTTATGTGGCATCTTGTCAAATGCCTTCTGGAAGTCCAAAATACACCACTGGTTCCCCTTTATCCATGCTGTTCTTTACATCCTCAAAGAAATCTAGCAAATTTGTCAAACATGACTTCCCCTTCATAAATCCATGCTGACTCTGCCCGACCGAATTTTGCTTTTCCAAATGTCCTGCCACTGCTTCTTTAATAATGGACTCCAACATCTTCCCAACCACAGATGTTAGGCTAACTGGTCTATAGTTTCCTGCTTTTTGTCTGCCTCCTTTTTAACTAGGTGCGTTACATTTGCAGTTTTCCAATCTGCTGGGACCTCCCCAGAATCCAGGGAATAAATTACAACCAATGCATCCACTATCCCTGTCGCTACTTCTCTTAATACCCTAGGATGCAAGCCATCAGGTCCAGGGGATTATCCACCTTTAGTTCCATTATCTTACTGAGTACCACCTCATTAGTGATTGTGATTGTGTTAAGTTCCTCTCCCCTATAGCCCCTTGACTATCCACTGTTGGAATATTATTAGTGTCCTCTACCATAAAGACTGATATAAATATTTGTTCAGAGTTTCTGCCATCTCCATGTTTCCCATTACTAATTCCCCGGTCCCGTCCTCTAAGGTACCAACATTTACTCTAGCCACTCTTTTCCTTTTTATATACCTATAGAAATTCTTGCTATCTGTTTTTATATTTCGTGCTAGTTTACTTTCATAGTCTATCTTCCCTTTCTTAATCATTTTTTTTAGTCATTCATTTAATAACGCCTCTCACATTCAAATAAAACCTATCGACACTCACTACCCAAGCTCGTGAAGAGTTAGAACCATATTTTAACACAGATCACTGCCTTAAGAAAAGTAAGGGTGGGATAAAAGAAAAGGTCAGCAGACAGAGCTGACTTGACTTACTGAGGCACATTACACTAGAAGTCAATGACTGCTTGTGCCAAGGTAGTTAGATAGAATTCACACATAAACACTGTTCAGGTGAACCTCCATGACCACTTTTCCATATGGAAATAGCTGCAAGATATGGAAAGAATAAAGACAACCTTTTACAGAAATTTAATTCATTATCCCAATCCTGTCAAATCTACAGAATCTACAGATTCTGCCAAACATCCACTACTCAAGTCATATTAACAAAAACCAGCCCCTCTCACACAAGACCCTATAAATGTTGAGGCCCCCCCTGATGCCTCAGCAGATTTACACAATTATTAGCTGAGCTATACAGGCCAATTAGGTCACAGGTTTGATCCCAGTCTGCTACAATTGGTCTCAGCAACCCTGGGTTAGCAAGGAGATAATCAGCCACGGTTACTGTCAGTTAGTTATCCAGTTACCCACTGATGGAAATTACATTGAGTGTACAGCACAGAAACAGGCCATTCGGCCCAACAGATCTGTGCCAGTGTTTATGCTCCACACCAGCCCCCTCCCACCCTACTCATCTAATCCAAACAAAATATCACTCTAGTCTGATTGCCATTTTCCGGTTGGCAGTGACTAGTGGGGTGCCGCAGAGATCGGTGCTGGGTCCTCAACTATTTACAATCTATATTAATGACTTGGAGAAGGGACCGAGTGTAATGTAGCTAAGTTTGCTGATGATACAAAGATGGATGGGAAAGCAAATTATGAGGACACAAAAAATCTACAAGGAGATATAGACAGGCTAAGTGAGTGGGCAAAAATTTGGCAGATGGAGTATAATGTGGGAAAATGTGAGGTTATTCACTTTGGCAGAAATAATAGGAAAGCAAATTATAATTTAAATGGAGAAAAATTGCAAAGTGCTGCAGTACAGAGACACCTGGGGGTCCTTATGCATGAAACACAAAAAGTTAGTATGCAGGTACAGCAAGTGATCAGGAAGGAAAATGGAATGTTGGCCTTTATTGCAAGGGGGATAGAGTATAAAAGCAGAGAAGTCCTGCTACAACTGTACAGGGTATTGGTGAGGCCACACCTAGAGTACTGTGTACAGTTTTGGTCTCTGTATTTAAGGAAGTATATACTTGCATTGGAGGCTGTGCAGAGAAGGTTCTCTAGGTTGATTCCGGAGATGAGGGGGTTGACTTATGAGGATAGGTTGAGTAGGCTGGGCCTATACACATTGGAGTTCAGAAGAATGAGAAGTGATCTTCTCGAAACATATAAGATAATGAGGGGGCTTGACAAGATGGAGGCACAGAGGATATTTCCACTCATAGGGGAAACTAAAACTCGGGGACATAGTTTCAGAAATAAGGGGCCACCCATTTAAAACTGAGAGGTGGAAGTTGCAAATCTAAGGAATTCTCTGCCCGAGAGAGCTGTGGAGGCTGGGTCATTTAATATATTAAAGGTAGAGCTAGACGGATTTTTGAGTGATAAGGGAGTAAAAGGTGATGGGGAGCGGGCGGGGAAGTGGAGCCGAGTCCATGATCAGATAAGCCATGATCTTATTGAATGGCGGAGCAGGCTCGAGGGGCCAGGTGTTCCTATTTCATGTTCTTATGTTCAAGTCCTTTCTCCTTCATGTACTAATTTAGCTTCCCCTTACTTGGTCATGTGGGCATCACACAAGGTCAGGTTCTGGCTCAGCTATGATGCCTCTGCAGTCAACTAGCGTGCTGACATTCACTGTAAAGGAATAATGGACTGTGTGGCGAAGTACAGAAGGGTGACCAGCAGATGTGGACTCCACCCCTGGCAAGCAAGGAGAATGCTGGTGAGGAATTAATATTTCTGACATATCACACAAGAGACTCTACTATAAAACATAAACACCTGGCGCTGCTCACTTACCTCAGTTGCAATGGAGGTGAAATCTTCCTCAAATATGACATGCTTGACAAGCTCTTCATGCGTGCTGGGCACTTCCACTGTGTTTATCTTGTACTCGGGCTGGGCTCCCACTAGTACAATCAGCATTGACTGACAGGCCACGTAAATCTGCAAAGTAAACACTTTATGTGAACTCATTATATTGACCGTAATGAATGTTATCACCCATTAACCCCCAGGAGAAGCCACTGAATACCCATCTGCTCGTGTGGTATCCCACGCTTCAGATGTGGCAGGAAGTATGCAAGGTCCTCCTCACTAACATCTGAAGACTTGTGCCAAATTGGGAGGGCTGTCCCACAGACTAGTCAAACAACAGGCAGACAGTCATTCTCTCAGAATACCTTTCAGCCAATGTCCCATACTCCTCCATCACCATCCCTGCGTATATCCTGTCCCACCAGCAGGACAGACTCACAGGTGGCGGCACAGTGGTATACAGTCAGGAGGGATGGCCCTGGGAGTCCTCAACATTGACTCCAGATCCCATGAAGTCTCATGGCTTCAAATCAAGCATGGGCAAGGAAACCTGCTGATTACCACCTACTGCCCTCCCTCAGCTGATGAATCAGTACTCCTCCATGTTGAACACCACTTGGAAGAAGCACTGAAGGTAGCAAGGGCACAGAATGTACTCTGGTTGAGGGACTTCCATCACCAAGAGTGGCTCAGTAACCACTACTGACCAAGCACTGAAAGACACAGCTGCCAGACTAGGAATGTGGCATGTGGTGCGAGAATCAACACGAGGGAAAAACCTACTTGACCTCGTCCTCACAAATCTACCTGTCGCTGATGCATCTATCCATGACAGCATTGGTAGCAGTGATCATCGCACAGTCATTGTGGAGACGAAATCCCGTCTTCACACTGAGGACATTCTCCATCGTGTTGTGTGGCACTAAGTGTGATTAAAAAAAAAGGAGGCAGACAAAAAGCAGGAAACTATAGACCAGTTAGCCTAACATCTGTCGTTGTGAAAATGCTGGAGTCCATTATTAAGGAAGCAGTATCGGGACATTTGGAAAAGCATAATTCAATTAAGCAGAGTCAGCATGGTTTCATGAAAAGGAAATCAGGTTTGACAAATTTGCTGGAGTTCTTTGAGGATGTAACGAACAGGGTGGATAAGGGGGAAACCAGTGGATGTTGTGTATTTGGATTTCCAGAGGGCATTCGATAAGGTGCCACATAAGAGGTTACTGCACAAGAAAAAAAGCTCATGGGGTTGGGGGTAATATATTAGCATAGATGGAGGATTGGCTAACTAACAGAAAAAAATAGTGATAAATGGGTCATTTTCCGGTTGGCAAACAGTAACTAGTGGGATGCCGCAGCGATTGGTGCTGGGTCCTCAAGTATTTATAATCTATATTATTGACTTGGATGAAGGGACCGAGTGTAATGTAGTCAAGTTTGCTGATGATACAAAGATGGGTGGGAGGAGGACACAAATAATCTGCAAAGGGATATAGACCAGGCTAAGTGAGTGGGCAAAAATTTGGCAGATGGAGTATAATGTGGGAAAATGTGAGGTTATCCACTTTGGCAGAAATAATAGAAAAGCAAATTATAATTTAAATAGAGAAAAATTGCCAAGTGCAGCAGTACAGAGAGACCTGGGGGTCCTTGTGCATGAAACACAAAAAGTTAGTACGCAGGTACAGCAAGTAATCAGGAAGGCAAATGGAATGTTGGCCTTTATTGCAAAGGGGATAGAGTATAAAAGTCGAGAAGTCCTGCTACAACTGTACAGGATATTGGTAAGACCACATCTGGAATACTGCGTACAGTTTTGGTCTCCGTATTTAAGGAAGGATATACTTGCATTGGAGGCCATTCAGAGAAGATTCACTAGGTTGATTCTGGGGATGAGGGGTTTGATTTATGAAGATAGGTTGAGTAGGATGGGCCTATACGCATTGGAGTTCAGAAGAATGAGAGGTGATCTTGTTGAAACATATAAGTTAATGAGGGGGCTCGACAAACTGAATGCAGAGAGGATATTTCCACTCATAAGGGAAACTAAAACTAGGGCACGTAGTCTCAGAATAAAAGGCCGCCCATTTAAAACTGAGATGAGGAGAAATTTCTTCTCTCGGAGAGTTGTAAATCTGTGGAATTCTCTGCCCCAGAGAGCTGTGGAAGCTGCATCATTGAATATATTTAAGGCGTAGACAGATTTTTGAGCAATAAGGGAGGAAAGGGTTATGGGGGGCTGGCAGGGAAGTGGAGCTGAGTTCATGATCAGATCAGCCATGATCTTATTGAATGGTGGAGCAGGCTCGAGGGGCCAAGTGGCCGACTCCTGCTCCTATTTCTTATGTTCTTATGTATTCAGAACAGATCGAGCGGCTCAAAACTGGGCATCCACGAGGCGCTGTGGGCCATCAGCATCAACAGAATTATATTCCACCACAATCTGTAACATCATGGCCCAGCATATCCCTCACTCTAACCCTGGTTCAATGAGGAGTGCAGAAGGCATGCCAGGAGTAGCACCAGGCTTACCTACAAATAAGGTTCCAACCTAGGGAAGCTGCATGCTATAGACAGAGTTAAGCAATCCCACAATCAACGGATCAGATCAAAGCTCTACAGTCCTGCCACATCCCATTGTGAATGGTGGTGGACAATTAAACAACTAATGGGAGGAAGAGGCTTCATGAATATCCCCATCCTCAATGATGGCAGAGCCCAGCACACAAATGGAAAAGACAAGACTGAAGCATTTGCAACCACCTTCAGTCAGAAATGCCAAGTGGATGATCCATATCGGCCTACTCCCGAGGTCCCCACCATCATAGAAGCCGGTCATCAGCCAATTTGATTCACTCCACGTGATATCAAGAAACAATTGAGCGCACTGGATACAGCAAAGGCTATGGGCCCTGACAACATCCTGGCTATCATGCTGAAGACTTGTGCTCCAGAACTAACCATGCCTCTAGCCAAGCTGTTCCAGTACAGCTACACCACTCCGCTCCACATCTGATTACAGCCTTGGTCCAAACATGGACAAAAGAGCTGAATTTCAGAGATGAGGTGAGAGTGACTACTCTAGACATCAAGGCAGCAGTTCCTCAGGACAGTGTCCTGGGCCCAACCATCTTCAGCTGCTTCATCAATGACCTTCCCTCCATCATAAGGTCAGAAGTGGGAGCGTTTGCTGATGATTGCAGTGTTCAGTTCCATTCACAACTCTTCAGATAATGGAGCAGATCATGCCTGCATGCGCTGATGTGGCAAGTAACATTTGTGCCAAACAAGTGCCAGGCAATGACTATCTCCAACAAGCGAGAGTCTAACCACTGCCCCTTCACATTCAATGGCATTACCATCGTCGAATTCCCCAACATCAACATCTGGGGTCACCATTGACCAGAAACTTAACTGGACATAGAAACATAGAAAATAGGTGCAGGAGTAGGCCATTCAGCCCTTCTAGCCTGCACCGCCATTCAATGAGTTCATGGCAGAACATGCAACTTCAGTACCCCCTTCCTGCCACATAAATACTGTAGCTACAAAAACAGGTCAGAGGCTGGGTATCCTGCAGCGAATGTGTCTCCTCCTGACTCCCCAAACCCTTTACAAGGCACAAGTCAGGGGTGTGATGGAATACTCTTTACTTGCCTGGATGATTGCAGCTCCAACAACACTCAAGAAGCTCGACCCCATCCAGGACAAAGCAGCCCGCTTAATTGTCACCTCATCCACCCCCTGCACTACCGGCACACGGTGGCTACAGTGTGTACCATCTATAAGAGGCACTGCAGCAACACACTAAAGCTTCTTTGGCAGCACCTCCCAAACCCACGACTTTTACCACCTAGAAGGACAAGGGCAGCAGGTGAATGGGAACACCATCACCTGAAAGATCCCCTCCAAGTTACACACCATCCTGACTTGGAAATATATCGCCGTTTGTTCATCGTCAATGGGTCAAAATTCTGGGACTCCATGCCAAACAGCACTGTGGGAGCACCTTCACCACACGGACTGCAGCGGTTCAAGGCAGCAGCTCACCACCACCTTCTCAAGGGCAGTTAGGGATGGGCAATAAATGCCAGCCTTGCCAGCGATGCCCACATCCCAGGAACTAATTAAAAAAGTTTGTGACACAATACAGCCACATAACTGCTGCTGAAATAACTCACTGCAAAATAATAACTTTAGAAGGTTGAGGGGTAATCTAATCAAGGGTTTAAAATGATAAAGGGATTCAGTATGGGTAGACAGAGAAAATATGGGCTTAGACAGTTAAATCACAAGTTGCATAAACTTGGCTTGTATTGCCTTGAGGTTAGAAAGTTGAAGGATGATCTGATTGTGGTGTTTAAAAACTTAAAAACTATTCGATAGGGTAGATTCCGAGAAGCTATTTGCTCTGGTAGGGGAAATTTAGAACAAGGCGGCATAATCTTAAAATCAAGGCTGGGCCTAAGGAGCAAAATCAGGAAGCAATTTTTCACACACAGGATAGTGAAAATCTGGAACACTCTCCCTTATTCCCCCACCCTCCACCCAAAACAAAAGCTATGGGTGTTGGGGCAAGGGAATAAGGGAGAGTGTTCCAGAGTGTTGTTGAAGCTTTCAAGACTGAGATTTATAGATTTTTTGTTAGGTAAGGTCATCAAAGGATATGGAGCAAAGCAGGTAAATGGAGTTGAGGTACAGATCAGCAATGATCTATTTGAATGGCGGACAGGCTCAAGAGGCTCCTATGTTATTATGATGCTTCGGTAGTCCATCACTGCTACATGAAAGCACAGGAGAGGGTCCCCTATCCCCTACCATAACTTTGTACCAACCACTGCCCCAACTCACCAACATGGAGGTCCAGGCTGGTCAATCCTCTATTAAACTGTTTTGTACCAATTTTCCATCATAGTTATACTCAATTCATTCCACGTGATAGATACCTTAGAAAAGTGGGACTTATTATAATCTGGGAACCACTTGCAGACCACCTCCCCTCAACCTGTGGCAGTGGCTGCTCCATTCATGGTCTAACCAGATATCAGATGTCACTGGAGCTGGGGTTATCCTCCTCCATAGAGACAAAGCAATGGTATTTTTTTTAAGGCATTGATATCTAGGCACCCACAGAGGAAGGGAAGCAATCCAATTACATCTGTAATTTCATTGGAACTCAGTCCTGTAGTCCCCCATGCTCCACCAAAGAAAGGCCTCCATTTGACATCATCCTAATTCTCATATTTCAAAATCAGACACTCGTCTGTAGAGTTGTTTTTATTTGCGTGCATAAGAGGATTAAAAAAGCACAGCCAACAACAGATGCGTCATCACATTATGTTACAGACAAGAGGGAAGGAACAAACATTGCATTTATATAGCACCTTTCACAACCTCAGGACATCCCAAAGTGCTTTACAGCCAATGAAGTACTTTTGAAGTGTCACTGTTGTGATGTAGGAAACAGGGCAGCCAATTTGCGCATAGCAAGCTCCCACAAACAGCAATGAGATAATGATAAGAAAATCTGTTTTAGGGATGCTGGTTGAGGAATAAATATTGGCCAGAATGTTACACAGCTGCTGATTATTGCACATACTTGAAGCAGAGCACCTGAATTCCCAACCAGTCCACCAAAACGCTATAAAAAGCCTGTGCAGTGAGTATTCTCTGTAGCTTGTTGGCAGGCCATTGGCTCAAGCTTGGCAACAAGAACATGCCAGCTGTCCAATCCTCCCTCTAAACCTCAACGCAGTTCTTTCAGTTTATTCCTCAACCAAAATGTGGCCGATCCAAAAATATTTCGCTAGTACCGGTTTGTGAATTCAAGTCTCCATCCTGTCCTGATGGAGCCAGAGCTGCCCTGTGTAGGAGACTGAACTGTACCAAGGTATAATGGGCACTTGCATCGGCGGCAAGGCAATTCATATTCAGACCCTCCCTGACCGACATCTCGACACCGTCCTGCAACCCCTCCCGGGACATCCCACTGGCAGGAAGGGTTTGGGGGGGGGGGGGGGGGGTCTTGTCCCAGCCCGGGGAGGCCTAGTCTGCCCGCGCCGCCGCTGTGAATGTCCGGGCCTGCCCCGGCGCCGCAGCGCCCACCTGCAGCAGGACGAATGTGCACGTCAGCTGTTTCTGGTAGCGGCCGAATTCACCGACCGACAACAACGCCCCGTCCACATCCATTTTCCGGCCGCCACCAACCACGGACTAGGAGTCACCGGTTGGGCTATGGTTCCTACACAACGCCACGCCCGGCCCGCCAGCACTCCCTGCACAGCGCTGCCCCCGGCCCGGCCCGGTATCACACCCACACAGCTCCGCCCCCGGCACGGCCCGGTATCACACCCACATAGCTCCGCCCCCGACCCGGCCCGCAGCACTCCCTGTACAGCGCCGCCCCCGGCCCGGCCCGGTATCATCATCATAGGCAGTCCCTCCAAGCGAGGATGACCTGCTTCCACGCCAAAAAGAGATGAGTTCACAGATGTTTCAATGAAGAACCTAATATTGCAGGTTCCGAACTGCATCCTGAAGGGTGGAAGATGCCTGTGCGTGAATTTTTTTTAACGTGGAGTGACCGTTGCACACCAGCTGCCACACGGGCTTGACAGAGTTAGGTCTTGGTCCAGTGCAAGGGTTAACCAAGATGACTGGAGACCAGCTCTGCTGCACGGACCTAATGCACGCACATCGCAGTGTGGGCTGGCCCGTGCTGCCCTTGGGCCCTCGTCTCTTCTGGGCCCCAATCTCACGCCTCTCCTAGTCCCTCTACGAACTCTCGCCGCACATACGCCCCAACTTCGCCGATCCTGCTGTACATGCCCACAGTGCAATCAGCCATCGCCCTTCTGCAGCAACACGCGCTGTTCCCTGAAGTGGCATGCCGCCGCACATTGCTCCCTCAAATGGTCCCGGCCTGCTGATGGTCCTGCAGGCCGGGAACGCGCCAATTTCCGGGCCAGGCCGCTGCACATTGCTCCCTTTAATGGCCCCGGCCAACTGATCACTCCCAGTATCACTCCCCACACAGCGCCTCCTCTGGCTGGGCCCGGTATCACACCAACACAGCACCTCCTCCGGCCAGGCATCACACCCTGACCCCACACAGCACCTTCCACGGCTGGGCCTGGTATTATGGAAACATAGAAATTTATAGCGCAAAAGGGCGCCATTTCCGCCCATCGTTTCCGCGCCGGCCGACAAAGAGCCACACGGCCCTCGGTCAGCAGCCCTGAAGGTTACATATAAACCTATGAACAATGTACAATGGCGGACAGGTAAAGAGCATCTGGCCCAACCAATCTGAGCGCACATAACCACGACACCCTACATTTTACGGCATCGCAACATTTTACACCCTACCCCAACTGGAGCCATGCAATCTCCTGGGAGAGGCAAAAAAACAGATAAAAATCCAGGCCAATTGGGGAAAAGAAATCTTGGAAAATTCCTCTCTGACCCATCCAGGCGATCAAAACAAGTCCAGGAGATCACTCTGGCCGCATAAGATTCCTTGAAGTACTTACCATCATATCAGCGCCAGCCAAAAAGAGGTTATCCAGTCCAATCTCACTTACCAGCTCTAGGTCCGTAACCCTGCAGGTTTCGGCACTTCAAGTGCACATCCAAGCACTTTTTGCCTCTACCACCAGTGAGTTCCAGACCCTCACTGTCATGTATGTAAACATCTTGCAATGGTAATCCTCATGTAACTGTAACCTTCATGCAACTCCTGTACGCTGTACTTATACCCTAGAAATGCAAACCCCGACCACAGGGGGTGAACTTGCGGGAGACACTCCTCACCTGGGTTTCCAGGTATAAAAGGGGAGGTCCCACCCAGGGTCAGCATTCCTTGGTCCTGGGAATAAAGGTTAAGGTCACAGAGTGACTGTGTCTGCTATACATGCCTCTTGTGAATTTATAGTAAGGTGCAGGGACACCACATTTGGCGACGAGAAACGGGAATCACCGAACCACGAGGATGGCCACCGGTAGCACAGAGGAACATTATTGTGTGGGTGAGGACTGGAACAACTTCAAAGATTCCAGCAGAGCTTTGTCATGAAGAACTGGCTGGGAGCGACAGCGGCTGACAAGCGGAGGGTGCATCTACTGACCAGCTGCGGACCACAGACCTGCTCGAACCCCAAAAGCCAGCGGTCAAGTCCTTTGAAGAGCTCAGCCAGCTGATCAGTGAGCATCTCAAGCCGGCGAGTAGCGTACACATGGTCCGGCACTGGTTCTACACACACCGGCATCGGGAGGGACAAAATGTCTCGGAATTCGTTGTGGACCTGCAGCACTTGGCCAGTCTCTGTAAATTCACAGACGCCTGCAGGGGGGAGATGTTAAGGGATTCTTTTCATCGAGGGCATTAATCATGCCGGAATTTTCCGGAAACTCATAAAGACCAAGCACTTGACTTTAGAAGGGGTGGAGTTAATAGCTCAGACCTGCATGGCAGGGGAAGAGGAGACCAAGCTAATTTACGCACGCAGCCCTGGTCCCAACGTGGCGATGGACCAGGGAGTTAACATGGTGAATGCAGGCTCAGGACCCCGCAGACAGGCAAGGGCATTTCGAAACCGCCCAGGCAGCAACAGGCTCTAGGGTGGGCCCGCAACAGGGACAATGGAAAGGGGATCGGCAGTTCACGCCATCACGAGGAACAATGCGTCCCACGATGGGACCATTAACATCCACCATCAGAGTGCTTAGAAACAACCAAATGGGCAATCAGAGAGGAATGCCTGGTAATAGTCCCTTTGTTAACAACAATCTCAGCTCATGCTGGAGGTGCGGGGGTAGACACACTGCGAAAAGCTGCAGGTTCCAGCAATATACCTGTGGGATTTGTAATGTCAGTGGACACTTGGCCAGGATGTGCAAAAAGGCTAGGCTAATCTGCAAGACAGAGGAACCAGACGAGGGGTCTGCAATGCAGGATGAGGCCTGGGGGAAAGCCATGGATGCTGAAGTTCAGTGGGTTCATGTGGCTGACGTCCACAGCTCATACACTAAAACGCCACCCATGATGATGAAAGTCTTATTGAATGGCATCCCAGTGCGCATGGAGCTGGATACGGGAGCTAGCCAGTCACTTATGAGTGCCCAACAATTTGAGAGACTAAGGCCACACAGAGCTAGCAGGCCCAAACTGGAATGCATTGAGACGTAGCTACGGACGTACACCAAAGAGATCATCCCAGTGCTGGGCAGTGCAAACTTGGTGGTAATACATAATGGATCACAGAACCGGCTGCCACTCTGGATTGTCCCGGGAAATGGCCCCGCATTCTTGGGGAGGAGTTGGCTAGCTGAGATGAATTGGAAACGGGGGGATGTGCACGCCATTTCATCTGTGGAGCGAAGTTCATGCTCATAGGTCCTACAAAAATTTGGGTCACTGTTTCAACCCAGTATCGGAACGTTCAAGGGCACCAAAGTAGTGATATGCATCACTCCGGACGCCAGACCAGTGCACCACAAAGTCAGAGCGGTGCCATATGTGATGCGAGAAAAAATTGAAAGTGAATTGGACAGGCTGCTCAGAGAGGGCATAATTTCGGCCATTGAATTCAGCGACTGGGCAAGTCCCATCGTTCCTGTCCTTAAAGCAGATGGCTCGGTCAGGATTTGTGGCGACTACAAAGCCACCATCAACCGAGGGTCGCTGCAAGACCAATACCCGCTCCCGAGAGCGGAGGACCTTTTTGCCACGCTGGCAGGTGGCAGGCTGTTCACGAAGCTGGACTTCACTTCGGCCTACATGACTCAGGAACTGGCTGAAGAATCCAAGCTTCTGACCACCATAACGACGCACAAGTGATTATTTATCTACAACAGCTGTCCATTTGGCATTCGTTCAGCGGCAGCTATCTTTCAGAGAAACATGGAAAGCTTGCTCAAATCCATTCCTGGAACAATCGTATTCCAAGACGACATTCATATAACAGGTCGAGACACCGAGGAACGCCTCCATAACCTGGAGGAGGTACTACGCCGACTGGACCAGGTAGGCTTGCGGCTGAAAAAGGCCAAGTGTGTGTTTTTGGCCCCAGAGGTCGAGTTTTTGGGCAGGAGGGTTGCGGAAGATGGGATCCGGCCCACTGAATCAAAAACAGAGGCGATCCGCCGGGCGCCCAGGCCCAGCAACATGTCGGAGTTGCGATCATTCCTGGGACTTTTGAACTATTTCGGGAACTTTCTGCCGAACTTAAGCACATTGTTGGAGCCGTTACACATGCGTAAAGGTTGTGAATGGCTTTTGGGGGGACTGTCAAGAACAGGCTTTCAATAAGGCAAGGAACCTGCTGTGTTCTAACAAACTGTTGACTTTGTATGACTCCTGTAAAAAAACTGGTTTTAACATGCGATGCATCATCCTACGGGGTTGGGTGTGTGTTGCAGTAGAGTAATGATGACAGCCGACTCCAACCAGTGGCTTATGCCTCCAGGTCACTCTCCCAGGCAGAGCGTGGATATGGCATGGTCGAAAAGGAAGCACTCGCTTGTGTTTACGGTGTGAAAAAGATGCACCAGTAACTTTTCGGTAGACGGTTCGAGCTAGAGACGGACCACAAGCCGTTAACATCCTTGCTGTCCGACAGCAAGCCAATGCATCAGCTCGCATACAGTGATGGGCCCTCATGCTGGCTGCGTATGACCACACCATACGGTACTGGCCAGGCACCAAAAATTGTGCTGACACACTCAGCAGGCTCCCACTGGCCACCACCGAGGGGGCGTCGGAGCAGAGCGCTGAGATGGTCATGGCCGTTGAGGCTTTTGACACCGCAGGCTCCCCCATCACAGCCCACCAGATCAAACTCTGGACCAACAGAGACCCCCCCTCCTACCCATGATAAAGAAATGTGTCCTGACTGGGGATTGGGCGCCCGCACACAGGATGTGCCCCGAGGAGGTCAGACCGTTTCAGAGACGGATGGATGAGCTCTCCATCCAAGCTGACTGCCTGCTATGGGGCAGCTGGGTAGTCATGCCCCAGAAAGGAAGGGAAGCATTCATCAGGGAACTCCACAGCGAGCACCCTGGCATTGCCCAGTCATATGTATGGTGGCCGGGGATTGACTCAGACCTGGAACACTGGGTTCGCAGATGCACGACGTGTGCCCAGCTGGGCAATGCCCCCAGGGAGGCCCCACTCAACCCGTGGCCCTGGCCCACCAAACTATTGTCACGTATTTACGTAGACTATGCAGGCCCGTTCATGGGAAAAATGTTGTCGATGCATACTCGAAATGGATCGAGTGCATTATATTAAACTCGTGCATGACATCCATCACCGTGGAGAGTCTGCATATGGTTTTTGCGACCCGCGGCTTGCCGGACATCCTGGTCAGTGACAATGGCCCGTGTTTCACCAGCCATGAATTCCAGGAGATTATGTCGGGCAATGGTATCAAACACGTCCAGACAGCGCCGTTCAAGCCGGCTTCCAATGGCCAGGCGGAACGTGCGGTCCAAGTCATAAAACAGGACATGCTACACATCTAAGGATCCTCCCTTCAGTACCGCCTATCGCGCCTCCTGCTTGCCTACAGGTCCAGCCCGCATTCGCTCACGGGAGGCCCGCCCGTGGAACTCCTCATGAAATGCGGCTTAAGACACGGCTGTCCCTCATTCACCCAGCCCTGACAGACATTGTTCAGGGCAAGCGCCAGTCCCAAACTGAGTTCCATGATCAAAACTCAAGGGGGAGGTGTATAGAAATGGATGACCCGGTATTTGTTCTTAACCATGCTTTGGGACCCAAGTGGCTTGAGGGCACTGTAATTGGCAAAGAAGGGAATAGGGTCATAGTGGTCATACTAAACAATGGGCAGATATGCCGCAAACACTTGGACCAAGTAAAGAAAAGGTTCAGCATAGACACGGAGGAACCTGAAGAAGAGCATGAGATGTCACCCACACCACTGCCAGTGGATGAGCAACAAGGACAGTCCACAGCATGCACAGTCCCTGTGGCCAGCCCGGACAGGCTGGAATCACTTCAGGTGACAGAGACACATGCTGAGGCTCAGCCACAAGAGCCACAACTGCGGCGCTTCACGAGAAAGCGTCGACCAACTGAAAGACTTAACCTTCGAGACAAAAAGACTTTAGGGGGGAGGTGATGTCATGTATGTAACCATCTTGCAATGGTAATCCTCATGTAACTGTAACCTTCATGCAACTCCTGTACACTGTACTTATACCCTAGAAATGCACACCCTGACCACAGGGAGACACGCCTCACCTGGGTTTCCAGGTATAAAAGGGGAGGTCCCACCCAGGGTCAGCACTCCTTGGTCCTGGGAATAAAGGTTAAGGTCACAGAGTGACCGTGTCTGCTATACATGCCTCGTATGAATTTGTAGTAAGGTGCAGGGACACCACACTCACAGCTCTCTGCGTGAAGAAGCTTCTCCTCAAATCCCCCCTGAACCTTCTACCAACCACCTTAAACGTATACCCCCTCATAATTAACCCTTCCATAGTGGACAAGGGAGAACCAGTTGATGTGGTGTATTTGGACTTTCAAAAGGCTTTCGACAAGGTCCCACACAAGAGATTAATGTGCAAAGTTAAAGCACATGGGATTTGGGGTAGTGTGCTGACGTGGATTGAGAACTGGTTGGCAGACAGGAAACAAAAGAGTAGAAGTACATGGGTACTTTTCAGAATGGCAGGCAGTGACTAGTGGGGTACCGCAAGGTTCTGTGCTGGGGCCCCAGCTTTTTACATTGTACATTAATGATTTAGACGAGGGGATTATGTTCAGCCATGAACTCATTGAATGGCAGTGCAGGCTCGAAGGGCCGAATGGCCTACTCCTGCACCTATTTTCTATGTTTCTATGTTTCTATGTAGTATCTCCAAATTTGCGGATGACACTAAGTTGGGTGGCAGTGTGAGCTGCGAGGAGGATGCTATGAGACTGCAGAGTGACTTAGATAGGTTAGGGGTGTGGGCAAATGCATGGCAGATGAAGTATAATGTGGATAAATGTGAGGTTATCCACTTTGGTGGTAAAAACAGAGAGACAGACTATTATCTGAATGGTGACAGATTAGGAAAAGGGGAGATGCAACGAGTCATTAAAGGTTGGCATGCAGGTACAGCAAGCGGTAAGAAAGCAAATGGCATGTTGGCCTACATAGTGAGAGGATTTGAGTACAGGGGCAGGTAGGGGTTACTACAGTTGTACAGGGCCTTGGTGAGGCCACACCTGGAGTATTGTGTACAGTTTTGGTCTCCTAAATTGAGGAAGGACATTCTTGCTATTGAGGGAGTGCAGCGAAGGTTCACCAGACTGATTCCCGGGATGGCGGGACTGACATATCAAGAAAGACTGGATCAACTGGGCTTGTATTCACTGGAGTTCAGAAGAATGTGAGGGGATCTCATAGAAACGTTTAAAATTCTGATGGGTTTAGACAGGTTAGATGCAGGAAGAATGTTCCCAATGTTGGGTAAGTCCAGAACCAGGGGTCACAGTCTAAGGATAAGGGGTAAGCCATTTAGGACCGAGATGAGGAGAAACGTCTTCACCCAGAGAGTGGTGAACCTGTGGAATTCTCTACCACAGAAAGTTGTTGAGGCCAATTCACTAAATATATTCAAAAAGGAGTTAGATGTAGTCCTTACTACTAGGGGGATCAAGGGGTATGGCGAGAAAGCAGGAATGGGGTACTGAAGTTGCATGTTCAGCCATGAACTCATTGAATGGCAGTACAGGCTCGAAGGGCTGAATGGCCTGCTCCTGCACCTATTTTCTATGTTTCTATGTTTCTAAGGGAAATAGGCCCTTGCTATCCATTATATCCAGGCCCCTCAAAATTTTATCCACCTCTATTCCAAGGAGAACAAATCCAGCCAATCCAATCTGTCCTCATAGCTAAGATTTTCCATTCCAGGCAGCATCCTCGTAAATCTCCTCTGCACCCTCTACAGTGCTTCCTATAATACGGTGACCAGAACTGCATGCAGTATTCCAGCTCTGGCCTAACCAGTCTATTATACAATTTAAGCATAACCTTCCTGCTCTTGTATTCTATGCCTCGGCCAATGAAGGCAAGCATTCCGTATGCCTTTTTAACCACCTTATTCACCTGTCCTGCTACTTTCAGGGATCTGTAGACAAGTACTCCAAGGTCCCTTTGTTCATCTGCACTTCTAAGTGGCCTTCCTTATTATCCCTTTCCAAGTGCATTACCTCACATTTCTCTGAATTAAATTCCATTTGCCACTGTTCTGCCCACCTGTAGATTGATATCCTTCTGCAGCCCATGACATTCCTCTTCATTATCAACCACACAGCCAATTTTAGTGTCATCTGCAAACTTCTTAATCACACCCCCTATATTCAAATGTAAATCATTGATGTATAGAAACATAGAAAGATAGAAAATAGGAGTAGGCCATTCGGCCCTTCGAGCCTGCACCGCCATTCAATACCCCTTTCCTGCGTTCTCTCCATACCCCTTGATCCCCTTAGCCATAAGGGCCATATCTAACTCCCTCTTGAATATATCCAATGAACTGGCATCAACAACTCTCTGCGGTAGGGAATCCCATAGGTTAACAACTCTCTGAGTGAAGAAGTTTCTCTTCGTCTCAGTCCTAAAAGGCCTACCCCTTATCCTAAGACTATGTCCCCTGGTTCTGGACTTCCCCAACATCAGGAACATTCTTCCTGCATCTAACCTGTCCAGTCCCGTCAGAATCTTATGAGATCCCCTCTCATCCTTCTAAACTCCAGTGAATAAAGGCCCAGTTGATCCAGTCTCTCCTCATATGACAGTCCAGCCATCCGTGGAATCAGTCTGGTGAACCTTCGATGCACTCGCTCAGTAGCAAGAACGTCCTTCCTCAGATTAGGAACCAAAACTGAACACAATATTCCAGGTGAGGCCTCACTAAGGCCCCGTACAACTGCAGTAAGACCTCCCTACTCCTATACTCAAATCCCATAGCTATGAATGCCAACATACCATTTGCCTTCTTCACCGCCTGCTGTACCACTTTCAGTGACTGATGAACCATGACACTCAGGTCTTGTTGCACCTCCCCTTTTCCTAATCTGCCGCCATTCAGATAATATTCTGCCTTTGTGTTTTTGCCCCAACAATGGATAACCTCACATTTATCCACATTATACTGCCTCTGCCATGCATTTGCCTACTCACCTAACCTATCCAAGTCACCCTGCAGCCTCACAGCGTCCTCCTCACAGCTCACACCGCCACCCAGTTTAGTGTCATCCGCAAACACTCATTCCTTCATCTAAATCATTAATATATATTGCAAAGAGTTGGGGCCCCAGCACTGAACCCTGCGGCACCCCACTAGTCACTGCCTGCCATTCTGAAAAGGACCCATTTATCCCGACTCTCTGCTTCCTGTCTGCCAACCAGTTCCCTATCCACATCAGTATATTACCCCCATTACCACGCGCTTTGATTTTGCATATCAATTTCTTGTACGGGACCTTGTCAAAAGCCTTTTGAAAGTCCAAATACACCACATCCACTGGTTCTTCCTTGTCCACTCTACTAGTTACATCCTCAAAAAATTCCAGAAGATTCGTCAAGCATGATTTCCCTTTCATAAATCCATGCTGACTTGGACCGATCCTGTCACTGCTTTCCAAATGCGCTGCTATTTCATCCTTAATGATTGATTCCAACATTTTCCCTACTACTGATGTCTGGCTAACCGGTCTATAATTACCTGTTTTCTCTCTCCCTCCTTTTTTAAAAAGTGGTGTTACATTAGCTACCCTCCAGTCCATAGGAACTGATCCAGAGTCGATAGACTGTTGGAAAATGATCGGCAATGCATCCAATATTTCTAGAGCCACTTCCTTAAGTACTCTGGGATGCAGATTATCAGGCCCCGGGGATTTATCGGCCTTCAATCCCATCAATTTCCCGAACACAATTTCCCGCCCAATAAGGATATCCCTCATTTCCTCCTTCTCACTAGACCCACTGTCTCCTAGTACATTCGGAAGATTATTTGTGTCTTCCTTCGTTTGTCTTCACTAATCTTTTTCTCTTCACATATTTATAGAAGCTTTTGCAGTCCGTTTTTATGTTCCCAGCAAGCTTCCTCTTGTACTCTATTTCCCCCCTCTTAATTAAACCCTTAGTCCTCCTCTGTTGAAGTCTAAATTTCTCCCAGTCCTCAGATTTGTTGCTTTTTCTAGCCAATTTATATGCCTCTTCCCTGGCTTTAACACTATCCTTAATTTCCCTTGTTAGCCATGGTTGAGCCACCTTCCCCGTTTTATTTTTACTCCAGACAGGGATGGACAATTGCTGAAGTTCATCCATGTGATCTTTAAATGTTTGCCATTGCTTATCCACCGTCAACCCTTTAAGTATCCTTTGCCAGTCTATTCTAGCCAATTTACGCCTCATACCATCGAAGTTACCTTTCCTTAAGTTCAGGACCCTAGTTTCCGAATTAACTGTGTCACTCTCCATCTTAATAAAGAATTCTACCATATTATGGTCACTCTTCCCCAAGGGGCCTCGCACAACAAGATTGCTAATTAGGCTCTTCTCATTACACATCACTCAGTCTAGGATGGCCTGCTCTCGAGTTGGTTCCTCGACATATTGGTCTAGAAAACCATCTCTAATACACTCCAGGAAATCCTCTTCCACCGCAATGCTACCAGTTTGGTTTGCCCAATCAAAAATAGAATAAAGTTGCCCATGACAACTGCTGTACCTTTATTGCACACATCCCTTATTTCTTGTTTGATGCTGTCCCCAACCTCACTACTACTGTTTGGTGGTCTGTACACAACTCCCACTAGCGTTTTCTGCCCTTTGGAATTCCGCAGCTCCACCCATACTGATTCCACATCATCCAGGCTAATGTCCCTCCTTACTATTGCATTAATTTCCTCTTTAACCAGCAACGCCACTCCGCCTCCTTTTCCTCTCTGCCTAAATATTGAATATCCCCTGATGTTGAGTTCCCAGCCTTGGTCACCCTGGAGCCATGTCACCGTGATGCCAATTACATCATATCTGTTAACTGCTGTCTGCGCAGTTAATTTGTCCACCTTATTCCGAATACTCCTCGCATTGAGGCACAGAGCCTTCAGGCTTGTCTTTTTAGAATTTTGCTGTAATATGGCCCTTTTTGTTTTTTGCCTTGGGTTTATCTGCCCTCCACTTTTACTATTCTCCTTTCTATCTTTTGCTTCTGCCTCCATTTTATTTCCCTCTGTCTCCCTGCATAGATTCCCATCCCCCTGCCATGTTAGTTTAACTCCTCCCAACAGCACTAGCAAACACTCCCCCTAGGACATTGGTTCCGGTCCTGCCCAGGTGCAGGCCGTCCGGTTTGTACTGGTCCCACCTCCCCCAGAACCGGTTCCAATGTCCCAGGAATTTGAATCCCTCCCTTCTGCACCACTCCTCAAGCCATGTATTCATCTGAGCTATCCTGCGATTCCTATTCTGAATAGCACAAAAACTAAGGGACCCAGTACTGAGCCCTGCGGAACATCCAGTGGAAACATACTTCCAGTCACAAAAACATCCATCAACCATTACGCTTTGCATCCTATCTCTAAGCCAATTTTGGATCCAACTTGCCACTTTGCCCTGGATGCCATGGACTTTTACCTTTGTGACCAGTCAGCCATGTGGGACCTTATTAAAAGCTTTGCTAAAGTCCAAATTCACTACATCATACGCACTACTCTTGTCGATCCTCCTGGTTACCTCCTCGAAAAATTTTATCAGATTAGTCAAACACGATCTTCCCTTAACAAATCCATGCTGACTATCCCTAATTAAACCTTGCCTTTCCAAATGTAGATTTATCCCGTCCTTCAGGAATTTTTCCAATAATTTTCCCACCACTGAGGTTAGGCTGACAGGCCTGTAATTACTCGACCTATCACTTTCTCCCTTCTTAAACAAGGGTGCTACATTAGCAATCCTCCAATCCTCCGGCACCATGCCCAGATCCAAAGAGGACTGGATTCAGAGGACTCCCCACACAGCGCCAGCGTCGGCCAAGCCCGATATCACACCCTGACCTCAGTGCACCGAAGGCTGCACTGACACACTGTAGGCGGTGTTGGATTTTGTCATTGATGTCTGCCCTCGCTGACACGAGGCTCCCAAGATATGGAAAGTGGTCCTCACTGTCCAAGGTCTTGTCGTGGATCTTGATGACTGGGGGACAGTACTGTGAAGCGGGGGCAGGTTGGTGGAGAACTTACAGATGTTTAATGTAAGGCCCAGACTCTCATACGCTTCAGTGAATGTGTCAACAATAGTTTGTTCAACCTCTGAGTGTGCCCAAATGCAAGCATCATCTGCATACTGTAGTTCAATGACAAAGGTTGGGATGACCTTGGTACTTGACTGGAGGCAACGGAGGATGAACAATTTCCCATTTATCCTGTCGATTAGCTCCACTCCAGCGGGAAACTTGTTGGAGGTTAGGCGAAGTATTGCAGTGAGAAAGATTGAGAAGAGCATTGGTACAATGATGCAGCCTTGCTTGACCTGGGTCTGCACTTGTCATCATCATCATAGGTAGTCCCTCGGAATCAAGGAAGACTTGCTTCCACTCTTAAAATGAGTCCTTAGGTGGCTGAACTTGTATTGAGTCTGTGGTGGATCTGTTAGGATCACGGCTTGCACATCATCGTAAAGCAGGCGGAGGATGGTGACAAATTTTTGAGGCCAGCCGAATTTGAGGACAACACATCCCTCCCGGTTGACAGAGTCAAAAGCCTTCATGAGGTCAAAGAAGGCTATATAAAGAGGTTGATGCTGCTCCCTACATCTTTCTTGGATTTGTCGCGCGCTGAAAATCATGTCCGTTGTGCCTTTAAGTGGGAGGAATCCGTTTGCGACTCTGGGACGAACTCTTCAGCACTGTGGCCGGTATCACACCCACATCCAGCACCCCCTCTGGCCAAGCCTGGTATCACACCCTGACCCCACACAGCGTCCCCTCTGGCCAGGTCCGTTATCACACCCTGACCCCACACTGCGCCCCCTCCAGCCAGGCCCAATATCACACACTGACCCCACACAGCGCCCCCTCCGACCAGGCCCGGTATCACACCCTGACATCACACAGCGCCCCCTCTGGCAGAGTCCAGTATCACACCCTGACTCCACACAGCGCCTCCTTCGGCCAGGTACGTTATCACACCCTGACCCCACACAGCGCCCAGTCTGGCAGGGTCCAGTATCATACCCTGACCCCACACAGCACCCCCTCCAGCCAGGTCCAGTCTCACACCCTGACTCCACACAGCACCGCCCCTGGCAGGGTCCAGTATCACACCCTGACCCCACACAGCGCCGCCCCTGGCCACGTTCAATATCATACCCTGACCCCACACAGCGCCCCCTCCGGCCGGGCCCGGTATCACACCCTGACCACACACAGCACCATCCCCAGTCGGTCCCGGTATCACACCCTGACCCTACACAGCGCCCCCGGCAAGGTCCAGTATAACATCCTGACTCCACACAGCGCTCCCTCAGGTCAGCCCTGTATCACACCCTGATCCCATACAGCGCTGCCCCCGGCCAGGCCCGGTGTCACACCCTGACCCCACACAGCGCCCCCTCCGGCCAGGCCCGGTATCACACCCTGACCCCACACAGTGCCCCCTCTGGCAAGGTCCAGTATCACACCCTGACCCCACACAGCGACGCCCCTGGCCAGGCCTGGTATCACACCCTGACCCCACACAGCGCCTCCTCTGCCAGGCCCAGTATCACACCCTGACTCCACACTGCGCCGCCCCTGTCAGGGTCCAGTATCACACCCTGACCCCACATAGTGCCCCCTCCGGCCGGGCCCACTATCGCAACCTGACCCCACAGAGCACCCCCTCTGGCCGCACCTGGTATCACACCCTGACTGCACACAGCGCCCCCTCCGGCCGGGCCTGGTATCACACCCTGATCACACACAGCGCCCCCGCCGGCAGCTTCTGATATTTGACAAGGTCACTAACATCATAAATTGCATGTTGCTGTTAAGTTAACGCTCACAAGAACTTAATATACAAACTAATCGGGAGCATAGGTGAAACCCAACATAAAAACAAAAATTGCTGTAAATACTCAGCAGATCAGGCAGCATCTGTGGAGAGAGAAACAGAGTTAACGTTTCAGATCAGTGACCTTCAATCAGAACTGGAAATTGTTAGTAAAGTAATAGTTTTTAAGCAGTTATAGACACAGGGAAAGGTGGGAGGGGAGGAAAGTACACAAGAGAAGGTCTGTGATAGGTGGAAGGCAGGAGTGGTGAGCAATGCAAGGCAAAATGAGGTGGTAATATGGCAGATGGGTCTTTTGTTACGTTATTGCCTCATTTCCACCCCCCTTTGCCTTGCACCATCGGCCCTTTTGTCATTTAATCACTCATGTCTTCCATCCTGAAACATTAACTCTGTTTCTTTCCACAGATGTTGCATAATGAGTATCTCCAGCGTTTTCTGTTTTTATTTCAGATTTCTAGCATCAGCAGCATTTTGCTTTTCTTATAGGTCCGACACATTTGTTGGACCTAGATGAATTGGTTGGCAGAATTGTGTTCCTCACATACCATATCAGTTTGAGACAATGAGATTTAGAATCATAGAATGGTTACAGCATGGAAGAATTCCATTCGGCCTGTCGAGACCATGCCGACTCTCAGTTAGTCCCACTCCACCGCCCATACCCCATAGCCCAGCAAAGCCGTGGTTGAGTCTGCCTCCATCATCCCTTTCAGGTAGTGCATTCCAGATCTTAACCACTCGCTGCGTAAAAAAGTTTTTTCTTATGTCGCCTTTGATTCTTTTGCCAATCAATTTAAATCTGTGCCCTCTGGTTTTCGACCCTTTTGCCAATGGGAACAGTTTCTCTCTATCTACTCTGTCCAGACCCCTCGTGATTTTGAACACCTCTATCAAATCTCCTCTCAACCTTCCCTGCTCCAAGGAGAAAACCACTAGCTTCTCTCATCCTTGGAATCATTCTCCTAAATCTTTTATGCACTCTCTCTAAGATCTTCACATCCTTCCTAAAGTGCGGTGCCCAGAATTGGACACCACAGTCCATTTGGGGCTGAACCAATGTTTTACACAGGTTCATCATAACTTCCATACTTTTGTACTCCATGGGGGAAGAAATTGGGCTATTTTGCGCCTCCCGTTAGCATGGGGCACAAATTGTTTTATGCCCGGGCGTGGAAAAAACAGCGCCCCCCCACTAAATCCAATAGGGGTTTTGCGGCACCCGTAACACATAACGCCCCACTCAGCTGTACCCAGCGATGTGATGTCATTGTCATACGCAGTGCTTCAAACAAAAATTGTCCCTCATCCCTTGAGTTAGCACCTGGCGCTAACAATGACAGCTTCAGCTGTCGTGTTTCAGTTGGATGTCGCCCGGAGGAGTTCTATTTAAAGGCGTCAGCATCGGGTAAAGTTTTAGTCAGCCAATAATGATTGCTGCTTAATTCCACATAGGCAGGCTTTTTGACAGATTTCACCAATTGAAGGAGTGTTCTGGCTGTTGAAGATTCGCGACTTTCATTGAGGGCAGATTTGAAAGTTCAACATTTATCTTGATTCATGGGGCTGTGTAGGCACTCGGCCCCCCGCTCAGACATCACCATCAGAGGCAAATTAGGCAGAGAGGAAGACAGCAAAATGTGGCCAGAGGACAGCAAAATGGGAGGCCTTACCTCTCAGGGTATTCCAACAGCAGTTCTCCTGCATCAATTTCACTGAGGAACAGCGTGTTCAAAGGCTACGCTTTACCAAGGCCATGATCACAGAGCTCTGTCACCTCCTGCAAACAGACCTTGAGCCTCAGACCAGGGTGAGGAAGACTCTCTCAGTGTCAGTCAAGGTCACCATTGTGCTCAATTTCAATGCCAGCCGATCCTTCCAGTGTGCAACAGGTGACATCTCCAACATCTGCCAGTTTGCCATCCATTGCTGCATCTGCGAGGTCAAAGATGCTCGCTACAGAAGGAAAAGGGACTACATTTGCTTCCCCATGATCGGAGAGAAGCAGCTGGAGCGTGCATGTGGTCTTGCCAGGATAGCGGGCTTCCCCATGATGCAGGGCACCATTGACTGCACCCAATTCGCTTTACGGGCACCGCATCACAATCCTGAGGTTTTCTGTAACCGCAAAGGTTACCACTCACTAAATATGCAATTGGTGTGCAACCACACACACTGAATCCTCACTATCATTGCAGCAGTGTGTCCCCAGTGGCTGCAGCATGGCTGCTGGAAGGCTGCTGAGTGTCGGTGCCAGAGACTACAGATGGCCTTGCAGGAAACCCTCGACCAGCTCTGGACCTGGAAGGCCCGGCTGTAGACTGCACCACCTCAGGCTGTGCAGCAGCAGTCTGGGCTGGCTGGATGACAGGCAGCGACAAATGCGATGGCGGAGTGACAGTGGTTGGATCAGGAATGCTGTCATGCTGAGAGAGGACAGCAGGTTCCTGCTCCATTGACCCACTGCCACTCCCTCGGGGCAACACCTCAGCATCCCTCCCAATCTGCTGGAGCACAGATAGGTGGCCTACCTCAACACTATGTGATCCCTGGCGGACTGTGGACCCAGACGACGATGGCAGCTGTCAGAGCACAAGCGGCATCAAGCTGAGACTGTATGAGAGCAGTCTGAGCTTCCATGTCAGAAACCATAGATACATTACAGCACTAAGACACTGCGTGGCATCCGCCTGTGCTGGCATGGAAGCTGCCACATCAGCCATGACATGCCTCATGAGATTTGGGGCTTCACAGTTTCTCTGGGAGTCCAACATCTTCTGCAGACTGGAAATGATGGGCTCCATGGTGTGCGCAGAGCTCTGTGCAATGTTGGAGGCGGACTCCTCCACGCTCCTTACCATTGCCAAGAGGCTCTCAGGCGCCCTTTCCATTGCACCTATCATGCATGGCCATCACCCTTCTGTGAACGCCTCCCCATCGAGAGCCTCATCTCAGTCCTGTGCAGCAGGACTCAATGCACAAACTCTCCCTCCGGGGAGGTGGCTCCCGAGCTACCCTTTCCCTTTGACCTTGCTGCAGCCTGCTCGGCCCTGGTGCAGACCCCTCTATTAAGCTAGCCTCTAACAAAATGTAGTGCCAGTCTTTGAGCTGGTGCTTGTGGGTGGTTTTGCCCCTGGTGGTTTCGAATCACCGCTCTTACAATAGTTCTAGACACCGGAATTACAGTGTTGAACAGTAATATACAGTCATAGACAGATCTTTATGGTTTCAACCATCACAATGCTTATATTCCAGTTAAAGCACACACCTGCACCAGAATTGGCTATGTTAAACTCAGTCCCTTCTTTCAAATCGTTAATATAGATTGTAAATAGTTGGGGTCCCAGCACTGATCCCTGCAGCACCCAACCAGTTACTGATTGCCAACCCGAGAATAAACCATTTATCCCGAATCTCAGTCGTGGGGAAAATGTTGGAATCAATTATTAAAGATGAAATAGGAGCGCATTTGAAAAGCAGTGATAGGATCGGTCCAAGTCAGCATGGATTTATGAAAGGGAAATCTTGCTTGGCAAATCTTCGAGAATTTTTTGAGGATGTAACTGGTAGAGTGGACAAGGGAGAACCAGTGGATGTGGTGTATTTGAACGTTCAAAAGACAAGGTCACACACAAGAGATTGGTGTGCAAAATTAAAGCACATGGTATTGGGGGTAATGTACTGACATGGCTAGAGAACTGGTTGGGCAAACAGGAAGCAGAGAGTCGGGATAAACAGGTCCTTTTCAGAATGGCAGGCGGTGACTAGTGGGGTGCCGCAGGGCTCAGTGCTGGGACCCCAGCTTTTTACAATATACATTAATGATTTAGATGAAGGAATTGAGTGTAATATCTCCAAGTTTGCAGATGACACTAAGCTGGGTGGCGGTGTGAGCTGTGAGGAGGGCGCTAAGAGGCTGCAGGGTGCATTGGACAGGTTAGGTGAGTGGGCAAATGCATGGCAGATGCAGTATAATGTGGATAAATGTGAGGTAATCCACTTTGGTGGCAAAAACACGAAGGCAGAATATTATCTGAATGGCGGCAGATTAGGAAAAGGGGAGGTGCAACGAGACCTGGGTGTCATGGTACATAAGTCATTGAAAGTTGGCATGCAGGTACAGCAGGCGGTGAAGAAGGCAAATGGTATGTTGGCCTTCATAGCTAGGAGATTTCAGTATAGGAGCAGGGAGGTCTTACTGCAGTTGTACAGGACCTTGGTAAGGCCTCACCTGGAATATTGTGTTCAGTTTTGGTCTCCTAATCTGAGGAAGGATGTTCTTGCTATTGAGGGAGTGCAGCGAAGGTTCACCAGACTGATTCCCGGGATGGCAGGACTGACATATGAGGAGAGACTGGATCGACTGGGCTTGTAGTCACTGGAGTTTAGAAGGATGAGAGGGGATCTCGTAGAAACATATAAAATTCTGATGGGACTGGACAGGTTAGATGCAGGAAGAATGTTCCCGATGTTGGGGAAATCCAGAACCAGGGGACATAGTCTAAGGATAAGGGGTAAGCCATTTAGGACTGAGAGGAGGAGAAACTTCTTCACTCAGAGAGTTGTTAACCTGTGGAATTCCCTACCGCAGAGATTTGTTGATGCCAGTTCATTGGATATATTCAAGAGAGAGTTAGATATGGCCCTTACGGCTAAAGGGATCAAGGGGTATGGAGAGAAAGCAGGAAAGGGTTACTGAGGTGAACGATCACCCATGATCTTATTGAATGGTGGTGCAGGCTTGAAGGGCGAATGGCCTACTCCTGCACCTATTTTCTATGTTTCTATGTTTCTCTGTTTTCTGTTTGTTAGCCAATCTTCTATCCATGCTAATATATTACCCCCAACCCCGTGAACTTTTATCTCGTGCAGTAAACATTTGTGTGGCACCTTGTCAAATGCCTTTTGGAAGTCCAAATGCACCACATCCACTGGTTCCCCTTTATCCACCCTGTTTGTTACATCCTCAAAGAATTCCAGCAAATTTGTCAAACATGACTTCCCCTTCATCCATGCTGACTCTGCCTGACCAAATTTCTTTATCCAAATGTCCTGTTACTGCTTCTTTAATAATGGACTCCAATATTTTCCAAACCTCAGATGTTAGGCTAACTGGTCTATCGTTTCCTGCTTTTTGTTTGCCTCCTTTTTTGAATAGGGGCATTATATTTTGCAGTTTTCCAATCTGCTGGGACCTCCCCAGAATCCAGGGAATTTTGGTAAATTACAACCATTGCATCCACAATCCCTGCCGCTACTTCTCTTAAGACCCTAGGATGCAAGCTATCAGGTCTACGGGATTTATCTGCCTTTAGTCCCATTATCTTACTGAGTATCACCTTCTTAGTGATTGTGATTGTGTTAAGTTCCTCCCCTCCTATAGCCCCTTGACTATCCACTGTTGGAATATTGTTAGTGTCCTCTACTGTAAAAACGGAAACAAAATACTTGTTTAGAGTTTCTGCCATCTCCATGTTCCCCATTACTAATTCCCCAGTCTCATCCTCTAAGGAACCAACATTTACTTTAGCCATTCTTTTTCTTTTTATATACGTATAGAAACTCTTGCTATCTGTTTTTATATTTTGTTGTAGTTTACTTTCATAGTCTATCTTCCCTTTCTTAATCATTTTTTTAGTCATTCTTTGCTGGTTTTTAAAAGCTTCCAATCTTCTGTCCTGCCACTAGCTTTGGCCACTTTGTATGCCCTTGTTTTTAATCGAATACCTACCTTTATTTCTTTAGTTAACCACGAATGGCTTTCTTTTCTCTTGCATCCTTTCCTCCTTACTGGAATATATTTTTCTTGAGAGTTGTGAAATATCTCTTTAAATGTACACCACTGTTCATCAACCATCCTACACTTCAATCTGTTTTCCGAATCCACTTTAGCCAACTCTGCCCTCATATCTTCATAATCTCCTTTATTTAAGCTTAGTACACTGGTTAGAGATCCAACTTTCTCACTCTCCATCTGAATTTGAAATTCAACCATGCTGTGGTCACTCGTTCTAAGTGGATCCTTTACTTGGAGATTGTTTATTAATCCTGTCTCATTACACAGGACCAGATCTAAGGTAGTCTGCCCACTGGTTGGTTCCGTTACATACTGCTCAAGGAACCCGTCCCTTATGCACTCTATGAACTCTTCCTCAAGGCTACCCTGACCAATTTGATTTGTCCAATCAATATGGAGGTTAAAATCACCCATGATTATTGCTGTTCCCTTTTTACAAGCCCCCACTATTTCCTGGTTTATGCTCCGACCAACGGAGTTGCTACTGTTAGGGGGCCTATATACTACGTCCTTTTCCCCTTGTTATTCCTTATCGCCACCCAAAGTATTTCAACATCCTGATCCTTTGAGCATACATCATTTCTCACTATTGCAGTGATTCCATCCTTTATCAATAGAGCTACCCCACCTCCTTTTCCTTTCTGTCTGTCCTTCCGGATTGTCAAATACCCCTGAATATTTAATTCCCGGTCCTGGTCACCTTGCAACCACGTCTTTGTAATGGCTATCAGATCTTACCCATGTCTCAATTTGTGCCGCCAATTCGACTATTTTGTTACAAATGCTACGTGCATTTAGACAAAGTGTCTTTAAATTTGTTTTTTTACCCTTTTTCCTGCTTGTTTCCTCTCTCCTTCAAACTCACTTCCTTTATTTTTGCTTTCCAATTCCAGTTTTTCTCCCCTCTCTACTGAATCTGCTCTCAGGTTCCCATCCCTCTGACAAGCTAGTATAAACCCTCCCCAACAGCACTCGGAAATCCCCCCTGCGAGGATAGAGGATATTGGTCCCGGCTCTGTTGAGGTGCAACCCGTCTGGCTTGTGTTGGCGGCCAGCTTGGGCTTACTCAGGCCTTGCACTCTCAGATGCATCTGTGAGAGCAATAAAGTCCATCAGGCAATGCGAGCACTGCGCACTGTGCCGTCCTTCATTCGCCCATCTAATAACATTTCAATTGGGTTAGTAGAACGATCTGGGACGATCCCGTAAAGAGCTGGGAGTGCTTTACGGCCCAATGCGTGGCTAGAAGATGCCTCTCACAATTGGAATATCCCCATTCTACATCTGTGAGGACTCTTGAGGAGTACACCATGGGCCTCAGTTTGCCGTGCCGCTCCTGGAGCAGCACCGCGCTCAAACTGTCCCCGCTGGCTGCTACTTCCAAAAACAAATCTTCCCCACCATTAATCGCCCCCATGCGGGTGCCATCTGCAGGTCTCCCTTGAGACGATTGAAAGCTGCCGCGCAGCCCTCATCCCACTCCCATCCTTGCGGAGGAGCCGAAGCAGAGGGGCTGCTGTGGCGGCGTAATCCTCAATAAAATCCCGGCAGTATCCCATGAGCCCCAGGAGGGATCTCACCCCCAGCACGGTATTGAGGGTTGGTAACTCCTGTACCGCCTTCTGTCTGGCATCATCTATAGCCCTTTTCCTAGCCCTCATGGTCAGCCTGAGAATTTTACTCCTCACTGACCAATCTGAGCTTTCTTGGGATTGACCTTGAACCCTCTCTCAGCAGCTCCAGCAGCTCAGCCAGCAGTGGACCATGCTCCTCCTCCTCATCGTCCACATACTGCACCAACTGCTGGGGTCTGCTGACTCCCTTTAAGGCGTCTGCAATGCACTCTTGGAATACTGAGGGGCTGTTATGAAATCCCTGGGGAAGGCATGTCCATGTGTACTGCTGTCCTTTAAAAGTGAAGGCAATCTTGTACTGGTCTTCCCGTTTCAGGGGAATCGACAAAAACCCGTTTGAAATGTCCAGCACCGTAACTGTGGTCACGGATGCTGGAATACTCCCTATCAGATCAGCTACGGCTGCGACTGTGAGCGTGCAGGCTGGAATGTTTTTGTTGAGCACCCGATAATCCACAATGTCTCTGCACAACTGGTCTGGTTTCCTAACCGGCCAAAGTGGCGAGTTCACGTGTGTGGCTATGGGCCTCAACACTTCCTGTGCTACCAGGATCCCAGTGCCATCTCCAAATCAGCCTTTGCCTCTCTGGGGAAACTGTACTGCTTCTGTGGCCGTGACACAGGGTCCCCCTGTACTCGGACTTCCACCCCCCGTCACCCTACCACAGTCGTGCTTGTGTGCGGTGAACGATGTGAGGTTGTCCCGCATGTACGCCTGGTAGTTCATCAGGTAGTATTGACCAATTGCTCTAGGTCGTACCTACCCTTCGGCTTCATGATACACATGTTGCCTTTTCCTTCCCCTTTCCTTTGGATCACTCCAACCTCTTTCTCCTTATCGGAACCCATTGCTCCCCACAGGCAGTGATTCCTCAAGTCTACAATAATCCTGTGGGCTCGAGGACTCCTGACCCGGCTGTTCTCACTTTATTAGGATGCATTCCCACCTGGTGTTGAGGGATCCTAAATCTATGGCTAACGGCCTGGACATCGTCCCCTCCTGCTCGTTCCCGGTGAACCCCACGAGATTGAATGGAACTTTGCTGGACCAGGGTGAATCGGTCGGGTTACTCGCATGGATCACCGTGCTCGAAGCTCCAGTGTCCACCAAGTACTTCCTCTCTACCTTCTCCACCCCTATCCTCACACATGGTCTGCTCCACTCACCTTATGTGAGTGAACACAGGTACTCAGGCTGGCTGCGCGCTAGTCAGGGTGGTGGGATTACCGGAGCGGTCGGGACTTCCCTGCTCACCGCAGCGTCTATCCTTCCCTGCTCTGGCACAAAAACTGTCTGAAGGGCGGCCACCAGAACATCAAATTGTTCCGTGGTTGGTCCCTTCGCCTCGAAAGGTTTTGTCTCAGGCACTGGAGGATCTCCGTTGCGTTGCCCCCTTCCTCGGGGCCGGGCAGTCTTTCCTCCAGTGGCTCAGCTTCCCACACCCGAAACACACCCTAGCCTTCCCTGCGCTACCCCTTCCTGACACCATTCCTTTTTACTAGTCTCACTGGCCTTTATTCCATGTACCTTGCTCTTACTTGCTTTGACCTCTTCTTCTGAGCTGGTTATAAAAGCCAGGCTCATGTGACAGAGCACTCTGGCCTCCTTATTCGTGAGATCCTCGGAATCAAACCAGGCCTCCGCTTTTACCCTTATTCGTGCAAGCTGTTTGCCATGAGGGTCCTGAGCCAATGCTTTCTCAGCCTCCCCTGCAACTGTGCTCTGTCGAGCACCCCACATGTGGCCTTATCGTGGACGGGCCAGAGCCTGTCCGTGAATGCTTGAGGTGCTTCCCCTGCCAGTTGCAATGTCCTTTCTACTCTAGAGAACTGACTACCCTGGGTGTCATGTATGTAACCACTATGTAACACCACTGTATTACTGTACACACTCAACCTAGATGCACACCTTGACCACAAGGGGTGAACTTGTGGGAGACTGCCCATACCTGTCCATCCAGGTATATAAAGGGAGGTCCCATGCAGCAGGGTCATCACTTTTGGGAGTCCTGTAAATAAAGAGCAGTTCACGGAGTGACCTTGTCCTGAGAATGTGCCTCGTGTGGTTTCATGCTGTAGAGTAAGGACTTTACATTGGCGACGAGAAATGGGAATTCACAAACCACGAGAATGGCCACCAGTAGCACAGAGGAACGGTACTGTGTCGGGGAAGACTGGGACGATTTTATTGAGAGGCTTCAGCAAAGCTTCGTTATAAAAGAATGGCTGGGGGATGCAGCAGCCGACAAGCGAAGGGCTCATCTTTTGACCAGCTGTGGACCAAAGACATACGCGCTCATGAAGGACTTACTAGCACCCGAAAGCCGGCGGACAAAACCTTTGAGGAACTTAGCAAACTGATCGGGGAGCACCTCAAACCGGCAGATTCTACACCCACCGACGTTGTGAAGTACAGAGCATACTGGACTTCGTAGCGGACCTCCGGCATTTGGCCAGCCTCTGTAAGTTCACAGACGCCTGCAGGGGGAAGGTGCTAAGGGACTTCTTTATTGAGGGCATCGGTCATGCGGGAATTTTCCACAAGTTAATTGAGACCAAGGATTTGACCTTGGAAGCGGCAGCGTTGTTAGCTCAAACTTTCATGGCGGGGGAGGAAGAGACGAAAATAATATACGTGCGCAATTCGGCCTCTCATGCGGCAATGGATCAGGGATCATTAAGGCGACTCAGAGCCCCACAGGCAGGCAAGGGCAGTCTGACACTCCCAAGCAGCAATAGACACCAGAGTAGGATTTCAACAGAGACAATGGCAGGCTGAACGGACATTTATGCCATCACAGTGGGCAATGCGGCCCGGGATAGGGCCATTGACACCCACCAATAGAGTACTCAAGAGCAGTCAAAGGGACAGTCAGCGTGGAATGCCTAGCCATAGCCCCTTTGTTCCCAACAATGGAAACTTTAACTTATGCTGGAGGTGTGGGGGAAAACACTCAGCTAGATCTTGCAGATTTCAACAGTTTGTGTGCAGGAACTGCAATCTCACTCGTCATTTAGCTCAAATGTGCAGGAAGCCTGTAGCCAGACTAATATATGAGTCGGATGGACCAGAAGAGGCAGGATGACTTTTGGGGCAAATCGATGGACGCTGAGGTTCAGCGGGTCCAGGTGGCAAACATTCACAATTCATACACCAAAACGCCATGTATTGAGACACAATTACGGACTTACACCAAAGAAATCATTCCGGTGCTAGGCAGTGCAATGTTGGCTGTCACACACAATGGATTAGTGAATCGGCTGCTGCTCTGGATTGACCCGGGCAATGATCCAACACTGTTGGGGAGGAGCTGGTTAGCCGAGATGAACTGGAAATGGGGGGATGTTCACGCAATGTCATCTGTGGAGCGAAGTTTGTGCTCACAAGTCCGACAACAATTCGATTCACTATTCCAACCCGGCGTCGGAACTGTCAAAGGCACTAAAGTAGTGATACTCATCACCCCGGACACCAGGCCAGTGCACCACAAAGCCAGAGCGGTGCCGTATGTACTGCGTAACAAAATTGAGAGTGAATTGGACCGGCTGTTGAGAGAGGTCATCGTCTCGCCTGTTGAATTCAGCAACTGGGCGAGCCCCATTGTTCCCGTCCTTAAAGCGGATGGCTCTGTCAGGATCTGTGGCGACTGCAAGGCCACCATCAATCGGGTGTCCCTACAAGATCAATAGCCGCTCCCGAGAGCGAAGGACCTTTTCGCCACGCTGGCAGGCAGCAAGCTGTTCACCAAGTTGGACCTCACTTCAGCCTATATGACCCAGGAACTGACCGACGAATCTAAACTACTGACCACCATCACCACGCACAAGAGACTGTTCGTTTATAACAGGTGCTCGTTCGGCATTTGATCAGCGGCCGCGATTTTTCAACGAAACATGGAAGGCCTGCTCAAATCTGTTCCTGGAACGATCATATTCCAGGATGACATCCTCATCACGGGTCGAGACACCGAGGAACACCTCCACAACCTGGAGGAGGTGCTACGCCGACTGGACCGGGTAGGCCTGCGACTCAAGAAGTCTAAATGTGTGTTCCTAGCTCCTGAGGTTGAGTTTCTGGGCAGGGGGGTTGCTGAAGATGGGATTCAGCCCACCGAATCCAAAACAGGCGATTCAACGAGCACCCAGGCCCTGCAACACATCGGAGTTGCGTTCATTCCTGGGACTGTTGAACTATTTCGGGAACTTTCTGCCGAACTTGAGCACGTTGTTGGAGCCGCTACACGTGCTCCTGCGTAAGGGTTGTGACTGGTTTTGGGGGGACTGTCAGGAACGGGCTTTTGATCGGGCGCATAACCTACTTTGTTCGAACAAGTTGTTGACCCTGTACGACCCCTGTAAAAAATTGGTTCTGGCATGTGATGCCTCGTCCTATGAGGTAGGGTGCATGTGCAGCAGGGCAATGCTGAGGGTCAACTACAACCTGTGGCTTATGCCTCCAGGTCACTCTTTCAAGCAGAACGGGGATATGGGATGGTTGAAAAGGAAGCACTCGCATGTGTCTACGGTGTAAAAAAAATGCATCAGTACCTCTTTGGTAGGAAGTTTGAATTAGAAACGGACCACAAACCATTAACATCCCTGTTGTCAGATAGTAAGGGTGTCAATGCCAATGCATCAGCTCATATACAGCGATGGGCTCTCACGCTGCCTGCCTATGACTACTCCATCCGGCACCTACCCGGCACTGAAAATTGTGCAGGCGCACTCAGAAGGCTTCCACTGGCCACCACCGAGGCTGTCGTGGCCTTTGACAGCGCAGGCTCCCCCATCACAGCCCGCCAGATCAAAATCTGGACCAACAGAGATCCCCTCCTATCCCTGATTAAGAAATGTGTTCTGACTGGGGATTGGATGCCCACACACGGAGCATGCCCTGAGGAGGTCAGACCGTTCCATAGACGGATGGATGAGCTCTCCATCCAAGCCGCCTGCCTCCTATGGGGCAGTCGGGTAGTTATGCCCTAGAAGGGCAGGGAGGCATTCATCAGGGAATTCCACAGCGAGCACCCAGGTATTGTGCTGATGAAGGCCATTGCCCGGTCACACGTTTGGTGGCCTGGAATCGATTCAGACCTGGAACACTGTGTTCGCAGGTGCACGACGTGTGCCCAGCTGGGTAATGCCCCTAGGGAGGCCCCGCTCAGCCCGTGGCCCTGGCCCACCAGGCCATGGTCACGCATTCATGTAGACTACGTGGGCCCGTTCATAGGAAAGATGTTCCTCATTGTGGTAGATGCATACTCGAAATGGATCAAGTGCATCATTCTGAATTCATGCACGACATCTACCACTGTGGAAAGCCTACGTGCGATCTTTGCAACCCATGGCTTGCCGGACATCTTGGTTAGTGATAATGGCCCATGTTTCACAAGCTACAAATTCCTGGAGTTTATGTCGGGGAATGGCATCAACCACATCATAATAGCGCCGTTCAAGCCGGCCTCCAATGGCCAGGCGGAATGTGTAGTTCAAATCATCAAGCAAGGTATGCTCAGGATTCAAGGACCCTCCCTACAATGCCGCCTATCTCGCCTCCTACTGGCCTATAGATCCCGACCGCACTCACTCACGGGGGTCCCACCCGCAGAGCTACTCATGAAATGGACACTCAAAACTCGGTTGTCCCTCATTCACTCAGTCCTGACCGACATAGCTAAGGGCAAGCGCCAGTCCCAAAACGAGTACCATGACCGTAATTCAAGGGGGAGATGTATAAACATAAATGATCCTGTATTCATCCTCAATCACGCCATGGGGCCCAAATGGCTTGAGGGTACTGTAATTGACAAAGAGGGGAATAGGGTCATCATGGTAAAACTCAACAATGGTCAGATATGCCGTAAGCATCTGGACCAAGTAAAAAAAAGATTCAGCATTGACACGGAGGAACCTGAAGAAGACCATGAGATGGAGCTCACACCACCGCCAGTGAACGAGCCACAAGAGCAATCAGAAGAATGCACAGTCCCTCCGGTCAGCCCGGACAGGCCGGAATCGCCACAGGTGACAGACACTCACATCAGTGTCCAACAACCAAAGCTCCAACTGCGGCGCTCCACGAGGGAGCGTAGACCACCTGAAAGACTAAACCTATGATCCTAATAAGACTTTGGGGGAGGTGATGTCATGTATGTAACCACTATGTAACACCATTGTATTACTGTACACACTCAACCTAGATGCACACCTTGACCACAAGGGTTGAACCTGTGGGATACTGCCCATATCTGTCCATCAGGTATATAAAGGGAGGTCCCACGCAGGGTCATCACTTTTGGGAGTCCTGTAAATAAAGAGCAGGTCACGGAGTGACCTTGTCCCGAGAATGTGCCTCGTGTGGTTTCATGCTGTAGAGTAAGGACTTTACACTGGGTATGACACATGGCTCTCAAGATTTCCTCCTTTAAGCCGGCCGTGGTCCCTTGTCCCCGTTTGGTCTCAGTGGACAGGGCCTGATACAGTTTCCCATCCAGGGAAAACAGCAACAGCTTGTGAGCCTCGGCCTCACTACACCCGTTAATCCCCCCAACCTGGTCCACCTCGATGAAGTGAACTGAGGGGTCCCCTTTTTTCTTTAACTTGGGCACCTCCAAAATCATATTCTGCAGCTGTGGGGTTGTGAATGGAATCACAAAATCATTTTGCAGCGCGCCCTGACCCGCACCATCTACGGGTGCCCGAACTTCTGCTGCCGAATGGGCCACATCGGTCCCTTTGGCGCATCAAGCGGTGGTCAGATGTCCCTACCCTGCCCCAATCCTCGCTTTCTTCTCCTTCCTCTTCCCAGTCCACCCAAGCTTCCCCCGGGGGCATCAAGCAAACCATGCCTTTAGCTTTGGCTAGAGCTTGAGTCAAGCTTTGAATTTTTTCTTGGCAGGGCCCGTGATCCCCACTCTCAAAGCCCCCTATTGTTAGCTACCCTGTAAGCTGTCTTAATATCTCTCAGCTGCCCCTCCAGCCCATCAACGTTACCCGTTAAGCGGGCATTATCCTCCCGTAGAGCTTGACCTCGGTGACCTGGCATTGCAGGTACTCCCCGGTGTTACGGGAGGTTTCCTCCTGAGTACGTCTCTTCTGCCTCTCCTCGTGTAACTCATCCACTAATCTGTTCCCCACTGTGGCCTTTGCGGCTGATTTGGAGCTCTGCCTTAAGCTTACCAACATGCTGCTTGAGCAGCTGGACTTGCTTCTGCAAACCCAGGAGCCAAATGGCCTTTTCTTTTGCCTTTTTGTGCTCCTTACAGCAGCTTTGACCTCAGGATGCAATGGTTGCAATGTTACCATGTTGGCTGTGGTCAGTTGCTGCCGCGATGGTGATGTCCGAAGTTACTGGGAACTGTTTTTTCTCTGCCTTGATGATGTTCTTCCTTCTTCGTCGGTAGCAGAGCAGTGTGGCCCAGGAGTGTCGTCGAGACTGAAAATGCCGATGTTCAGAAGAGCTGCATAGAAGGCTATGTAGCAAGCTCTCTGGAAGGCTCATTAAGGCTGCTGTGTCTAACCGTAAAACAGGGCCTCAGTTATACTACGTTCTAATCTGCGCGCCAAATCAGCCCCAATTCTTTATCTTAATTTTGGCGGGCTTGATATTTCTTTGTCATATTTTGGCAGGCTCATTAATGGTAACTCGTTTCGGATGTGTCGATCTGTCGAATTCGTTTCTCGATCGGGAAAATTAGTTTTGGTATTTGCGTTTGTCTGCCTAGGCCTGGGTTTTCCATGTGGGCCGGATGGGCCATTAACATTATGTATGCGCTGGATGGGTTTCCTGCTTGGAGCTATGGCTGGCTATCTCTGGGTCGATTATTGCTGTGTTATTGTTTCCTGGTGAGAAGGGTTTTCGAGTTTACACAATTCCCCAGACACTTTGTTTAGCTTCAATACCCCAGACGGTTTCAAAGACTGGCTTTTTTAGAGGCTAGTTGTTCCTCAGTTTTGCAGTCCTTTTTCTACATGGACCCAATATGCCTTTTAAAATCCCAAACTTGGTTAAAACTCGTAGTTTCTTCCCATGCATTTTAGGATCCCAAACTTTCTGGCCGATAGTCCCAAATCGAATTTCCTTTCCAATGAGTCCAAACACTGGGGGCTTTCCACAAATTTTGCAATCTTACAGTCCCCCTTACATGCTAGGATTTCATGCTAGGTGAGCAAAATTCTTGATTCCCGAGAGCCAACCTTCCCCTGTATTTATGTAGCTAAAACTTAAACCTGAATACCCACTTTGAAATGTAATGCAGTTTACAGACAAATACAGTCATTCCAATTACATTACAGCATAGAGGGGGTCCGACGCCCCTCCATTACTCTGGTTTTACTGAAAATAAGGGTACATAATCAAATAAATTTTTTTTAAAGTAAAATTCTTACAACACTCGACCTCTGCATTTTAGCAGCAGATGAAAATCCAAAAACTCAAATCAGACATGATAATATGGTTACCCCTCCTTGTGCGATCGGCAAGTTTGGCCAGGGAGCGTACAGCACCCTTTGGTGCCGGACCTGACGGCCTCTGCGTTTCACTCGACAAGTGAGACACCATAAGTCAATGATCATGAGTTGACAGACAACTAAAACATGGGATGCCATTCTGACCCCGGCTGGGATTTCTATGTTTCTGAAAATGCCCCACCAAGGTGGAATTGTGATCTCTAGAATTTTCCTCCCTATCTCGATTGTTTTCTGTTCTAGAGTATAGAAATATTTTTGTGAGATTTCTACAGCTTCTAGTAGAACGGTAAGATGTTCAGGTAGAGAGGGAATTTCGTAGCCAAAATGTGCAACATAATCCTGCAGGTTGGTGATGTTTTCACTCACAGTGAGGTGAACAGTGGAGGGTTCGGGAATGGGGAGAATCCGTTCCTGGGCCACTTGAACTTCTGCCTCGGGTTTAAAGCAAAAATTGTTGTCCATGCTGGTAGTGGGCCACACTGATGGTGACCCAATATGTCCCACCCCCATGTATGCAACCTGTGGGGGAACATGGTCTTGTGCCATTACCTCCATGGTACAGTTGATAGACTGTGTCCCAGCAGCTTTAAACCCACACTGTGGTTTAGAATAGGCATTCAAGTGCTGGGGACACAGTATTATGTGTGCACCTCGGCTCCGGCCCTGGGTGAGGTCAGTACCCGTCATAGCATGCTCCCACTTTATGACATACGGTGGGACCGCTGCGAAACGAATGTGTGCACCTCCTTGAATGACTCCAATGTTCTCCACCCTGTATACCGGTGCGGGTCGGGCTGTCCTTAGTACTATCCCCATGATGGTGTGATTAGAACGTCCGCAATCCACTGGGACAGGGTAGGCTTCAGAAGCTAGGCCGAGTTGGCACGGGCTTAGTTAATTACTATACGGGTGGAGGGCTGCGAGGTGCTTGTTGCTGATCCAGGAGGGGCCTAAACCTTGTTTTAAATCCTCCAGGTTGTTGCGGCCCTCACCCACACAGTACACACATCACATTCTGAGCAGCCTGGTCTGAGGCATTCCTATCTTCCCGTATGAGTGCATTCACCGTTTGTGCGTACCTTTCCAGCTCAGCAACAATCTCCTTTAAATGGACCATCGTAGCCTGATCCTTGTGTAACTCTGAGCCCACCACTGTGTTTTCCTCTTTTAGGATCTTTCCGAGTTGGTTCTTTCGACCATTTATTTGCATTTGCAGTTCTATATAGCCCAGGCTATTTATGCAGAAAAATGTCGTCCATGGTTCCCTTTTTTGGTCTCCCCATGTCCATGGTGTCCCTAGCGTGTATGGTGTATAAATATGCTTTGTCTACGTTGCCAAAGTCTAACTCGTAAAATTGCTTGAACATTTCTCTGAGTAGGGCCTGGTACTGCCGTTCTGTCTCCTTCGGGCACCAGTCAGGTAAGTGTACCTCGGTAAGATTTAAATAACTGAAGCTACTGCATAGTGTACTGCCTGGTATAACACCTTTACGGTCAGTACCAATACTAATCCGTTTCCTGGTCCCTTGGCGGTGGTAGTATTGGTACTGACCATATTATTGTTCGCATTGGCGGGGTCATGGGCATGGGTTTCTTAAAGCGTGCTATAAGTTCGGTAGCGTTAATTGGGAGTGGGGATGTGGGACCGCACTTGCGTGTAGGCTGGAATCTCACCCCATCCCTTCCCCGTCATCTTGCCATTGCCTGGTGAAGCCGATTGATATGCCTGCGGGATAGATCTTCTCTGATCCCCACATGCAGACGTAAATCCCCTGTTTAGACTCCCACCACTTGTCCCAACACACTTTCACTCCTCCCCGTGTCCCCGTGATGGTACGGTACATATCGTTACCGAGTCGTTCCCAGTCAGATTCCTGATCCCCCGCCTCCTCGCTCAGCTTCCTGAGCCACCACCAGCCAGGGGAATCTTTCCTTTACAAGTCAAAAATACACGTTTCCCTTCCATAACACTGACCCGCGCAGCAACGACCCATATCCTGGGGCATGGGACGGAAGCCTTCCCATAGGTGAACCCTTCCTGTTTGGAGTAGCGAGTGGAATTAGACCCCATCCACCCTGGCCACCTTCCCTCGTGGGCGTAAACGATGAACTGCAGGGGGTGTGCCGCCCCCTGCAGTTACGATCGGTGCTCTCGCTCCTGAGCACCCATGAGGGTTCTTCCCCGTCCCCTCGGTCACCGCTGCTCATCCCCATCAGGGCGAGCAGGAGCAGGACCCTTTTCATGTTGTTCTCCTTCCTGTAGGAACACATAATACAGATAGCCCAGCCCTGAGAAAAGCTCTCCAGCTTGACAAAAGGTAATCGAGTTCCAATTTGAGCGCATTTCTTTTCGAAAGCTTAATAAAGTCTTTAACCAACTGGCTGCCTTTATTCCAATTCCTGTCTCGGAACTGGTGTCTGTTTTTTAACTTTTGTCTCTTAGTCATAGTAATCTTATCGTCCTTGTAGTGCCTCTTTTACTGACTGCAAAATGGGGTCTTTTCCTTTCCCCAGAAAATACTACATGTGCTTCCTTTAAAAGCTGTACTGATGGGTTCTTCATACTCCCGGATACTACCTGGTCTGAGTTACTAGCCGTCAAGGTGGATTCCTCTACTTATTCCCGAAGGGGTTCTTACATACCTTCCCCAAATACTACCAGGTACATGTCACTAGTCAGAGACTGGCTGCCGGCCGAAAGTCTTTCATTTCATATACGTTTCACTACTTCTCTAAGGTTTCTTTAAGGTCGTGGTGACCTTAAACATTCTTAAGACACACATCATCCTATTTATGTACATCTGCCACTCGTCTCCGGGTGGCCAGGTTAATCCCTGTTCTTCTCTTTTCTTCTTGGGCCTCTGGGTTTCCAGCGTGGCCGGCGGTAAGTCGGCCTGTACCGCAGGACCCGGAGTGTCCTGACCGGAGGTGGGTCTGAGTCCTACATTATCGGGGAACGACCCCTCTGGTGCGACAGCACACAGCCCGTTTAGAGGTGGCTACAAAGTTCATTTCGTTACCTGAGGGATCTGCCTGGTTCATTTTGTTCACTGAGGGGTGCAGGCTGGGGATTCTCAGTTGGTGGCTGGTGCAGCACTATCTCTCCCGGGGGTCCCTCATCGCCCAAGGCTACCGGCAGGGGGTCCCTGCTCACAGACTGCTCCCTGAATTAGGTGCTATTTTGCGGCTGGTCACCCTCTCGGGTGAACCACTTCAATTGGGGCACTGGTAACCACGGTGTCTTAGGACGTGACGTGCGGAGAGTCCTTCTCAAGGCTCTGACTACTTGGGGTGCGTTCGAGTCCCAAATGATTGGGGAATAGCTCCTCCAGTAATATAGTTCACTGCCCCTCCTGGTACAGTCTGCAGGCCTGCCATGTCCCCTGTGGGATCTCCACAGTCGGGGGTTGCTGACTGAGGATCCCTGTCCTTAGAACGGTTCCCTGTTCTTGGCTGTCCCCTGCACTTAGCTGCTATTCTGGGGTTAAGCAGTTTGCACTGGTTTATGTGGAACCACTTTGTACGGCGGGGCATCTTTACGGCATAGACCTTGTCGGCAATGTGGTACAGCCTCATGTACAGTGTCTCAAACGCCCCCACTCGAGCTTAGTTCCGTACCATAACCTGGTCCCCTATCTCCCACTGGGGGGAGGGAGAGAGAGAGACTGTGGGGAGGGAGAGAGAAAAACTGGGGGAGGGAGAGAGAGAGGCTGGGCAGGGGATAGAGAAACGTGGAGAGAGAGCGAGAGGCTGGTGGAGAAAGAGATACTGGGGGAGAGAGAGAGATTGGAGGGAGGGAGAGAGCGAGACTGGGGGAGGGAGAGAGCGAGACTGGGGGGGAGGGAGCGAGCAAGACTGGAGGGAGGGAGACAGCCAGATTGGGGGAGGGAGCGAGACTGGGGGAGGATGAGAGCGAGACTGGGGAAGAGAGCGAGTGGGACTGTGGGGAGGGAGAGGACTAGACTTGGGGGTGGGAGAGAGCGAGGCGGGGGGAGCGCGGTGTCATAGAAACAGAGAAACAGAGAAAATAGGTGCAGGAGTTGGCGATTCGGCCCTTCGGGCCTGCCCCACCATTCAATATGATCATGGCTGATCATGCAACTTCAGTACCCCATTAACTTTCTCTCCATACCGCTTGATCCCTTTAGCTGTAAGGGCCACATCTAACTCCCTTTTGAATATATCTAACGAACTGGCCTCAACAACTTTCTGTGGTAGAGAATTCCACAGGTTCACAATTCTCCGAGTGAAGAAGTTTCTCCTCATCTCAGTCCTAAATGGCTTACCCAATTATCCTAAAACTGTGAACCCTGGTTCTGGACTTCCCCAACATTGGGAACATGCTTCCTGCATCTAACCTGTCCAATCCCGTCAGAATTTTATATGTTTCTATGAGATCCCCTCTCATGTACATAACACCACTATATTACTATACACACTTGACCTTGGTGCACACCTTGACCACAAGAGGTGCACTTGTGGGAGACTGCCCCATACCTGGGCACCCAGGTATATAAAGGGAGGTCCCACGCAGGGTTAGGTTGTCTTAGTGCTGTAAATAAAAAGTTAAGGTCTTTGTGAGACCTTGTCCCCAGGATGTGCCTTGTGTAGTTTTATACAATAGAGTAAGGAATTTACAGTGGCGACGAGAAATGGGAATTCACGACCCACGAGAATGGCCACCGGTAGCACAGAAGAACGGTACTGTGTTGGGGAAGTTTGGGATGATTTTGTTGAGAGGCTTCAGCAGAGTTTTGTTATGAAGGAATGGCTGGGGGATGCGGCGGCTGACAAGCGCAGGGCTCACCTCTTGACCAGCTGCGGACTAAAGATTAAAGACTGAAGGACTTACTGGCACCCGAAAAGCCGGTGGACAAAATCTTTGAGGAGCTCAGCAAGTTAATTGGGGAGCACCTAAACCGGCGAGCAGCATACACATGGCCCGACACAGATTCTACACCCACAGACGTCATGAAGGATAGAGTATACTGGACTTTGTAGCGGACCTTTGGCGTTTGGCCAACCTCTGTAAGTTCACAGACGACTGTAGGGGGGAGATGCTAAGGGACTTCTTTAACGAGGGCAACAGTCATGCGGGAATTTTCCGTAAATCAATTGAGACCAAGGATTTGACCTTGGAAGCGGCGACGTTGATGGCTCAAACTTTCATGGCGGGGGAGGAAGAGACGAAAACGATATACGTGCGCAATTTTGCCCCCAATACTGCAATGACTTTTGGGGCAAATCGATGGACACCGAGGTTCAGCGGGTCCATGTGGCGAATATTCACAGTGCATACACCAGAACGCCACCAATGATGATGAGGGATTTATTAAACGGCATCCCAGTACACATGGAGCTGGACACGGGGTCCAGCCAGTCACTCATGGCCGTTCAGCAATTCGAGAAACTATGGCCCATCAAAACCAGTAGACCCAAACTAGAAAGCATTGAGACACAATTACGGACGTACACTAAAGAGATTATTCCAGTGCTAGGCAGTGCAATGTTGGCTGCAATTGACTAGTAAATCGGGCGATGGTCCCGCACTGTTGGGGAGGAGCTGGTCAGCCGAGATGAACTGGAAGTGGGCGGATGTTCACGCAATGTCATCTGTGGAGTGAAGTTCGTGCTCACAAGTCCTACAACAATTCGATTCACTATTTCAGCCTGGCGTCGGGACTTTCAAAGGCACTAAAGTAGCGATACACATCACCCCGAACGCCAGACCGGTGCACCACAAAGCCAGAACGGTGTCGTATGTGATGCGTGGAAAAATCGAGAGCGAGTTGGACCGGCTGTTGAGAGAGGGCATCATCTCGCCCGTTGAATTCAGTGACTGGGCGAGCCCCATTGTTCCCGTCCTACAAGCGGATGGTTCTGTCAGGATCTGTGGCGACTACAAGGCCACCATCAATCGGGTGTCCCTACAAGATCAATACCCCCTCCCGAGAGCGGAGGACCTTTTCGCCACGCTGGCCGGCGACAAGCTGTTCACCAAGTTGGACCTCACTTCAGCCTATATGACTCAGAAACTGGTCGACGAATCTAAACTACTGACCACCATCACCACGCACAAGGGACTGTTCATTTATAACAGGTGCCCGTTTGGCATTTGGTTAGCGGCCGCAATTTTTCAAAGAAACATGGAAAGCCTGCTTAAATCCGTTCCTGGAACGATCATATTCCAGGACGCTATCCTCATCACGGGTCGAGACATCGAGGAAAACCTCCACAACCTGGAGGAGGTGCTACGCCGACTGGACCGGGTAGGCCTGCGACTCAAGAAGTCTAAATGTGTGTTTTTAGCTCCTGAGGTTGAGTTTCTGGGCAGGAGGGTTGCTGCAGATGGGATTCGGCCCACTGAATCCAAAACGGAGGCGATTTGACGAGCACCCAGGCCCTGCAACACATTGGAGATGCGTTCATTCCTGGGACTGTTGAACTATTTCGGAAACTTTCTGCCGAACTTGAGCACATTGCTGGAGCTGCGAAAGAGATGCGATTGGTTTTGGGGGGACTATCAGGAACGGGCATGGAACTTACTTTGTTCTAACAAATTCTTGACCCTGTACGACCCCTGTAAAAAAATTGGTTCTGACATGTGATGCATCGTCCTATGGGGTTGGCTGCGTGTTGCAGCAGGGCAATGCTGAGGGTTAACTACAACCTGTGGCTTATGCCTCCAGGTCACTCTCTCAAGCAGAACAGGGATATGGCATGGTTGAGAAAGAAGCGCTTGCATGTGTCTATGGTGTGAAAAAAATGCATCAGTACCTCTTTGGTAGGAAATTTGAATCAGAGACAGACCACAAGCCATTAACGTCCCTGTTGTCAGACAGCAAGGCTGTCAACGCCAATATATCTGCTCGCATACAGCGATGGGCCCTCATGCTGGCTGCTTATGACTACACAATTCGGCACCGGCCTGGCACTGAATATTGCGCAGCCGCGCTTAGCAGGCTTCCGCTGGCCACCACTGAGGGGACAGCGGAGCAATGCACTGAGATGGTCATGGCTGTTGATGCCTTCGACAGCGCAGGCTCCCCCATCACAGCCCGCCAGATCAAAATCTGGACAGAGATCTCCTCCTATCCCTGATTAAGAAATGTGTTCTGACTGGGGATTGGGCGCCCGCACACGGAGCATGCCCTGAGGAGGTCAGACCTTTTCACAGATGGATGGATGAGCTCTCCATCCAGGCCGACTGCCTATGGGGCAGCCGGGTAGTTATGCCCCAGAAGGGGAGGAAGGCATTCATCAGGGATCTCCACAGCGAGCACCCAGGCATCGTGCTGAAGGCCATTGCCCGGTCACACATTTGGTGGCCTGGAATTGATTCAGACCTGGAACACTGTGTTCGCTGGTGCACGACGTGTGCCCAGCTGGGTAATGCCCCCAGGGAGTCCCCGCTCAGCCCATGACCCTGGCCCACCAGGCCACGGTCACGCATTCATGTAGACTACGTGGTCCCGTTCATGGGAAAGATGTTTCTCATCGTGGTGGATGTGTACTCGAAATGGACCGAGTGCATCATTTTGAATTCATGCATGACATCCACCATTGTGCAAATAGATGTTAACAAATATGATGTGATTGGGATTACGGAGACGTGGCTCCAGGATGATCAGGGCTGGGAACTCAACATTCAGGGGTATTCAACATTCAGGAAGGATAGAATAAAAGGAAAAGGAGGTGGGGTAGCATTGCTGGTTAAAGAGGAGATTAATGCAATAGTTCCGAAAGACATTAGCTTGGATGATGTGGAATCTATATGGATAGAGCTGCAGAACACCAAAGGGCAAAAAACGTTAGTAGGAGTTGTGTACAGACCCCCAAACAGTAATAGGGATGTTGGGGAGGGCATCAAACAGGAAATTATGGGTGCATACAATAAAGGTGTAGCAGTTATAATGGGTGACTTTAATATGCACATAGATTGGGCTAGCCAAACTGGAAGCAATACGGTGGAGGAGGATTTCCTGGAGTGCATAAGGGATGGTTTTCTAGACCAATATGTTGAGGAACCAACTAGGGGAGACCATCTTAGACTGGGTGTTGTGTAATGAGAGAGGATTAATTAGCAATCTCATTGTGCGAGGCCCCTTGGGGAAGAGTGACCATAATATGGTGGAATTCTGCATCAGGATGGAGAATGAAACAGTAAATTCAGAGACCATGGTCCAGAACTTAAAGGCGGCTAACTTTGAAGGTATGAGGCGTGAATTGGCTAGGATAGATTGGCGAATGATACTTAGGGGGTTGACTGTGGATGGGCAATGGCAGACATTTAGAGACCGCATGGATGAATTACAACAATTGTATATTCCTGTCTGGCGTAAAAATAAAAAAGGGAAGGTGGCTCAATCGTGGCTATCTAGGGAAATCAGGGATAGTATTAAAGCCAAGGAAGTGGCATACAAATTGGCCAGAAATAGCAGCGAACCTGGGGACTGGGAGAAATTTAGAACTCAGCAGAGGAGGACAAAGGGTTTGATTAGGGCAGGGAAAATGGAGTACGAGAAGAAGCTTGCAGGGAACATTAAGGCAGATTGCAAAAGTTTCTATAGGTATGTAAAGAGAAAAAGGTTAGTAAAGACAAACGTAGGTCCCCTGCAGTCTGAATCAGGGGAAGTCATAACGGGGAACAAAGAAATGGCAGACCAATTGAACAAGTACTTTGGTTCGGTATTCACTAAGGAGGATACAAACAACCTTCCGGATATAAAAGGGGTCAGAGGGTCGAGTAAGGAGGGGGAACTGAGGGAAATCTTTATTAGTCGGGAAATTGTGTTGGGGAAATTGATGGGATTGAAGGCCGATAAATCCCCAGGGCCTGATGGACTGCATCCCAGAGTACTTAAGGAGGTGGCCTTGGAAATAGCGGATGCATTGACAGTCATTTTCCAACATTCCATTGACTCTGGATCAGTTCCTATGGAGTGGAGGGTAGCCAATGTAACCCCACTTTTTAAAAAAGGAGGGAGAGAGAAAACAGGGAATTATAGACCGGTCAGCCTGACCTCAGTAGTGGGTAAAATGATGGAATCAATTATTAAGGATGTCATAGCAGCGCATTTGGAAAGAGGTGACATGATAGGTCCAAGTCAGCATGGATTTGTGAAAGGGAAATCATGCTTGACAAATCTTCTGGAATTTTTTGAGGATGTTTCCAGTAAAGTGGACAAAGGAGAACCAGTTGATGTGGTATATTTGGAATTTCAGAAGGCTTTCGACAAGTTCCCACACAAGAGATTAATGTGCAAAGTTAAAGCACATGGGATTGGGGGTAGTGTGCTGACGTGGATTGAGAACTGGTTGTCAGACAGGAAGCAAAGAGTAGGAGTAAACGGGTACTTTTCAGAATGGCAGGCAGGGTGCCGCAAGGTTCTGTGCTGGGGCCCCAGCTGTTTACATTGTACATTAATGATTTAGACGAGGGGATTAAATGCAGTATCTCCAAATTTGCGGATGACACTAAGTTGGGTGGCAGTGTGAGCTGCGAGGAGGATGCTATGAGGCTGCAGAGTGACTTGGATAGGTTAGGTGAGTGGGCAAATGCATGGCACATGAAGTATAATGTGGATAAATGTGAGGTTATCCACTTTGGTGGTAAAAACAGAGAGACAGACTATTATCTGAATGGTGACAGATTAGGAAAAGGGAAGGTGCAACGAGACCTGGGTGTCATGGTACATCAGTCATTGATGGTTAGCATGCAGGTACAGCAGGCGATTAAGAAAGCAAATGGCATGTTGGCCTTCATAGCGAGGGGATTTGAATACAGGGGCAGGGAGGTGTTGCTACAGTTGTACAGGGCCTTGGTGAGGCCACACCTGGAGTATTGTGTACAGTTTTGGTCTCCTAACTTGAGGAAGGACATTCTTGCTATTGAGGGAGTGCAGCGAAGATTCACCAGACTGATTCCCGGGATGGCGGGACTGACCTATCAAGAAAGACTGGATCAACTGGGCTTGTATTCACTGGAGTTCAGAAGAATGAGAGGGGACCTCATGGAAACGTTTAAAATTCTGATGGGTTTAGACAGGTTAGATGCAGGAAGAATGTTCCCAATGTTGGGGAAGTCCAGAACCAGGGGTCACAGTCTGAGGATAAGGGGATCGAGATGAGGAGAAACTTCTTCACCCAGAGAGTGGTGAACCTGTGGAATTCTCTACCACAGAAAGTAGTTGAGGCCAATTCACTAAATATATTCAAAAGGGAGTTAGATGAAGTCCTTACTACTCGGGGGATCAAGGGTTATGGCGAGAAAGCAGGAAGGGGGTACTGAAGTTTCATGTTCAGCCATGAACTCATTGAATGGCGGTGCAGGCTAGAAGGGCTGAATGGCCTGCTCCTGCACCTATTTTCTATGTTTCTATGTTTATAAGGCTATGTGCGATCTTCGCAACCCCTGGTTAGTGATAATGGCCCATGTTTCACAAGCTACGAATTCTGGGAGTTTATGTCGGGTAATGGCATCAACCACGTCAGGACAGCGCTGTTTAAGCCGGCCTCCAATGGCCAGGCGAAACATGCGGTCCAAATCATTAAGCAAGGTATGCTCAGGGTCCAAGGACCCTCCCTACAATGCCGCCTATCGCGCCTCCTGTTGGCCTATAGATCCGGACCACACTCGCTCACGGTGGTCCCGCCCGCAGAGCTACTAATGAAACGGACACTCAAAACTCAGTTGTCCCTAATTCACCCAGTCCTGACCAACATTGTTGAGGACAAGCGCAAGTCCCAAAACGAGTACCACGACCGTAATTCAAGGGGGAGGTGTATAGAAATAAATGATCCTGTATTCGTCCCCAATCACGCCATGGGGCCCAAATGCTTGAGGGTACTATAATTGACAAAGAGGGGAATAGGGGCAATGTGGTAATAGGATCATATGCCGCAAACATCTGGACCAAGTAAAAAAAAAGGTTCAGCACCGACACGGAGGAACCTGAAGAAGTCCATGAGTTGGAACTCATACCACCGCCAGTGAACAAGCAACAAGAACAATCAGCAGAATGCACAGTCCCTGCGGTCAGCCCGGACAGGCCGTAATCACCACAGGTGATAGACTCTCACGTTAGTGTCAACAACCAGAACCCCAACTAAGGCGCTCCACGAGGGAGCGTAGACCACCTGAAAGACTAAACCTATGATCCCAATAAGACTTTGTGGGGGAGGTGATGTCATGTATGTAACACCACTGTATTACTGTACACACTTGACCTTGATGCACACATTGACCACAAGAGGTGCACTTCTGGGAGACTGCCCCATACCTGGGCACCCAGGTATATAAAGGGAGGTCCCACACAGGGTTAGGTTGTCTTAGTGCTGTAAATAAAAAGTTAAGGTCTGTGTGAGACCTTGTCCCCAGGATGTGCCTCGTGTGGTTTTTTACTATAGAGTAAGGATATTACAGGGGGAGACTGGGGTGGGGTGGGGGGGGCGGAAGAGAGAGACCGGGGTGAGGGAGAGAGTGAGACTAAGGGGAGGGAGAGAGCGAGACTAGGGGGAGGAAGAGAGTGAGATTGGGGGGAGAGAGAGAGACTGGGGGAGGGAGCAAGACTGGGGGTGGGAGAGAGACTGGGGTGATGGCGTGAGCGAGACTGCGGGGAGCAAGAGAGAGAGACAGGGGAGGGAGAGTGCGAGACTGGGGGGACGAAGAGAGAGAGAGAGTGAGATGGGGGAGGGAGAGAGCGAGACTGGGAGGAGGGAGAGAGCTAGACAGGGGGAGTGGGAGGAGAGAGACAGGTGTAGAGGAGAGAGAGAGGGGAAGGAGAAAGACTGAGGGGGGAGCGTAGAAGAGAGACTGAGGGGGAAGAGAGAGATTGCGGGGGGGAGAGAGAGACTGGGGGGAGGGAGAGAGCGAGACTGGGGAAAGGGAGGGAGGGAGCGAGACTGGTAGGGAGAGAGCGAGACTGGGGGGAGGGAGAGAGCGAGACTGGGGGGAGGGAGAGAGCGAGACTGGGGGGAGGGAGAGAGAAGTGGGGGCAGAGAGAGAGACTGGGGGAAGAGAGAAATACTGGGGGAGAGAGAGACTGGGGAAGGGAGAGAGAGAGAGTGAGACTGGGGAGAGGGAGAGAGAAGCGGGGGGAGAGAGAGAGACTGGGGGAGAGAGAAATACTGGGGGAGAGAGAGACTGGGGGGAGGGAGAGTGAGACTGGGGGGAGGGAAGGAGCGAGACTGGGGGGAGGGAGACTGGGGGGAGGGAGAGAGCGAAATTGGAGGGAGGGAGAGAGCGAGGCTGGGGGAGGGAGAGAGACTGGGGGAGGGAGTGAGCGAGACTGGGGGAGGGAGAGAGACTCGGGCAATGGCGTGAGCGAGACTGCGGGGAGGGAGAGAGCGAGACGAGGAGATGGCAGGAGAGAGACTGGGGGGGTGGGGGGAGAGGGACAGGAGGGAGGAGACAGATTGTGGTGGGAGAGAAAGACTGATGGAGAGGGGGCAAGAGAGTGATTGGTGGGGAGATAGAGAGATGGAGACAGAGAGAGAGACTGGGGGAGGGTGAGAGCGAGACTAGGGGAGGCAGCGAGACTGGGGGAGGGAGAGAGCGAGACTGGGGGGAGGGAGAGAGCAAGACAGGGGGGAGGGAGAGAACGAAGGTGGGGGGAGGGAGAGAGCGAGACTGGGGGAGGGAGAGTGCGAGACTGGGGGAGGGAGAGTGCGAGACTGGGGGAGGGAGACAACAAGGGTGGGGGGAGGGAGAGAGCGAGACTGGGGGAGGGAGAGAATGAGACGGGGGGGGGAGGAAGACAAACAGAGTGGGGGGGAAGGAGAGAGTGAGACGGGGGGAAGGAGAGAGCAAGACTCGGAGGAGGGAGAGAGCGAGGCTGGGGGAGGGAGTGAGCGAGACTGGGGGGAGGGAGAGAGACTGGGGGGAGGGAGAAAGACTAGGGGAGGGAGAGAGACTAGGGGAGGGAGAGAGACTAGGGGAGGGAGAGAGACTCAGGCAATGGCGTGAGCGAGACTGCGGGGAGGGAGAGAGCGAGACAAGGAAATGGCAGGAGAGAGACTGAGGGGGGGAGAGGGACAGGAGGGAGGAGACAGATTGGGGTGGGAGAGAAAGACTGATGGAGAGGGGGCAAGAGAGTGATTGGTGGGGAGATAGAGAGATGGAGACAGAGAGAGAGAGAGAGAGAGAGAGAGAGAGACTGGGGGAGGGTGAGAGCGAGACTGGGGGAGGGAGAGAGCGAGACTGGGGGGAGGGAGACAACGAGGGTGGGGGGAGGGAGAGAGCAAGACTGGGGGGAGGGAGAGAGTGAGTCGGGAGGAGGGAGAGAGCGAGACAGGGGGAGTGGGAGGAGATAGACAGGGGTAGAGGAGAGAGAGAGGGGAAGGAAAGAGACTGAGGGGTGGAGCATGGAAGAGAAACTGACGGGGAAGAGAGATTGCGGGTGTCATGTTACCTTCATGTTACGGTAACCTTCATGTAACAACACTGCATATCGTATACACCTAAGAAATGCACACCTTGACCATAGGGGGTGAACTTGTGGGAGACACTCCTTACCTGGTAATCCAGGTATATAAAGGTAAGTCCCACACAGGATCATCTCTTCTTGGTCCTGTGAATAAAGTTCGGGTCACAGAGTGACCTTGTCTGCAGAATGTGCCTCGTGTGAATTTATAGTCGTGTGTAAGGACATTAATGCGGGGAGAGAGAGAGACTGGGAGGAGGATGCGAGACTGGGGAAAGGGAGGGAGCGAGACTGGGGGAGGGAGAGAGTGAGACTGCAGGGAGGGAGAGAGAAAAGCTGGGTGGGGGTTAGAGAAACGGGGAGAGAGAAAGAGAGACTGGGGGAGAGAGACACTGGCGGAAAGAGATAGAGACTGGGTGAGGGAGAGAGACTCAGGGGAGGCAGAGAGCGAGATTGGCGGTAGGGAGAGAGCGAGACTGGGAGGAGGGAGAGACGAGACTGCTGGGAGGGAGAGAGTGAGACTGAGGGAGGGAGAGAGCGAGACTGGCGGGGAGGGAGAGCACGAGACTGGGAGGAGGGAGAGAGAGTAACTGGAGGGAGGGAGGGAGCGAGACTGGGGTGCGGGAGAGAGACAGACTTGGGGGAGGGAGAGAGTGAGACTGGGGGGAGGGAGAGAGTGAGACTGGGGGGAGGGAGAAAGAGAGGCTGGGAGGAGGGGAGGAGACAGAGGGTATTGGAAGTGACAGACTGGAGGGGCTGATAGAGACGGAGGGGGAAGCGAGAGACTGGGGGGGAGGGGGAAGAGAGAGACTCAGGGAGGAGGGATAGCGGGAGAATGGGGGGAGGGAGAGAGAGTGATTGGGGGAAGGGAGAGAGAGACTGGGGGGAGGGAGAGAGCAAGACTGGAGGGAGGAAAAGAGAGAGGCTGGGCGGGGGATAGAGAAACGGGGAGAGAGAGAGAGGGACTGGGGGAGAGAGAGATACTGGGGAAGAGAGAGAGAAACTGGGGGAGTGAGAGAGCGAGACTGGGGGGAGGGTGAGAGCGAGATTGGAGGGAGGGAGAGAGCGAGACTGGGGGGAGGGAGAGAGAGAGAGACTGGGGGGAGGGAGAGAGCGAGACTGGGGGGAGGGAGAGAGCGAGACTGGGGGAGGGAGAGGGAGATGGGGGGAGTGAGAAAGCGAGACTGGGGGGAGGTAGAGTGCAAGACTGGGTGTGGAGAGAGCGAGACTGGTGGGACGAAGCGAGCGAGACGGGGAGAGGGACAGAGCAAGACTGGGAGATGGCAGGAGAGAGACGGGAGGAGGGCAGGAGAGAGACGGGGTTGGGGAGGAGAGGGACAGGGGGAGGAGAGAGACTGGGTTGGGAGAGAAAGACTGATGGAGATGGGGGAAGAGAGAGATTGAGGGGGAGAGAGAGAGACGGAGAGAGAGAGACTGGGGGAGGGAGAGAGCGAGACTGGGGGAGGGAACGAGACTGGGGGAGGGAGTGATCGAGATTGGAGGGAGGGAGAGAGCGAGACTCAGGGGAGGGAGAGAGCGAGACTGGGGAAGGAAGAGAGTGAGACAGGGGGAGGGAAAGAGTGAGACTGGGAGGAGGGAGAGAGCTAGATGGGGGAGTGGGAGGAGAGAGACAGGGGGAGGGGAGGAGAGAGACAGGGGGAGGGGAGGAAAGAGACAGGGGGAGGGTAGGAGAGAGACAGGGGGAGGGGAGGAGAGAGACAGGGGGAGGGGAGGCAGAGAGGGGAAGGAGAGAGACTGCGGGGGTGGGGTGAAAGAGAGACTGAGGGGGAAGAGAGAGACTGCGGAGAGAGAGAGAGACTTGGGAAAGGGAGCGAGACTGGGGGGAGGGAGTGAGCGAGACTGGGAGGAGGGAAAGAGTGTGACTGGGGAGGGAGAGAGAAAAGCTGGGCGGGGTTAGAGAAACGGGGAGAGAGAGAGAGAGAGAGAGAGAGAGAGAGACTGGGGGAGAGAGAAACTGGCGGAGAGAGATAGAGACTGGGTGAGGGAGAGAGACTCAAGGGAGGAAGAGAGCGAGATTGGCTGTAGGGAGAGAGCGAGACTGGGAGGAAGGAGAGACGAGACTGCTGGGAGGGAGAGAGCGAGGCTGGGGGAGGGAGAGAGTGAGACGGGGGGAAGGGAGGGAGCGCGACTGGGGGGAGGGAGGGCGCGAGACTGGGAGGAGGGAGAGAGAGTAACTGGAGGGAGGGAGGGAGCGAGACTGCGGTGCGGGAGAGAGACAGACTTGGGGGAGGGAAAGAGTGAGACTGGGGGGGAGGGAGAAAGAGAAGTTGGGAGGAGGGGAGGAGAGACAGAGTGGGGTAAGTGACAGACTGGAGGGGCTGATAGAGACTGAGGGGGAAGCGAGAGACTGGGGGGGAGGGGGAAGAGAGACTCGGGGGGGGGGGGGGGGAGGGATAGCGGGAGACTGAGGGGGAGGGAGAGAGAGAGTGATTGGGAGAAGGGAGAGAGAGAGACTGGGGGGGGGAGAGAGAGCGAGACTGGGGTGAGGGAGAGAGCGAGATTGACGGGAGGGAGGGAGCGAGACTAGGAGAGGGAGATGGGGCGAGTGAGAAAGTGAGACTGGGGGGAGGTAGAGTTCAAGACTGGGTGTGGAGAGCGCAAAACTGGTGGGACGAAGAGAGCGAGACGGGGGGAGGGAGAGAGCAAGATTGGGAGATGGCAGGAGAGAGACAGGAGGAGGGCAGGAGAGAGATGTGGGGTGGGGGGGAACAGGAGAGAGATGAGGGTGGGGAGGAGAGGGACAGGGGGGAGGAGACTGGGTTGGGAGAGAAAGACTGATGGAGAGGGGGGAAGGGAGAGATTGAGGGGGAGGGAGAGAGAGAGAGAGAGAGACTGGGGGAGGGAGAGCGCGAGGCTAGGGGAGGGAGAGAGTGAGACAGGGGGGAGGGAGAGAGTGAGACTGGGAGGAGGGAGAGAGCTAGACAGGGGGGAGGGAGAGAGAGAGGCTGCAGGGGGAGGGGAGGAGAGAGACAGGGGGAGTGGGAGGAGAGAGACAGGGGGAGGGGAGGAGAGAGACAGGGGTGGAGGAGACAGAGAGGGGAAGGAGAGAAACTGCGGGGGTGTGGTGGAAGAGAGACTGAGGGGGAAGAGAGAGACTTGGGGGAGGGAGCGAGACTGGGGGGAGGGAGAGAGCAAGACTGGGAGGAGGGAGAGAGAGTGACTGGAGGGAGGGAAGGAGCGAGACTGGGGGGAGGGAGGGAGCGAGACTGGGGGGAGGGAGAGAGAGAGAGACTGGGGGGAGGGAGAGAGAGAGGCTGTAGGGGGAGGGGAGGAGAGAGACAGGGGGAGTGGGAGGAGAGAGACAGGGGGAGGGGAGGAGAGAGACAGGGGGAGGGGAGGAGAGAGACAGGGGTGGAGGAGACAGAGAGGGGAAGGAGAGAAACTGCGGGGGTGTGGTGGAAGAGAGACTGAGGGGGAAGAGAGAGACTTGGGGGAGGGAGCGAGACTGGGGGGAGGGAGAGAGCAAGACTGGGAGGAGGGAGAGAGAGTGACTGGAGGGAGGGAAGGAGCGAGACTGGGGGGAGGGAGGGAGCGAGACTGGGGGGAGGGAGAGAGAGAGAGACTGGGGGGAGGGAGAGAGAGAGGCTGTAGGGGGAGGGGAGGAGAGAGACATTGTGGGGGAAGTGACAGACTGGGAGGGCTCATAGAGACTGAGGGGGAAGCGAGAGACTGGGGGGGGGGCAGTGGGAAGAGAGAGACTCGGGGGGGAGGGAGAGAGCGAGACTCTGGGGAGGGAGAGAGAGAGACTGGGGGGAGGGTGAGAGCAAGACTGGGGAAACGTAGAGAGAGAGGCTGGGCGGGGATAGAGAAATGGGGAGAGAGAGCGAGAGACTGGGGGGAGGGAGAGAGAGATACTGGGGGAGAGAGAGACTGGGGGAGAGAGAGAGAGCACGAGACTGGGGGAGGGAGTGAGACTGGGGGAGGGAGAGAGCGAGACTGGGGGAGGGAGAGTGTTGTGTATGCATGCCTGTTTACTGTGTGATGTCGGTAACACTGTTATGCAACACTGAATGTACCCTTTACTGTACACACCTTGCCTGTACACCAGAGGGTGCTGCTGCTGGAGACCTAAGGGTTACCTGTACAGTGCAGGTAACCCAGTATAAAAAGGAACACACAGCTTGTTGTCTGCACTCAGGAGCTGCTGCAAATGAAGGACTACAGGTCTACACAGTTTAAGTATCATACCCTGCCTCGTGGAGTCATTACTAAAGGTGCCTACATACGCTACACTTCCCCCCCCCGCTAAGCATTTCTCATATCTTTATTGTCATGCCCAGGGGAGATGATCAGTGGTGGTCTATTGGAGACTGCGGGGGGGGGGTGCGAGAGAGAACGAGACTGGGGAGAGAGAGAGACTAGGGAGGGAGAGAGTGAGTCTGGGGGGAGGGAGAAAGTGAGAATGGGGTAGTGAGAGAGCGAGACTGGGCTCGGGAGAGAGCGAGACTGGGGGTAGGGAGAAAGTGAGATTGGGAGGAGGGGGTGAGCGAGACTGGGGGAGGGAGATAGCGAGACTGTGGATTGGAAGGAGAGAGATTGGGCGGGGAGGGGAGGAGAGGGACAGGGTGGGAGAAGAGAGAAACTGAGGGGAGGGCCAAGAGAGACTCGGGAGAAGGGTGTGATTGAGAGGGAGGGGGAAGAGAGAGACTGGGGGAGGGACCGAGACTGGGGCAGTGAGCGAGACTTGGTGAGGGAGAGAGCGAGACTGGGGGAGAGAGAGAGCGCGAGACTGGGGAAGGGAGCGAAACTGGGGGAGGCTAAGAGTGAGACTGGGAAAGGGAGCGAGATTGGGGGAGGGAGAGGGCGAGACTGGGAGGTGGCAGGAGAGTGACTGAAGGAGGGAAGGAGAGAGACGGGAGGGAGGAGAGGGACAGGGAAAGGAGGGAGACTGAGATGAGAGAGAAAGACTGATGGAGTGGGTGGAAGAGATAGACTGGGAGGGAGATAGACTGGGAGGGAGATAGAGAGACGGAGACGGAGACGGAGAGAGAGAGAGAGAGAGAGAGAGAGAGAGACTGGGGGAGGGAAAGAGCGAGATTGGGGTTGGGAGGAGAGAGACAGCGGGGGAGTAGAGAGACGGGGGGGGAAGAGAAAGATTGATGGGGAGGGGGGAGAGAGAGACTGGGGGGGAGATAGAGAGACAGAGAGAGCGAGGGAGCGACTGAGGGGAGAGAGGCTGGGGGAGGGAGCGAGACTGGGGGGAGGGAGAGAGCCAGATTGGAGGGAGTGAGAGAGCCAGACTCGGGGGAGGGAGATAGCGAGACTGAGGGGAAGGGAGAGAGCGAGACTGAGGGGAGCAGGGAGAGCGAGACTGGGGGGAGGGAGAGAACGAGTCTGAGGGGAGGGGTGTTGTGTATTTGTAAAGCATGCACTCCCATGTTCCGCCACCAGGGAGCGCATCCACTGAAGTCTCAAGAGATCCCAGCATCCCTTGGGAGCACTGTATATAAGCCGGCCCCTTAGGCCTGTTCCTCACTCTAGAGTGTCTTATTAAAGACTGAGGTCACTGTTACTTTAACCTCCCTGTGTGCAGTTTCATCTGTGTTAGGAACTCAATAATTGCCGACGAGTATACGAATCCAAAGCAAAGATGCAGCAAACTGGGCATCCTGGAGAAGTTCTCGGAGGGTGAGGACTGGGAAGCCTATTTCGAACGGCGAGACCTGTACTTTGTAGCCAGCGAGCTGGACAAAGAAGGAAGCGCTGCAAAAAGAAGAGCGGTCCTCCTCATGGTCTGCGGGGCACCGACCTACAGCCTCATGAAGAATCTTCCGGCTCCAGTGAAACCCATGGATAAGTCATACGAGGAGCTGTGTACACTGGTTCGGGAGCATCTTAACCTGAGGGAGAGTGTGCTGATGGCGAGGTATCAGTTCTGCACGTGCCAGCGATCTGAAGGTCAGGAAGTGGCGAGCTACGTCGCCGAGCTAAGGCAACTTGCAGGACAATGTGAGTTTAATGGCTACCTGGAGCAGATGCTCAGAGACTTTTTGTACAGGGCATTGGCCACGAGACCATCCTAAGAAAACTTTGACTGCAAAGACACTGACCCTCAGTAAGGCCATTGCGCTAGCACAGTCGTTTATGTCCACCAGTGATAACACCAAACAAATCTCTCAGCACACAAGTGCTAGCAATGTTCATAAATTAACTCGAACTGTGTTTGCGAGCAGAAATGTACAGGGCAGAAACCATGAGTCTGCAACTGCCAGCAGGCCTCAGGTGACCCAGATGACTCAGATTCCACAACAAAGGATGAATGCAAGGCAAGTCACAACTTGTTGGCGTTGTGGAGGCATCCATTCAGCCTATTCATGCCGCTTCAAAGGGTATGTTTGCAAGAGCTGTGGAACAGTGGGGCACCTCCAACGAGCTTGCAGATGAGCTGCAAGCTCTGCAAAACCTGCAAACCACCACGTGGTGGAGGAAGATCGGTCTATGGTGGATCAAAGTAATTTCGAGCCTCAGAGAGAGGAGGCAGATGCTGAAGTACAGGGTGTGCACACATTTTTGACGAAATGTCCACCTATAATGCTAAATGAAAAATTGAATGGCTTACCCGTAGCCATGGAACTAGACACTGGTGCTAGCCAATCCATCATGAGTAAAAAGATGTTTGAGAGACTGTGGTGCAACAAGGCACTCAGACCAGCCCTGAGCCCCATCCACATGAAACTGAGAACATACACCAAAGAGCTCATCAGTGTCCTGGGCAGCGCCATGATCAAGGTCACCTACGAGGACACGGTGCATGAACTGCCACTCTGGATTGTCCCGGGCGATGGCCCCACACTGCTTGGAAGGAGCTGGCTGGGCAAAATCCATTGGAACTGGGATGACATCTGAGCGCTATCACATGTCGATGAGGCCTCATGTACCCAGGTTCTTAACAAATTTCCTTCCCTTTTTAAGTCAGGCATTGGAAACTTTTCCGGGCAAAGGTGCGGATCCACTTGGTCCTAGGGGCACGACCCATTCACCACAAGGCGCGAGCGGTACCTCACATGATGAGGGAGAGAGTGGAAAAATCGAACTGGATAGGCTGCAACGCGAGGGCATCATCTCCCCAGTGGAATTCAGCGAGTGGGCCAGCCCGATTGTTCCAGTACTCAAAAGTGATGGCACGGTCAGGATTTGCGGCGATTATAAAGTAACTATTAATCGTTTCTCGCATCAGGACCAATACCCACTACCTAAGGCAGACGATCTATTTGCGACGCTGGCAGGAGGCAGGACGTTCACCAAGCTCGACCTGACTTCAGCTTACATGACGCAGGAGCTGGAGGAGTCTTCGAAGGGCCTCACCTGCATCAACAAGCACAAGGGACTGTTCATCTACAACAGATGCCCGTTTGGAATTCGGTCGGCTGCAGCGATCTTCCAGAGAAACATGGAGAGCCTATTCAAGTCGGTACCATGCACGGTGGTTTTTCAGGACAACATATTGGTCACGGGTTGGGACACTGTCGAGCACCTACAAAACCTGGAGGAGGTCCTCCAGCGACTGGATCGCGTAGGGCTGCGGCTGAAGAGGTCGAAATGCATCTTCATGGCAACAGAAGGGGAGTTTTTGGGGAGAAAGATCGCGGCGGATGGCATTCGGCCCACAGACGCCAAGACAGAGGCTATCAGGAACACACCCAGGCCACAGAACATCACGGAGCTGCGGTCGTTCCTGGGACTCCTCAACTATTTTGGTAACTTCCTACCGGGGTTAAGCACCCTCTTAGAGCCCCTATATGTGTTATTGCGTAAAGGTGAGAACTGGGTACGGGGAAAAAAACCAAGTAATTGCTTTTGAGGAAGCCAGAACCATTTTATGCTCCAACAAGCTGCTTGTATTATATAACCCGTGTAAAAGACATGCATGTGATGCATCGTCATACGGAGTCGGGTATGTATTACAACAAGCTAACATTGCGGGGAAGTTGCAACCTGTCGCCTATGCTTCCAGGAGCTTGTTGAAGGCTGAGAGGGCCTACAGCATGATTGAGGAAGCACCGTGTGTGTTCGGGGTAAAGAAAATGCATCAGTACCTGTTTGGCCTCAAATTTGAGCTGGAAACCCCTCATACCCCTGTTCGCTGAAAACAAGGGGATAAATATAATGCCTCAGCCCGCATACAAAGGTGGGCACTCGCGCTGTCAGCGTACCATCCGCCACAGGCCAGGCACCGAGAACTATGCGGATACTCTAAGTTGGCTACCATTGCCCACCACGGGGGTGTAAATGGCGCAGCCTGTAAACTTGTTGATGGTGGCGCAGCCCGCAGACTTGTTGATGGTCATGGAAGCGTTTGAAAATGATAAATCGCCTGTCATGGCCCGCCAGATTAGGACTTTGACCAGCCAAGGTCCTCTGCTGTCCCTAGTAAAAAACTATTTACTGCATGGGAGCTGGGCCAGCATCTCCGTTGAAATGCAAGAGCTAATCAAAACATTCCAGCGGCGAAAGGACGAGCTGTCCATTCAGGCAGACTGCCTGTTGTGGGGTAACTGCGTAGTGCTACCCAAAAAGGGCAGGGAGACGTTCATCTTGGATCTCCACAGCACACACCCTGGCATAGTAATGATGAAAGCGATAGCCAGATCCCACGTATGGTGGCCCAGTATCAACTCTGACTTGGAGTCCTGTGCACGGCAATGCAGCGTGTGTGCTCAGTTGAACAACATGGCCAGAGAGGCACCACTAAGTTTGTGGTCCTGGCTCTCCAGAACATGGTCGAGGATTCATGTCGACTATGCGGGCCCGTTTCTCGGTAAAATGTTCCTGGTGGTGGTGGATGCTTTTTCACAATGGATTGTGAAATAATGTTGGGAAGCACCGCCACCGACACCATTGAAAGCCTGAGGGCCATGTTTTCCACCCACGGCCTGCCTGACACACTGGTCAGTGACAACGCGCCATGTCTCACCAGGGCCGAATTTAAAGAATTCATGACCCACAATGGGATCAAACATGTCACCTTGTCCCCATTTAAACCAGCTCCAATGGGCAGGCAGAGCGGGCAGTACAAACAATCAAACAGAGCCTTAAACGAGTCACAGAAGGCTCACTCCAAACCCGCCCATCCCGAGTACTGCTCAGTTACCGCATGAGACCCCACTCGCTCACAGGGGTTTCCCGGCTGAGCTACTCATGAAAAGGACACTTAAAACCAGACTCTCGCTGGTTCACCCCAACCTGCATGATCAGGTAGAGAGCAGGTGGCAGCAACAAAATGTAAACGATGGTGTCACGGGAAATTGATCTGAATGTGCTAATCTATGGAGATGGTCCCAAGTGGATCGTGGGCACGGTGATAGCTAAAGAAGGGAGTAGGGTGTTTGTAGTCAAACTAGACAATGGACAAATTTGCAGAAAGCACCTGGACCAAACGAGGCTGCGGTTCACAGACTGCCCTGAACAACCCACAGCCTTTTTCGAGCCCACAACACACACCCAAAGGATCAACGACACTACCCCAGACCAGGAAATGGAATCCATCACGCCCAACAGCCCAGCAAAGCCAGGCTCACCCAGCAGCCCTGCAGGGCCAACAACACGCCAGCCCAGCCAGGGCACAGCCAACGCAACAGAACAAACATTTGTACTGAGGTGGTCCACCAGGGAAAGAAAGGCTCCCGAATGCCTCACCTTGTAAATAGTTTTCACTTTGACTTTGTGGGGGAGTGATGTTGTTTACCTGTAAAACATGCACTCCCATGTTCCGCCACCAGGGAGCGCATCCCCTGAAGTCCCAAGGGATCCCAGCATCTCTTGGGAGCACTGTATATAAGCCGGCCCCTAAGGCCTGTTCCTCACTCTGGAGTGTCTTAATAAAGACTGAGGTCACTGTTACTGTTGAGTCCTTAACTCTTAAACATAATCACACGAGGCACGTACTGCAGACACAGTCACTCTGTGACCTTCACCTTTATTACCTGGACCAAGGAATGCTGGCCCTCCCCTTATATACCTGAATCTCCAGGTAAGGAGTATCTCCCACAAGTACATCCCCTGTGGTCAAGGTGTGCATTTCTAGTAAGTATGTACAGTATGTAGTGGTTACATGAGGGTTACAATTGTATAAGGGTTACAGTAGTATGCTGGTTACATACATGACAGATACTTTAACCTCTGTGTGTGCAGTCTCATCTGTGTTAGGAACACAATAAGGGGGGAGAGCGAGACTTGGGGGAGGGAGAGAGTGTAACTGGGGGGAGGGAGAGAGCGAGACTGGGGGAAGGGAGAGAGCGAGACTGGGGTGAGGGAGAGAGCGAGACTGGGGGAGGAGGGAGGGAGAAGGTGAGATTGGGAGGAGGGAAAGAGCGAGACTGGGGGAGGGAGAGAGTGAGACTTGGGGGGGGGTGGGAGGTGTAAAGTCCTGACCCTGCAGTACAGACTTACACGAGGCACATGTTGAAGTCAAGGTCATTCTGGACCTGCACCTTTATTTCAGTTCTCCAATGCCGCACTTGCCTGAGACCTGCCTTTATATACCTGTGCGGAACAGGTATGCAGTGTCTCCTGCAAGTGCACCCCTGGTGGTAAAGTATGCTTGTGGTTACAGGTCATATCTAGTTACAGTCATGTATAGCATGGTAAGATACAGTTATATACAGTAGTGAGAGATACATGACATCACCCTCCCCAAGGTCTTATTGTCTTTATAGGTTCAGTCTCTCAGGTGGTCTACGCTCTCGCGTGGAGCATCTTAGTTGTGGTTCAGTTGTTTGCCTTGGTGCCTGTTTTTCTTTCGGTGTGATTGCTGGTATCTCGCCTGGGCTGTCTGTTTCGTTCAGTATGATTGCTGGTATCTCGCCGGGGCTGTCTGTTGAGACTGCCCTTTCCTCAGGTTGTTCCCGCTGTCTGTCCACCAGGTGTGGTGTGAGTTCCACATTGTAGTCTGCCTCTGGTTCTGCAGTGTTGTTGGTGAATCTACTTTTTACTTGGTCTACATGCCTCCGGCAGGTTGGCCATTGTCCATTTGTACAACCAGTAGCCTGTTTCCTTCCTTGCCTGTTACTGTCCCTGCAAGCCATTTGGGACCCCTGCCATAGTTTAGCACAAACACTTTGTCCCCTATCTCATTCCACCTCCCCCTCGAATTTCTGTCATGGTACTCAGTTAGCTTCCGGCGCTTTGCCTCAACAATTTCATGCATGTCTGGGAGGGTAAACGAGAGCCTAGTCTTTAAGGTCCATTTCATCAATAGTTGCGTGGGGGGAACCCCAGTCAACAAATGCAGACGAGATCTGTATGCCAGCAGCAGTCGTGACAGGCAGCTCTGCAGCGTGGAACCTTGGATTTTTAGCATGCCTTGTTTAACAATTTGCACTGCTGGCTCTGCCTGGCAATTGGAGGCTGGCTTGAACGCTGCGGTCTTAACGTACTTTATGCCATGGTCAACTATAAAATCTTGAAATTCTGCGCTGGTGAAGCACGGACCATTATCACTGACCAATATGTCAGGAATTCCGTGCGTTGCAAACATGGTTCTAAGGCTCTCCACAGTGGTGGAAGTGGTGCTCGAGTTTAAAATGGTGCACTCGATCCACTTTGAAAATGCATCGATGACTACGAGGAACATTTTGCCCATGAATGGGCCCGCATAATCTACATGCACCCGCGACCACGGTTTGGTGGGTCAGGGCCAGGAGCTTAGGGGGGCTTCTCTGGAGACATTACTGAGTTGGACACAAATGGTACACCGCCGGACGCAGAGCTCCAAGTCTGCGTCAATGCCAGGCCACCAGACGTGGGATCTGGCTGTGGCCTTCATAAAGACGATCCCCGGGTGCTCGCGGTGGAGCTCCCGGACAAACGCCTCTCTGCCTCGCAAGGGCATAACTACTCAGCTGCCCCATATTAGGCAGACTGCCTGTAGTGATAGTTCATGCATGCGCCTATGGAAAGCTTTGATCTCCTCGGGGCAGGCATCGCGGGCCTCTGCCCAGTCACCAGTTAAAACACATCTTTTGACTAAGGATAACGTGAGGTCGCTGGTCGTCTAGGCTCTGATTTGGCGAGCCTCATGGGCGAACCTGTGGATTCAAAGGCATTGATAGCCATAACCATCTCACAGTCCTGTTCGTCGGACCCTTCCGTGGTCGCCTGCTAAGCGCGTCGGCACAGTTGTCTGTGCCTGGTCTGTGCCTTATGGTATAGTCGTAAGATGCCAGCATGAGTGCCCACCGCTGAATGCGCGCCGAGGCGTTGGCGTTTATTGCCTTGCACTCGCATAGCAGGGACATGAGGGGTTTGTGGTCGGGAACTTGGCCCCGAAAAGGTATTGGTGCATCTTTTTGACACCATACACGCACCTTCTCAACCATACCATACCCGCGCTCCGCCCGCGAAAGTGACCTGGAGGCATAAGCATGGGTTGTAATTTACCGCATCATTGACATGCTGTAAAACGCACCCAACCCCGTACGCTGACGCATCACATGTAAGAACTAGCTTTTTACCTGGGTCAAAAAAGGCTAAAGCACTGTTGGAACATAGAAGATTGCGTGCCTTATTGAAGGGGTGTTCTTGGGCGTCCCCCCAAAACCAATCGCACCCCTTTCTGAGTAGCACGTGGAGAGGCTCCAGCAGCGTGCTCAAGTTCTGCATGAAGTTCCCAAAGTAATTGAGTAGCCCGAGAAAGGGGCGCAGTTCCATCTGGGTGCCAGACGAATTGCTTCAGTTTTGGATTTTGTTGGGCGGATTCCATTAGCGGCAATCCTTCTGCCCAAAAATCAACCTCGGGCGCAAAAAACAGACACTTGGATTTCTTAACTCTTAGGCCTACCCGATCCAATCGACTTAGTACTTCCTCCAAATTGCGGAGATGGGAGTCGGTGTCCCTGCCCGTGATGAGAATGTCATCTTGAAACACAACCGTCCCCGGGATGGACTTGAGCAGATTCTTCATGTTGCGCTGGAATATAACAGCTGTCGACCTAATGCTGAATGGGCATCGATTGTCCATAAAAAGGCCTCGATGTGTGTTGATGGTGGTGAGTAGCTTAGACTTTTCGGTCAGTTCTTGCGTCATATACGCAGATGTGAGATCTAGTTTCGAGAAAAGTTTTCCTCCAGCCAATGCGGCAAATAGGTCCTCTGCTCTGGGCAGCGGGTATTGGTCCTGTAGGGAGACTCTGTTTATGGTAGACTTGTAATCACCACAGGTTCGTACGGATCCATCAGGCTTCATGACGGGCACGATAGGACTTGCCCAGTCGCTAAATTCCATGGGTGAGATAATGCCTTCCCGCAGAAGCCGGTCCAGTTCGCGTTCAATCTTTTCCCTCATCAGATAAGGCATAGCTCTAGCCTTGTGATGGCATCCTGTGTGATGTAGATTTTAACTTTAGCCCCTTTGAAGGTGCCCACACCTGGCTGAAAGAGACGTTCAAAACGACTTAGAACTGTTGAGCAGAAGGTCCGTTCCTCTGACGACATGGCGTGAACATCATCCCATTTCCAATTCAGTTTTGCCAGCCAGCAGAAGCCCCAACAGTGCTGGGAGATCTCCGGGGACAATCCACAGGGGAAGTCGGTTCACCATCCTTTTGTGTGTGACTGAGAGCATGGCGTTGCCAAGGACTGGGACGATTTCTTTGGTATAGGTCCTTAGTTTGGTATCGATCCTTGTGAGTTTTGGTCTGTTGCTTTTGTGCGGCCACAGCTGTTCAAATTGTTGGACGCTCATAAGAGATTGACTAGCTCCCGTGTCCAGTTCCATGTTGACGGGTATTCTGTTGAGTAGAAACCTCATCATTATTGGAGGCGTCTTGTTGTAAGAACAGTGGACATTGATCGTGTTGACTCGCTGTACCCCGGCGTCCCGGGCACTGTCCCCGCCGTCTTGTGGTCCGCTTTCCGACCCTTCCGATTCGTATACCAGCCAAGCTGCTGTTTTTCTGCACATGTGAGCCAGATGCCCTGTATAGTTGCAGTTTCTGCAAACAGCATGCTGAAATTGACACCCCCTTGTTGAGTGCCTTCCCCCACAACTCCAGCATAGACCGCTTCCATTGTTTCCGAAGGATGAGCTGCGTCTGGCTGATCTCTCTTGAGCTTCTCTCAGTCTGTAATTGATTGCTCACATTGTGGGTTGATGAGGTGTGAATGGCCATTCATGTGGCCCTTGATGGCTTCTGGCGCTACTGCCTGTGTTGAAGGCCTGCTCTCTTCCTATGTCTGTGTGTGGGGGTAGCAGCTCGTTTCACGCTGTGAACCCCTTGTTCCGATGTTTCGTTAGTTGTCGTACCCGCAGTATAGATCAACCTCATTTCTTCTTCTCCTGCCAAGAATGTCTGTGCGACCAGTGCTGCTGCCTCGAAAGTCAAGTTCTTGGTCTCTATAAGCTTTCAGAATATGCCTGCATGGCCTATTCCTTCAATAAAAAAGTCTCTCAGTACTTATCTCCTTAGTTCATCGGAGAACTCACATAAACTAGCCAGCCTCCGAAGTTCCGCCACAAAGTCGGGTATGCTCTGGCCCACACAGCGTCTGTAGTTGTAGAACCTGTGTCTGGCCATGTGTAGGCTGCTTGCTGGCTTCAGGTGGTCTCTCATCAGTGTGCTCAACTCCTCAAATGACTTGCTTGCTTCTCGAGTGCCAGCAGGTCCTTCATTAAGGCGTATGTTTTCGAGCCACAGCTGGTCAAGGGATGGGCCCTTCTCTTGTCTGCCTTATCGTCGTCCAACCAGTCTTTGGTTACAAAGCTTTGCTGGAGCCTTTCTATAAAGTCCTCACAATTGTCTCCAGCATTGTATTTTCATCTGAGCCGTTGGTAGCCATTCTGTGGATTCCGTGATCCCGTAACTCGTTGCCACTGTAAAGTCCTGACCCTGCAGTACAGACTTACACGAGGCACATGCTGAAGTCAAGGTCACTCTGGACCTGCATCTTTATTTCACAGCTCTCCAGTGCCGCACTTGCCTGAGACCTGCCTTTATATACCTGTGGAACAGGTATGCAGTGTCTCCTGCAAGTTCACCCCTGGTGGTAAAGTATGCTTGTGGTTATAGGTCACATCAAGTTACAGTCATGTATAGCATGGTAAGATACAGTTATATACAGTAGTGTGAGATACATGACAGGAGGAGAGAGACGGGGGGGAGGAGAGAGACAGGAGGGAGGAGAGAAACTGGGGTGGGGGAACGAGACTGGAGGAGAGAGAGCGAGACCGGGGGGAGGGAGAGAGCGAGACCGGGGGGAGGGAGAGAGCGAGACCGGGGGGAGGGAGAGAGCGAGACCGGGGGGAGGGAGAGAGCGAGACCGGGGGGAGGGAGAGAGCGAGACCGGGGGGAGGGAGAGAGCGAGACCGGGGGGAGGGAGAGAGCGAGACCGGGGGGAGGGAGAGAGCGAGACCGGGGGGAGGGAGAGAGCGAGACCGGGGGGAGGGAGAGAGCGAGACCGGGGGGAGGGAGAGAGCGAGACCGGGGGGAGGGAGAGAGCGAGACCGGGGGGAGGGAGAGAGCGAGACCGGGGGGAGGGAGAGAGCGAGACCGGGGGGAGGGAGAGAGCGAGACCGGGGGGAGGGAGAGAGCGAGACCGGGGGGAGGGAGAGAGCGAGACCGGGGGGAGGGAGAGAGCGAGACCGGGGGGAGGGAGAGAGCGAGACCGGGGGGAGGGAGAGAGCGAGACCGGGGGGAGGGAGAGAGCGAGACCGGGGGGAGGGAGAGAGCGAGACCGGGGGGAGGGAGAGAGCGAGACCGGGGGGAGGGAGAGAGCGAGACCCGGGGGAGGGAGAGAGCGAGACCCGGGGGAGGGAGAGAGCGAGACCGGGGGGAGGGAGAGAGCGAGACCGGGGGGAAGGGAGAGAGCGAGACCGGGGGGAAGGGAGAGAGCGAGACCGGGGGGAGGGAGAGAGCGAGACCGGGGGGAGGGAGAGAGCGAGACCGGGGGGAGGGAGAGAGCGAGACCGGGGGGAGGGAGAGAGCGAGACCGGGGGGAGGGAGAGAGCGAGACCGGGGGGAGGGAGAGAGCGAGACCGGGGGGAGGGAGAGAGCGAGACCGGGGGGAGGGAGAGAGCGAGACCGGGGGGAAGGGAGAGAGCGAGACCGGGGGGAAGGGAGAGAGCGAGACCGGGGGGAGGGAGAGAGCTAGACCGGGGGGAGGGAGAGAGCGAGACCGGGGGGAGGGAGAGAGCGAGACCGGGGGGAGGGAGAGAGCGAGAGACTGGGGAGAGAGAGAGAGAGAGACTGGAGGTGAAGACCGAGTGACTGGGGGGAGAGAGACTGGGAGAGAGAGAGAGAGAGAGAGAGAGAGAGAGAGAGAGAGAGAGAGAGAGAGAGAGACTGGGGGAGAGAGAGAGATTGGTGAGAGTGAGAGAGACTGGGGAGAGAGAGAGAGAGAGAGACTGGGGGGAGAGGGAGACTGGAGGTGCAGAGTGAGAGATTGGGGCTGAGAGAGACTGATGCGAGAGAGAGAGAGAGAGAGTCTGCGGGGGAGAGAGACTGGGGGAGAGAGAGAGAGCTCGACTGGGGGCTGGGAGGAGAGGGGGGTGGAAGGGGAGGAGAAAGACGGGGGAGTGTGAGAGAGACTTGGGGAAAAGAGAGAGACTGGGGAGAGGCAGGAGACTGGGCCGAGGGAGGGAGACTGGTGGGAGAGAGAGAGACTGGGGATAAGGAGAGAGCGAGACTGTGGGGAGGGAGCGAGTGAGAGTGGTGGGAGGGAGAAAGTGAGACTGGGCGGGGGGGGGTGGGAGAGCGAAATGGGGGCAGGGGAGAGAGCGAGACTGGGGGGAAGGAGAGAGCGAGACTGGGGGGAGGGAGGGAGGGAGCGAGACTGGGGGGAGGGAGGGAGGGAGACTGGGGGGAGGGAGGGAGCGAGACTGGGGGGAGGGAGGGAGCGAGACTGGGGGGAGGGAGGGAGCGAGACTGGGGGGAGGGAGGGAGCGAGACTGGGGGTGGGGAGCGAGACTGGGGGGAGGGAGACAGCGAGGATGGGGGAGGATGAAAGCGACACTGAGGGGAGGGGGAGATTGAGATGGATGGAGGGAGAGAGCGCGCGACTGGGGGAAGCGAGAGCGCGCGACTGGGGGAAGCGAGAGCGCGCGACTGGGGGAAGCGAGAGCGCGCGACTGGGGGTGAGATAGAGAGACGGAGAGAGAGAGAGACTGGGGGATAGAGAGACTGGGGGAGGGAGCGAGACTGGGGGATGGGAGGGAGGGAGCATGGTTGGGGGGGAGGGAGAGAGCGAGACTGGGGGGAGAGAGAGAGCAAGACTGGGGGGAGAGAGCAAGACTGGGGAGGGGGAAGAGACTGAGACTGGGGGGAAGGGTGAGAGCGAGACTGGGGGGGGGGGAAAGAGAGCGAGACTGAGGGGAGGGAGAAAATGTGACTGGGGGGAGGGAGAGAGCGAGACTGGGGGGAGAGAGAGAGCGAGACCGGGGGAAGGAGAGAGCGAGACTGAAGGGAGGAGGAAAGCGAGACTGAAGGGAGGAGGGAGAGAGACTGGGGGTAGGGGGTGAGCGAGACTGGGGGGAGGTAGCGAGCGAGACTGGGGGGAGGGAGAGAGCGAGAGTCGGGGCGGGTGAAGGGAGAGAGCGAGACTGGGAGAGGGAGAGAGCGAGACTTGGGGAGTGGGAGGAGAGAGACCGGAGCGAGTAGAGAGACTGGGGTGGGGGAGGGAGACTGGGGAAGGAAAGAAAAACTGAGGGGGATGGAGAAGGGAGAGACTGAGGGGGACGGGGAAAAAGAGAGACTGCGGCGGGTTGGAGATAGAGATTCGGAGATAGAGAGAGAGAGACTGGGAGGAGAGAGGCCTGGGGAGAGAGAGAGAGACACTGGGGGAGAGTGAGAGACTGGGGCAAGAGAGAAATTGGGGCGAGAGAGAAAGACTGGCGGGTGGGAGCGAGACTGGGGGAAGGGAGAGACTAAGACGGGGGGTCGGAGGGAGCAAGACTTTGGCGGGGAGGGGGGCAGATAGCGAAACTGGTGGGAGGGATAGAATGAGGCTGGGGGTGGGAAAGAGAAAGACTGAGGAGAGGGAGAGCGAGAGACTGGGGGGATAGAAAGAGACTGGGGAGAGAGAGACTTGGGGGAGGGAGAGAGCGTGACTGCGGGGAGGGAATTGAGCGAGACTGGGGGAGGGAGAGAGCGTGACTGCGGGGAGGGAATTGAGCGAGACTGGGGGAGAGAGAGAGCCTGGGGCAAGAAAGAGAGACTGAGGAGAGAGAGAGTGACTGGGGAGAGCGAGAAAGACAAGACTGGAGGGAGGGAGAAAGCGAGATTGGGGGAGGGAGAGAGTGAGACCGGGGGAGGGAGAGAGCGAGACTAGGGGTGGGAGGAGAGAGACTGGGCAGAGGAGAGAGACTTGGGGGATGGAATGAGTGAGATGTGGGGGGGGGGGGTGGCAGGAGTGAGACTGGGGGTGAGTGGAGGACAGACACAGGTTGGGAGGGATTGGGGGGGGGGGCGGGGAGAGACAGGGGGGAGGAGATAGACTGGGAGGAGGGAGGAGAGGGCGGGGGGAAGGGGAGGAGAAAGACGGGGGAGTGTGAGAGAGACTTGGGGGAAAGAGAGAGACTGGGGAGAGGTAGGAGACTGGGCGGAGGGAGGGAGACTGGTGGGAGAGAGAGAGAGCAAGACAGTCGGGAGGGAGCGAGCGAGAGTGGCGGGAGGGAGCGAGCGAGAGTGGCGGGAGGGAGGGAGCGAGACTGGGCGGAGGGGTCGGTGGAGAGCGAAACGGGGGCAGGGGAGAGAGCAAGACTGGGGGGGGTGGGGAGAGAGCGAGACTGTGTGGGGGAGAGAGCAAGACTGGGGGGAAGGAGAGAGCGAGACTGGGGGGAGGGAGACAGCGAGGATGGGGGAGGGAGAGAGCGAGGATGGGGGAGGGTGAGAGCGAGGATGGGGGAGGGTGAGAGCTGGAGAGACTGGGGGATGGAGAGACTGGGGGATGGAGAGACTGGGGGATGGAGAGACTGGGGGGAGGGACGGAGGGAGCATGGTTGGGGGGGAGGGAGAGAGTGAGACTGGTAGGGAGAGAGCAAGACTGGGGGGAGGGAGAGCGCGAGACTGGGGGAGGAAGAGTGAGACGGGGGTGGGTGAGAGCTAGACTGGGGTGGGGGGAGAGAGAGCAAGACTGGGGGGAGGGAGAGAGTGAAACTGGGGGGAGGGAGTGAGCGAGACTGGGGGGAGGGAGAGAGCGAGACTGGGGGGAGGGATAGAGTGAGACTGGGGGGAGAGGAGGAGAGAGACTGCGGGGGAGGGGAGGAGAGAGATATGGTGGGGGAAGAGAGAGTCTGGCGGGGGAGGTGGAAGAGAGAGATTGTGGGGGGGCGGCGAGAGAGAGACTGAGAGTAAAGAGAAAGACTGAGGGGGAGGGAGAGCGAGAGACTGGGGGGAGAAAATGAGATTGGGGAAAGAGAGACTGGGGGTAG